>NW_024498573.1:355174-796893 GCF_017590055.1 Onychostruthus taczanowskii
GCCAATAGGTTCTGTCTCCAGCAGGTCGGCGCCGTCCAGCGCCGGGTGCGGGAGCGGGTGCGGGAGGGCGGCGAGGGCGGCGGGGTGCGGGAGGGCGGCGGCGGCGCAGGGGACGCCGCTCATGGCGTGGAAGGCGGCGTCCGGCTTGAAGTGAGGGTGCAGCTGGTGGCCCTTGGCGTGGGGGGCGATGTCCGCGGCCGCCAGCGCCTCGGCGCGGGCCAGCAGGCTCTCATCGAAGCTCCCAAATATATTGCCCTGCAGCTGCGAGCAAGAGCACGCATGGCGAGGTCAGTGGGGAATTCTGTCATCTCTGCCTGAAAAACCGGCCCCGGCACCGCGGGTCCTCCCCGGAGCTCAGGTCATAAAAATTAATGGGGAGAGAGCGGCCCCGCTCCGCACGGCGCGGATCAGGGGCGGGCACGGGGGGGGCGCGGGGCCGCGACGCGCGATGGTGCCGCCGACATGAAAAAAACATTAACCCGTCAGAAAATGTGGCTCAGAGCCCTGCATCCACGTACCTGCGGGGCCGGGAGGCAAACTCTGCGCATCGCCTCGCTGCCGGCGTGCAGGCTGGGGAACTTGGGCTCCTGCAGGGCGGCGGGCACGGCGAAGGGCTGCTTGGCGTCCATGGCCATCACCCCGGCGCGGCCCGCGGGCGGCGGGCCCCGGGCATGGGCGCGGGGCTGTGTCTGCCCTCGGCACTGCCCGGGCGAGCGGGGTTGGGTGGCAGAGCTCCGCCGGCGCCCGCCCCCCCCGCGCCCCCTCGCTCATCTTACAGCCGCCCGCCCGCCCGCACGGGGCGCGCACGCGTGGTGCGGCACCGGCACGGACCGGCGGCCCCGCTCGAACCCCGCTCGAACCCCGCTCTCCCTCGGCCGGCACGTCCCGGGGGAAGAGGCAGCAGCCGGCGTTTCTCCGTGGGCAAACCCCGCGGGCTGGCGTCCGCACACCGCCCCGGGAAAGCGGCTCTGGAGTTGGCATTGTTCTGCTGCTGAGCGGCCCTTTCATTTCTGCTCTGCCAGTCTTCACGCATCTTCAGACATTACTGTACTTTGAGGCACCAGAGATGCAAATACTTTGCAAAATTCTGAGTTCTTAAGCAGAAATAAAACCTACTCCGAGATTTAACGTTTCCAAGTCTTATAAACCTCGGTAAATACGGACCCGGAGGAGCCGCTCTCTGCTTTCTGACAAACGGGCTCTGATCGCGGGCAGAGGGAAGGAGCGCTGCGCTGTGGTGACACGGTTCCTTTGGGAAACACGCAGCGAGCCCCGACCGCAGGGCCAAGGAGCGGCTCGGGCTGGAAGGGGCTCCCGGGCGGGTCGGGCCGGCCCGGGCGTGCGGGAGCGGCAGCAGCACCGCGGACAGCGAGCCGCTCCGCTCCGAGCCACTCCGAGCCGAGCCGAGCCGAGCCGCTCCAAGCCCGCTCCCAGCCCTCCTCGCTCCCGTCCTGTCCCGCTCCCGCCGGGCCGGGCCGGGCCGGGCCGGACTAGCGGCTCCCTCCCACCGGGGGGAACCGGCGCGTTGTGGCGAAGCTGCCTGCCCTGATTTACGATAAAACATTTAAAGGAAATCATTTATATTTCAGAGGCCCTAAATAGCTGCATGAAAGTTTTATCTGAAGTGGCACCGCTTTAAAGGCGGCCCTGCTTGCTGGGAGTAATTAATAGAGGGATAAATTTCAGGCCTTTGTTTTGTTTTGGTTTTTATTTAGCGCTGTCTGTTAACGCCAGTGAACACGGAGATGCGAAGGGCGGATGTAGAGCCCGAGTAGCGCCAGACCCCGGCTCCGGCCCCGGCTCCGGGGTGCCGGCGGAGTGGCAGCTTTTCTGTCTCTCTGCTGCTGTTTCATTCTCTCCCAAGCGAGGAGAAGCTGCCGGGGATCCCCAGGCTCCTTCTGCCCGTCCCGTTGTCGCTGCCACAGCCGAGCGTCACCCGTGGGGCCGCAGCGGGCTCGGGCCGCTGTCGCGGCTCGGAGGGTCCCTGTGGCAGCCCACCCCAGCACAGCTCTCCTGCCCACCCGCCTTGGGCACGCTCCTCGCCTCCCTCCGCAGGCAGCCGGGCCGGGCAACGCGGCTGCTGAGCTGCCTTTAATGAATGCTGTAAAATATTGATGCTCCTGGCCCTGCCTGCTGCCGTTACACCTCAGAGCCGGGGGAGAGGAGTCCAAAGGATAAACAATAACAAGTTAAAGGAGCCCAGATGGTTTGCCATCAGAAACTGTCTGCAGACTCAGAGGTGTCACTGCAATAGATTTCAGAGATCATTCACCTACTGGTAAATAATTAATGACATTTCTGGAAGAAAAAATCCAAACCCATACTCTGCTGAAACATTGCTGGCGACTCACTGGAAATCTGAAGGCAAAAGTCAGATTAAAAGCATGTGCTTTTTCCTTTTTATCAATTTTGTCCTTTGTCACAGTTCATGGATTGTTATCAATTCTCCTAATACATCAAAATATTCTGTTCTTATTTAGATTTTAATTCAAAGCTCATGACAGAGTGGTGCCAATAGGTTCTGTGTTTCATTGTATGAACTCCATGTAGTTTAAAAAATACGCAGTACATGCTGACACAGGAGTGATGTCCTGTGGAAGTTTGTGAAAGTTTCCGGGGAAGTCTGAAATAAAACCATGAGTTATTTAATCCACACTTCATGCTGGTACCCTCTCTGCCACGGGCTGGGGGCAGCAGGACGTGTTGCAGTCACAAAGCTGACAGAGCTCACCTGTCTGAGTGTTCTTCAGCTGCTGTTCAGAACCCTCACGATGTCCTGCACTGCTCTGGAGGAGCTGCGAGGCAGCTGAAGCACCACAGCTCCCACAGGGACACCTCCCTGCACCTTCACCCCTTTGCTCCTGCTCTGGAGGCTTTGCTCCCCTCCCAGCTCTGGAGCAGCCAGGTCTCACTGCTCTGCCCCTGTGTTTGTACTCACTGCAGATCTGGAAAAGAAATCCTGTTTCCAGACCTAGGTTTATGTGATAAAATAACTTCTGTTGCTAAAATGCAGCCAGTTACCAAAATCATAGGATCAGGGGATGGTTTGTGTTGGATCATCCCCAGGGTTTGCTGGACCTCAGGGGGTTCCATGGGCCCACTGCTTGAGCTCATGTGCCTGCTGCCTGTGGAGGAAGAGGACTAGAGCTGGCTCTGGAAGGTTCCTGTGGACCCTGAGCTTGCATTTCCAGCACCCCAGAGCTGTGAGCCATGCTGCACCACGGGTGACACAGTTGTTCCACTGCACAATCTGATGGAGGAAATATCTCGAGTTACCCAGACAGTCAATTATTCATCAGCTAAATGGCCAAGCATCAATTACCTGGCCTGATGCTCTTATTCATTAAGGAGATTGAAGAACCCACCTTAACAGAGCAAAAAAAAAGTTGCTAAGTTACAGGAGCTGTCTGCTGCAGTGTCGGGCTTCCAAAGGAAAGGGCCTGCCCTGAGACTTCCTCTGGGTCTGCAGAGTGTCCCCCAGAGCACTTGCTTTTGTGGAGCCTGTTCCACTGCAGGCTGGAAGAGTGGCCTTGGGGAGAGCAGCTGGGGTTGGGCTGAGCCTTGTGTGGGACCATGGGGCCTGAAAGGGAGTTTGGCAGGACTTGGAGGGTTAAAGGGAGGGACCAGGGCAGGCCCCATCGCCCTGGGAAGGTTTTAATGCAGGTGGGGAAGGGATGGGAAGTGTTTCAAAGAGCACAGCTGCCATGGCATCACAGCAAGGACAGGCTTCCTCTGCAGGCAGGGAGCACAGTGGGGGTCACCCCCACAAACCCACCAGAGGGCTGAGCAGTGGGCCAGCTGCTGAACTTCCTTCTGAGGAGAGGGAAGGGGAAGCATCTGGGATCTGTGCATTGCTTCAGGTTAAGTTAGAAGTGCTTTCTCTCCTCTTGTGTAACTAAAATCCAAGCAGGGCTCTGCTGGCTGCAGGGGGGCTCCTGGCAAGCACAGCCTTGGGCACGTCCTCGGCCTCAGGTGGTGGCACAGGTGGCCCCAGGGGCTCAGGAGGTGTTTGTGGGTGTCAATCCCAGACCAAAGCCCAAAGCCCAAAGCCTTTGGCATTAGCAGAGCATTGTGGCCATGCTAGAACACAAGAAGTGCTGGGGCTGTGCTGCAGCTCTGCCGTGCTGGATGATGGGGCAGGACAGACAGCCTTGTCCAGCAGCAGCAGGTGGACAGCTCATCAACTGAGCTTTGAATTTTTCAGGAAGCAAGGTTTGGGTGTGAGATTCCAGCAAAACAGGAGGCCACTCTCTTGGGAGTGGCATCCTTTACTCACTCGTATTGTACATGAATTATAGAATTTTTTACATGCATCCTTCAATGTAATTAAAACTGCAATAAAGGACACACCAGTCCTTGATCAGAACAATCTCTCCCCTTCCTGCTGGAGAGGATGGGAGCAGTGGGGCAGTGCTTTCCACAGGTGGAACAGAACACCCAGCTGCCAGGCATCTGGTTATATTTGCTCCTAATTCTAGAAATACATCTAAATGCACCTAACAGGACTGTGCCACAAGAAGTTAATGAGGAACAAACATTAATTATTCATGCCCTGAAACAGTAGGTCTCCTAATGTTTTTGCTAATCAACAAGTGAAAAACATCTGTATCTTCTCAGGGCAATCTTGGGGGGACAGAAGAACAACGCTGACACTGGGGACTGCCCCCAGAGTCTCCCCCTCTAGCTCAGTGAAGGGTGTTTGTTCCCAGCCCAGCAAAGGTGCCACGAGTGTGGGAGCACGAGCAGTCTTGGCCCTGCACCGCCCAGCAGCAGCAGCTCTGCACCCCGACATCTGCCAGGGGCACGGACGGGGCTGGCCAGGGGTGCCCGGGGAGCACGGACAGGGGAGGCTCAGTCTGCTCCCAGAGCAGAGAGCTCAGGCTGTTTGGTGAGAGCCAGCTCCCTCTGGGTGCCCCCGGAGCCCCCTCGCTCCTCTGCCACCCGCAGGTAACACAGAGCCACGGGAGCAGCTCCAGGGAACAGAGGATGGCAGCGTTGTCTGACAGAGCCTTCGCCACGAGAGAGCACAGAGAGGATTGTGATGTTGAGTTGACTTCAAAAAACTTTCACATGAATTACTAAAGAAATGTATAATTTATCGGGGTTTAAATAAATCACTGGCAGGAGTGCTTTAAGGCGCAGGACGGGCTATAATTAACTCCCGTCACGGAGCGCAGGGCTGCTCCAGCAGCGACACGAGGCACCAAAGGAATTCGGCTCCAAAAAACAAGGTGAATGACGGCAGAGCAGTCAAAGCGCTGGGCTGGGGGCGACGCCGGTGTCCCCAGGCTCCGGGGCTGTCCCCCAGCTCCGGGGGTGTCCCCAGGCTCCGGGGGTGTCCCCAGGCTCGGGGGTGTCCCCAGGCTCCGGGGGTGTCCCCAGGCTCGGGGGTGTCCCCCAGCTCCGGGGGTGTCCCCAGGCTCCGGAACAGGGTTCGGGCTCCCCCGGAGCTGCCCCGGCAGTGCCCGGCCCGGGCTGAGCCCGGCTCCAGGGAAAAGTGACCCCGGTGGAGGCACAGGGACACTGCTGGGGGACCTGCTCTGCTGACAGGGGCCACTGCTGCTCCTGCCCTGCTGCTGCTCCTGCCCTGCTCCTGCTCTCTGTTCCTGCTCTCTGTTCCTGCTCCTGCCCTGCCCTGCCCTGCTCCAGCTCCTGCTCATGGCTGCCCTGCTCCTGCTCCTGCCCTGCTCCTGCCTCTGCTCCTGCCGTGCTCCTGCTCCTGCCCTGCTCCTGTCCTGCTCCTGCTCCTGCTCCCTGTTCCTGCTCTCTGTTCCTGCTCCTGCCTCTGCTCCTGCCCTGCTGCTCCTGCTCCTGCCCTGCTCCTGCTCCTGCCCTGCTCCTGTCCTGCTCCTGCTCCTGCTCCCTGTTCCTGCTCTCTGTTCCTGCTCCTGCTCCCTGTTCCTGCTCTCTGTTTCTGCTCCTGCCCCTGCTCCTGCTCCTGCTCTGCTGCTGCTCCTGCTCCTGCCCCTGCTCCTGTT
The DNA here is from genome assembly GCF_017590055.1 of Onychostruthus taczanowskii. Classification (NCBI taxonomy): domain Eukaryota; kingdom Metazoa; phylum Chordata; class Aves; order Passeriformes; family Passeridae; genus Onychostruthus; species Onychostruthus taczanowskii. The sequence goes on from NW_024498573.1 coordinate 361,153, forward strand.
CCTGCCCTGCTCCTTCTCCTGCCTCTGTTCCTGCTCCTGCTCCTGCCCTGCTCCTGCTCCTGCCGTGCTCCTGCTCCTGCCCCTGCTTCTGCTGCTGCTGCTGCTCCTGCTCCTGCCCCTGCTCCTGTTCCTGCCCTGCTCCTTCTCCTGCCTCTGTTCCTGCTCCTGCTCCTGCCCGCCTCTGCCCCTGCCCTGCCCGGGCCCCTCTGGCCGGGGTCACTGCCTCTGCCCAGCTGGAGGCACCCAGTGCTGAAGCCCCTGTCATGGGCTCTGTTTGGGCTGAAGTCTCTTGATCAGGTAAAACATGTTTTTGAACTTCAAATCCAAGAGACGTTTCTGACAAAAAGTGTGTTTCCCAGATGCTGTGAAAAAGTAATGAAAAACCCTGGATTTTTTTTTGTGGAAAAAGGAGGAAGCTCCAGGTGGAGGAGGCACCAGGCAGCGTGGCACAGGAGGCTTTACCCCCCCTGCCAGCTCTGCCCCCAGCACCCCGCAGGGATCAGCCTACCTGAGACCACCACACAGCCCCTGAAACTGTCTGTGGGATGGTCCTGGTGAGAAAGAAAGTGCTCTATTTATGAATTTAGGGTTTGATCATCACAGTTGTAAATCTGTCATGGAATAAAGCGGTGGAAGATATGAGAACCTCCAGAGAAACATCAGACAAACTTATTTTTCCCTTCTGAAAGCCCCTTGTATCAGTGATCTCACCAGCAAAGGCCCAGACGTGTTACACAACCTGCTCCAGAGGACAGAACTGGGTCCCCCGTTTCCAGGAGAGTTAAAATTAGATTGTCACCTTTGGGAACCCTCCCCAGAAGTTAGTGCTGCATTCCTTACAGCCTCGACTGGAGACTACAAAGAGATTCTTGGCCTGACAACGACACCAACAATTTACCTCCATGTGACTGTTCCCTTCAAACCCTTCCTGCAGACATTTGTTTCCTTCCAAGGGGCTCCTGGCAGGGCTGTCCCACCCTGCTGAACGCTGCTGCTGTGCTCAGGGAACTCTCAGATCACATTTGGAATGGCTGGGGGAAAAAATACATCCAAAGCCACACACCCTACCACAAATGCTACTCCCATTCCTCGTACACCCCTTTCCCGGTGAAAAGAATTTTAATTGTGTAGGAAGCAGCAAGTGCTTTGGCCACTAAACGTTTCCTGCTGCAGGTCAGGCTCTGCTCCTGAGGACCCTGCTGCTCCCTGCAGAGCGGGGCTGGGGCAGATTCCAGTTGAACTCTGGGCACTGAGATGTCTCAAAGCCACAGGTTTGTCACGGAGAGGCTCTTCAGCAGCACCAAGGAGAAACACGGGTTTTACATCAGCCTGCAGCACCTGGACACAGCAGGGACAGGGAGGGGCTGCAGGAGGGAATAGCAGAGCTGGTGAAAGGGCCAAAGACCAAAAACAAAGTCAATAATAGAAGACATTAGTTTTCACCCCAATCTACAGAGCAGCCAGAACTGGCAGGTGTGTCCTGCCAGGGTTTGTATCCAACAGCCCAGAACACTGCAAAGCTGTGAGAGAGGGAACCACCCTGGCCTGCACAGCTTCTGTTCAGCTCTGAGCCCCCACGAGTGCCACACAGCCTTTACTGGGCTCCCTCCACCCCTCTCCTCCCACATCCATTTGCCTGTCTTAACGCAGTGCAAGATTTCTCTCTCAGCTCTGACCTAAACCAGACCTGCACATTTCACACACAAATCCCCCTTCACACACCCACTTCCCCCCAAAGAAGTGATAATGCTCTTTTTCTGGGAGTTGTCATTTCTTGAATGGTTCTCCTTCCAATTTATTTCAGTTAGAATTTTGTCTTTTCTAAATCTTGAACCATTCCATACTATAACTTTATTGCAAAAAAGTCAACATGCATCTTAGAAATTTGGCTTGTAATCAATAAAACAAACATTACATATATGAATTTTAATGTGTAAACAATTAGAAATTCAACAATATCTGCTATTATCCTATTACACAAGTTCACAATCTGTAAAAACTATAGTACAAGGTTACTATACACCAAGAGGAGCTTTGTTCCTTTTCACATGATTTTGCCAAAGTGGTGTTTTCCTAAGCAGGTGCCTGGTTTCAGAGCTGAGGTGGTTCTGTCTGTTTTGCCCAGGTTAATTCAGCACAGAAAGGGAGGGGATTGTTTGCAGTGACTTCCTTCCCCCACGCCCTCACCCTGCAGTCTGTCCCCAGCTCAGGCTGGCACTCAGGCACCCCGAGGGCTGCTTTGCCCGAGGTGAATTCCCAGTAAACATCGCTGTGGAAGGAACGCAGCTGCACTGCCCTGCAGCTCTGGAGACACAGAAAGCCAAGGCAAACCACGCCAGACAGGCCCGGCGTGCCCCAAGACACTGGGGTGCCCAGAGGCTGTGGCAAAAGGCAGCAGCACCCAGCTCCTGTCCTCCTCCTCCAGCCCCTCTGCCCGGGCACTGCCAGCCCTGGGGTGGCACTGCCAGCCCTGGGGGCACTGCCAGCCTGGGGGCACTGACAGCCTGGGGGGCACTGCCAGCCTAGGGGCACTGCCAGCCCTGAGGTGGCACTACCAGCCCGGGGGCACTGCCAGCCCCTGGGGGCACTGCCAGCCCTGGGGGCACTGCCAGCCCCTGGGGGCACTGCCAGCCCTGAGGTGGCACTGCCAGCCCCTGGGGGCACTGCCAGCCCTGGGGTGGCACTGCCAGCCCCTGGGGGCACTGCCAGCCCTGGTGGCACTGCCAGCCCGGGGGCACTGCCAGCCCCTGAGGGCACGGCCAGCCTGGGGGCACTGCCAGCCCCTGGAGGCACTGCCAGCCCCTGGGGGCACTGCCAGCCTGGGGGCACTGCCAGCTCGGGGGCACTGCCAGCCCTGGGGGCACTGCCAGCCCTGAGGTGGCACAGCCAGCCCCTAGGGGCACTGCCAGCCTGGGGGCATGGCCAGCCCCTGGGGGCACTGCCAGCCCTGAGGTGGCACAGCCAGCCCGGGGGCACTGCCAGCCCTGAGGTGGCGCAGCCAGCCCCTGGGGGCACTGCCAGCCCTGAGGTGGCACAGCCAGCCCCTAGGGGCACTGCCAGCCTGGGGGCATGGCCAGCCCCTGGGGGCACTGCCAGCCCTGAGGTGGCACAGCCAGCCCCTGGGGGCACTGCCAGCCCTGGGGTGGCACTGCCAGCCCCTAGGGGCACTGCCAGCCTGGGGGTACTGCCAGCCCTGAGGTGGCACTGCCAGCCCCTGGGGGCACTGCCAGCCTGGGGGCACTGCCAGCCCTGGGGTGGCACTGCCAGCCCTGAGGTGCACTGCCAGCCCTGGGGTGGCACTGCCAGCCCCTGGGGTGGCACCTGGCACTCAGGCCAGCCTGCCAGGGGCACGGAGGGCAAACCGCAGCTGTGGGCAGCGCTCCGAGCCGGCCCTCGCTGCTCACCTGGCACAGGTGCCACCCCGCTGTCACCTCAGAGCTAAAACCATATGAAAAGGAACCCATTCTGTGTGTGTCGAAGGCTACCGCAGTTTTTCTTACAGCTTAATTAATCCACTGCAATTTTCGTTTTCCAAATACAAAAATACGACAATTCTTATTGAAATCTATATGCCGGTAATTTTAGTACACAAAAAAAGCAAAATATTTACAAAATTATACAGTTTAAGAAAAAACTCTGTACAAAAAAATATATAAATCCTTTTGATCCCTCTCTCCTTGTTTAAGCTGTCAGGACTCGGACATGTTTGCTGCAATGGACTTCTCACGATACACACTGTGCCACAGACATTAAAACCCCTAGAGGTGATGGGAGAAGAGCAAGACATTCTCCTAAGTTCATGGGGTGTGTTTCTCCTCCATTTCTTTCATGCCTGGAATTTAGTCTCAGCATTAGCAGGACTGTCCTAATTCTAGGAAGAGGAGAGGTTTGGAAAGAGACAGAATACCGGAGACATTCCCTTCAGCTGACAAGAAACAGGATGTTACACAAGCTGGAAACCTCAGCACAGCACAAGGACAGAGTCAGCAGGGCTGTGCCCCCAAAGGGTGCTCAGCACCTGCCCTGGCACCCTCAGAGCCACAGGCAGGGAAAGGGTTGGGTAGATGCTGTCCTTGAGTCAGGAGCTACTGGGGCCTACACTGGCAGTCATCCAAGAGAGAAGAGCACCGTGCATGGCCACGGTGCTGATTTTGTGTAGAAATGCACAAAAAACGTCTTGAGGAGCGGGCAGGGCAAGTGGGCAGTCAGGGAAGGTGCTGCTGGGTGCCCCAGGCACAAGGCACAGCCCGGGCTCAGCCAGCCCTGCTGGCTCAGGGGACAGCAGAGCCACTGGCAGGGGACACGAGGGGCACCCAGTGCACAGGCAGCTCTGAGCTGGGCCAGGCTAGGCAGGACAGCCCAGCCCTGGGGTGAGCCCACCCTGCTCTGAGCCCCAGGCCTGCCTGGACACAGCTGGGAACAGCCAGAGCACAGCTGCTCCTGCCTGGACACAGCTGGGAACAGCCAGAGCACAGCTGCTCCTGCCTGGACACAGCTGGGAACAGCAGAGCAGAGCTGCTCCTGCCTGGACACAGCTGGGAACAGCAGAGCTGCTCCTGCCTGGACACAGCTGGGAACAGCAGAGCTGCTCCTGCCTGGACACAGGGGCCAGTGCAGCTGCCTTTGAGGAAGACTGCAACTCCTTTCTTCTTGCTCACAAATACTGAAATGCAATGAACAGCCTGACCTACACTGAGCCTTACACTGAAATGACAGAAGGAAACCAAGGAGTGAAAATCCACTCTGCTGTGTGCTCCTGCTGATGCTCTCTGTGAGAAACAGAGTGAACTGGACAACGTTACAACAATAGCCTGTGAAATTGTTTCTTCCACCTCCTCTCACAAAAAGCAGCACAACATAGAGATGGTGTGGCTGTCACACTTACTGAAGTAAATGATTTAACAACCTAGCCACAAGTAATTCCTACAACATGAGACTCCACAGGAAATAAAATGCTCCCTTTTTTCAACGAGCAAATGAGGCCAGTTTTTCTTTCATAATATTTAATGAAAGTTTGTCTTTCCCCTAACCTCGTAATATTGCTAAATAAAACCTGTAATATCTTTTCAATTATAAACTAACAAACCAATCACATTATAAAAAACCCAAAACAAGGTAATACAGGTGACACAAAAAGAGGACAAGAAAATACTGATTTCCAACCCCCTCCCCCCCTTTTTATCCTTCTTAAATAGAAAAAAATCACCACCCTGGTGAGCTTGATAATCCTGTAAGAAGTTCCTGGGCCCTTGGCTAGCACAGTCTCACAGCTCTGTGTCCCAAATGTTTTCATACCAAACTGCTCATGGTAAATTTTGTGGTTTGAAAAGAAAGTAAAGCTCTTTTTGGCTCATCAACTTCCTTAAATAAACGTTTAAAAGATGTACTTTGAACTATATTCCTAAAATTATACATTTCAAACATCAAGTTTCATCTTCTCCAAGAACGGGATTCATCCTCATCTTCATCATCATCATCATCATCTTCGTGCAAAAATAAATCTGAGGTTTCAGTCTCCTGGAGGAAGAAAAAAATGAATTTTCAGACACAAGTTCCAAGCTGTGCTGGTATCTGGTGCAGGTGTTAGAGTGTCTCTCTCAAAGTCACACAGTTACATCCAAACAGTTGTAGGGGAAGAACAGCAGCCTCACATCAGGAAAGAGAAAGAGAGCCAGGCTTCAGAGGAAGCAGGAACAAACCACCACTCACCTTCTCCCAGACAAGGTTTCTGTTAAGTGCTACAACAAAATAACCTTTAAAAGCTCAAGGTGAATTACAGGGAAGAACACACAACTTCTAGAGCAGAGCACAAAGAGTGAGAAGTAAAAGGCTTTGCAGCCTGCACATACAGAACCTGAGGCTTGTTTACATCATTGACAAATTAACAGCCCACCCACAGTGACCTTTTTCCCCCCATTTTCTCCGTTTTGAAAGGTGGGAAATGTACCTGACTATTCAAAACCAGTTCAGTTCCTGGTTTGCAAAAGCATCTTCTATGAAGTTTCTTCAGCACACAGGAAACTGTACCCTAAGAGCTCTCAGCTGTTAAGATTCCAGCAAGAATGATCAGCTTATTAAGAGACTTCCATACCTCTTCCTTGGACTCCTCTTCCTCGACTTCAGTGGACACAGAGGGTACCTTGGGTTTGTGCCACGAGATCTGGAGCCGCCGGTCCTTGAAGCGGGAGCCCTGGTTAGCAGCCTGAGTGGAGTGCAAGCACACAGATGTTCAGAGAGAGCACCAAGCACAGAACCTCTAACACCAGCAACGAGCCAGAGCCAGGGGCATGTCTGAAGATCCCAAACGTACAAACCACAACCACCCACTTCAGTGCTCCAGGAGCAACTTCAGCCACACCCAAATCTGCCCGATGCTGCTCCTGCCCCGGCGCTGAGAGAGGATGAGCAGAGCTCTGAACTGCCAGGGACACGCAGCTTCATCAGGGAAAGCCCTTGCCTGTGTCACTGCCCAGACACCAGGAGCTACTTCCCCTGAGAGAGGATGAGCAGAGCTCTGAACTGCCAGGGACACGCAGCTTCATCAGGGAAAGCCCTTGCCTGTGTCACTGCCCAGACACCAGGAGCTACTTCCCCTGAGAGAGGATGAGCAGAGCTCTGAACTGCCAGGGACACGCAGCTTCATCAGGGAAAGCCCTTGCCTGTGTCACTGCCCAGACACCAGGAGCTACTTCCCCTTCAGGGGCACTACCTGCAGCAGCACCAAGCACTATCGAGCTCTAACTGGGGGATCAAAGCCTTTGACATTTTAAAATACAAAGATAGACACAGGTGGTTAAACGCTCTTATTTTAGATATGTGAAAAAATATATCCATGATTCTACTTACATTTTCAGCTTCTGAGCGGGACTTAAAAGTTACAACAACACTTAATGGGGAATCCTCTTCCTGAAGATCTTCAATATCTCCGAATTTCTGTGAGGAAAAGTTCATTAGGACTGGCAGTAATGCTCTCCTCCACTCCCATAATTGCGGTACAATTGTAGTGTACTGAAGTGACACTGAAATCTGATTTTTTGGACAGGAAAGTGAGAGCCAGAGGACTCCCAGCTGCAGCAGCCATCACTATTGCAGCCCTTGTATTTTTGGGCAAAATCTCAGACTTATTGCCATTCTAAGACGAGCTTGATTTTACAGCGGTAACAGAAACGCGTATGAATTTCCAGGCCACACTTACAGAGAAGTGCTGCAGCAATTCATCCTTCTCCTCCTCAATGAAGCCTCCCACGGTGAGCGCCTTGGGCCGGTGATCTACCACCATGTGGTTCAGCACGGCCCGGCCTCGGCCCCCGCGGCCCCGGCCCCGGCCCCGGCCCGCGGCCGCCGCCGCCTTTCCTCGGCCAGCAGGGAGGATGCCCAGGCGGGCAGCCTGGGGAGAGCACAGAGCACAGTGAGAGGATTGCAGCAGCCAGGAGTCACGCAGCCACCAGCGGCAGCACGCGGCCCAGCTCACCTCCACCTGCAACTGATTGAGCTTCTTGCGCAGCTCGGTCGTGTCCTCTCCAGAGGACAGCCTCTTATGGAAGTCCAGCTCTGCATCCAACAGCTCCTTCTGTGCCTGGCAGAAAAAGGGGTGGGAAGAGAAAACAGAAGCAAAGGGCAGAACTGTAAGGACAGCTGTAATGTTTTACTGCACTTCAGCAGTACATTCATGCAAATGATACAGAAAGATCAGGACGCAATAGCCACACTTTTCTCTAAATTCAGTTTTGTTTTAATTGCCTCTGTGTGCGTGTGGTCCCCCCCATTTTTTGAAGGGCCCACAATTCTCTGCTTTAGAAATGGAACAAACATGAATGAGCTACAAGCAAAACTAGGTCATGGAGATCCTCCAACCATGGCTTGTTTGTCCATGGTTATCACTCACATTAAGATGCTGCTTGCAAGTGTTTTGATCTAATGCTGTTGCATTTTTAAGACATATTAATAGAAATAGTAACAAAAACCAAGCAGGCAAGTGTGTTGCACAATAAATACCTCTGTCTTGGACTTCAATTTGGATGGTGTGGAGGTTGTAGATGAAGTTTTTAACTCATCCTTTAACTGAGATATTTTTCCTGTTAGCTCTTTTAAGGTCTTCATAATTTCTGCTCTCTCTTCTGGTTTCATGGCCTTGTTTTTCTCCAGCTTGGATATCAACATCTATACAAAAATAAAAGAACAAGAACATAAAATTCCAGGAAAAACAGCCTTCAACAGACAGGTATGTACAAAATCAGAATGTGTTTACTAGCCACATCCCAGACTTACCTTCTGGCATTCTATTTGTTTTTCTAACATCTCCTGCTTCTTTTTCCTCATATCTTGCTGGAGTTTCATTGCCTCCTATAAGAGGAGAAAATTCTTTCCATCAGTAAAAAGCAGTCTGGCATTGCATGTACTCATAGAGATCATAGTGTCCTCTTCAAGCTACAGAAGTTAAATCCACAACCAAAAGTACTGTCTGCAAAAAGCAGAAGTATCAAGTGCAGCTGATTCAATAAATAAAAAATAAATAAAATCCTTATTTCCTACTGCAAGGTAGTTTACTAACGTTTTGCCCCTTTCAGACACCTCTTAAGAAACATGCTGTGTGCACTGTCATGCAAGTGTCTCATTCTTGCAGAGATTAAATCCAGAAAATCCCAAGCAAACCCAGAAAACCCAACATGGCCAAGTGTGTCAAGTAAGACACCCCAAAAGGACACTCCACACATGATTACCCCAGGTGTGTCTGCAGGCTCTAGAGGGGTGGTTGAGGTTTCAGGTGCCCATCAAACCTTGCATTTAAAGCACTTTGCTCCTTACACTGTCAAGCAGCCATCAAGCATTAAGTACCTGCTTTTTTTTAAGGGCTTCTTGCACGTCGTGAGGTTTAGACCCTGCACCAGACTTCAGAGTTGTCTTCAAGTTTGGAGAACTGTAAACCATTTTTGAGTGGCTTGTAGAAGTAGGAAATACCTGAAATAGTAAAAAACACATAGTAAAATATGGAATATTTCAAAGTGACTGTGATATACCGGCAGGGAACTCCAGTGGATCATGTCCCCTGAAACCCCAACTCAGATGTCCACATTTGTGCAAGGAGGCAGAAAGACCAAGGCAATTAAACACATGGATAAAGACATCAGCCCAGTTAAAAGGATTTCTGAAAAAGATACTGTCTTTCCTGCTCTGTGGCAGACTCCCTTTGCATCCTGACTCCCACCAGGACACTGCTGAAGGTGATGATCTGCCTGTTCCTCAGTTTCAGCTCTGCAGTCACAGCCCAACATCCCACTTTCTGATCAAGTAAGGCAGCAAAAGCCACTCCATGCTTCCTTCTTAAAAGGACTTCCCCATGGCCCAGACCACATGCTGCACTATGGTATCAGTGTGAATTGAACACTTATTGGCTTGAACTCTGGGTCTCTAAGCTTCGAGCACTGCTATGAAAGCACAGCAAAAGCTCAAAAGTTACTGGGAGAGCCATTACATTTGTTGACAAAAGGCCGGTCTCACATACAAGTTGTCAGACTTGTTAACTATCAAGCACTGCTAAAAATATTTTATGCTATTTACAACACTGATAGTGCTGTAGTTGACAGCTCCTGAAGTCATGGTCCCTGTTCTATATAACCAGTAGATGAAACGAGGAAGAAGTGACTGACCATGGCTGCATGAAACATTACTGAAAAGGAACAGAACCAAGAGGGAACGATTCACAAGTTCTCTTTGCTTGTTCCTTCCTGGCTGACAAGCTAAAGCTGTACCTGAGAGCACGACCATGGTCCACCCCCAACATACCTGAGACTCCTCCACCCCAGCCCCGGGCTGGCTGAGCTCAGGCTGGCTCCCACCCGCTGCTCCAAGGCGCCTTTTCACCGGGACTTTGTTAAGGACGTAGGCACCAGAGGCCAGGGGTTTGTTCATCACCTGCGTAGCCAGAGATTTGAAAACATCAAGGTTAGGTGCTGCTCTGCAGAGCAGCCGCTCGGGAACGCTGCCGAGCCCCTCCACGGCACGTACCTTGGCCAGGCTGCCGTGCACGGTGACGGCGGGCGGCGCGGCCAGGGCCTGCTGCTGCAGGTGCTGCAGGGCCTGCGGGCTGGGCTGCTGCTGCTGCTGCTGCTGCTGCAGCAACGGGGGCTGCTGCTCGCTCTCCCTGTGCCACAGCACGCGGATGAACCGGTTGCTCAGCACGGCCTCCGTGCTGGAAATCGCCTTCCGCGCCTCGTCGTTGCTCAAGTACTGAATGAGAGCAGCTTCGGGGTCGTTCTGGAAAGCCACCTGAAGCAAAAGTTCACAAGTGCTTTGTTTCTCAAGGAAGAAAACATTTCAGTCACTAGCAAACCCATCTGCAAATAATGTGCAATGATGACTTGAGTATCCAGCGTATTAACAGCTCAAAACACTGGTAAGACACTCTATGTAATTAAAGCAAAATAGCTTTTGGCAAACTTTACATGTACTTGCAGCAAAGTCTATATACATTCAAATAACTAGATGAATGAATGAATGAATCTATCTCCTCCACCAACAGCATCACATATTCAGAGCCCTGTGCAGTGCCCCTGGGTATTTGGTACCACTGGTGCTGACCCTGAGGCTCTTTATTCCAGCCTCCCGAGGGTGCACAGTGCAAAGCCTCACCACACCCTCAAGGCAGCAGCATCTCAAAGTCTTCAATAAGCATCTTTTTCTCTGAAAATTAGTATCATAGCAACAAAAATGTACCTTGTACTTTCTAGTGTAGTAATTGAGATAGCATGTTTGAAATACATTATTTCATTAGAGAGGTGCAGAAAGCACCACAATATCTTTTGGGCCAAGACAAAATTATCAAGAAATACAGAGGCTTCCCAGGTATCTCTCTCTTATTTAGATCTCTAACTGAGGACTTGAGAGGCAACTGTTTTGTCTAGAAAAATAAATGGAAACGAAATGTTATTTTAACTACTATTTTTAAGTGCTTTTTCTGTTTTTTACAAGGCAAGGGCACCCCAGAGTTGGAGCCAGTTCTAGGATGCCAAGTGGTAACAAACTGAAGCAGATAAAGACTGTCATATAAGACAAACTGTCAGATCATCTCTTTCAAAAGTTATACACAAGTTGCTCAAAAACCTGAGTTGGTTTAGACACTGTTAAACCTGCCAGCTTTCATATGTAATTACTCATCATGAAGGCTGAAACCAGTATGTTTTACAGAATTAAGATAATAATACACAGTAGACCAAGAAAAGGTTTCTCTGAACTTGACCACCTCCTCTCCAAATCCGTCTCCACTAAGATTTCTCAAAGAAACTATGCATCATTCAAGCAGGCTTCAGGGAAAATAAAATACCCACACACAGACATAAAACCGATTTTGTTTTTTTACCTGAATGTTTACAATAGTTCCAAATTTGCTGAAGTGTTCATTGAGCTGTGTAATATTGTTCAATTCTGGTGGAATTTTTCGAACTTCTAATTTTGTATTGGTATACTGATTCTTTTTCAAAAACCCTGGCTTATTCTGGCTGTTATTCACTTGCCTAGAGAAAAGGAGAATAGGAAGAGTTCAGGTAAGTACATAAATGCCTAACTAAGGCAGCAAATGTTAACATACATCCAAATTGCACTTCTCCTCTAAAAAGTACACCCTCTAGCCACTAACAAAAGAGAGCTTTCCCCAACGCCATGTTTAGTCTCCATATTATGGGAACACAGACTTTCTGACCCAACCATCCCAAACTACAGAGACTGGTGAACAGCAATGCTCACAGCACTGACAGCCATCGAGTACATTTGAATTAACATCTGTGGCTAACTCTTACTTTCCCAACCAGGGTTTCTTCAGTGGTGGACATTCCATGCTGCTTGGAGATCTCTTCCTGCTGTCCGGTTCCAGGACAACTCTAGTGACATTGCTGCTGTTATTTGTGATGGGAATGGGAGGTTCAGTTTGGATGATAATGTTGGCAGCTGGAGGGAAGGAAAAAGGCCTGTGTTATCCACCACACATGGAAAAGCTTTCACACAGCAAAACAGAACTGAGATTAAAAACATAAACATTAGGATGACTCTATCAAATCAGTCAGTTTTGTTTCCGAACAAAACCGTTCAAATCATTCCCTAGCCTAACTAAACATCCTGAGAGAAACACACGTGGTCCAGCTGGGAGGGATGGGTTTTGACCTTTAAGGCTAGTACTAGCTTGAAGAACCAAAGCTAAAACTTCATTTTTCAGGTACTGAAAACTCAGATTCTGCAGGAAAGGGAGAGAAAGAAAAAAGAAAACCCCAAATCCCAACAAAACAGAAAAGGAGGAAAAGAACCCATGGGTGGATCCCCAGGCTTTAAGTCAGAGCCCTGCAATGGGCAGGGGCTGCATTAACAACCAGCTTGCCCTGCATGAACCCTTGACAGAGCAAAAGCAACTAAGAACCAACCCCTTCTTTCCACTGCTATCCCACTGCCGCCCTCCAGCCAGGTTTCAGCAACAAACTGCTAACTAAGCACTACTATTACACTCTTTTAAGACATCAGATTTAAAGTTTGAAGCAAATTCTACCAACACAAAGTTGCTAGAAATTCATTTGCAACCTTTTCAAGATTATGCCCTTTGTGTTAGTCTCCTGTGAACGCCAAATATTCAACCCCTAAAAAGAAGTCTGAGTTACACAGCAATTTCTATGGCTTTTGCATAAGCCAGGGCTCTGCTGGTTACACTGGTGAGAACAGAGACTGGGTATTTCTGGGCATGTCATCCTCATTTTGGAGGATGATCTGAGAGCAAACCTTTCATAGCTGTGATAAAGACAGTAAAAACATGTCGTGTGAGGCCCTGCACTGAGCACTCACCCCTGCCTTACCTGGGATGGGCTCTCAATTAAGCCCCAACCCTGCCTCTGTGACAGTCATTAAGATGCAAACAGCAACAGCAATTTCTACAATAATATTTAACCATATTCCTTATAAGATGAGTCACTGGAAGGAAATACTGGGAAAAAAAAATATCTTTCTTAGCTACTAAGTAAGAAATACTGAAGTAGAACAATAAAACCCAAAACTTAACATTTTTGGTTTTAAGAATCAGGGCAGGAAAACACAAGGGAGAAAGAAAGTTTTGCTACTACAACTAAACTTTGAAGAGCCTTGACCTGTGCCCTTCCCTAAAAGATGCTTTGTGCACATCACCACTAAGAGACAGCAGCCACATCCATTCAGGCAGGGGCTAGGAATTATGTAAGTGCAGACTGGGATTCCCATCAGCTGGGAAACTGGAATGATACCTGTGATGTTCATTTCAGAGAGAACACCTGGCTGACAGATCAGAGCATAAAGCACCAAAACATGCCATGGCAGCTCTCTTCTTCACTACCATCACAACAGCCAAGGCAAGGAGCTTGGATCATCACCTCTGCTGATCAAAAGCAGTCTGCAGACTGTGCTGCTAAATCCATCTTTAGGCACCACTTTTCTTTCTAGGAGCTACCAGTACCTGGAAAATACCTCCACAGGCTTAAGAGGAATAAAACCCCAACCAACCAACAAAACCCTTGTAGCATTCCCAAGCAAGTGGTTATTTTTAATCAAAAAAGGCTGCTTTGACTTTAATATGGGCATGTTAGCACTTAAAAAGAGGTAGAAATGTAAAAAAAAAAAAAAAGCTCTGAAACACTAGATCAGTGAGAAAAACTAGTGCTTTAGCCTAAAAAGAGGGAAAAGTGTTGACGGTCTTGGACAAAAATAGCAACAGCAATGACCAGAACCCTTCCTACCTCGAGGGTTTGTATCCATCTCCCCAGATGTTAGGCCAATTAGATTTGGACGCTGCATTTGTGCTCTCGTAAAGAACTGTCGATACTGAGATCTACCAGCACTGGTAATACTAGGAGCTTCAGGGTTATAGCCATCTGGCTCATATGTATCTACAAAAAAAGGAGAGAAATGACAGAATTTTTCAAGTGAGTTTAAGACTCGGGGTTAATTTTCCTTCAAGGAAGTGCACGGATGTCCAAGAGTCAGAAGCTCTCTCGGATGAAGAGAAGAGAGGTGGTACAGCCAACCTGTGCAGCCACTGCAAACCCTCACCTGAATTCCAGGCCTAGCCTATCTGGACACATTCTCCTTTGGTTTTTATTCTGGTCCTGTTTGTCCAAAGCACACAGGTCACAATACAGAGTCCTGCTGATCCACTGCCTGGAAAGGCCTGAGGTGTCTGTGTGACAGCGTGCACAACGCCTGGCAGTGTTTTAAGGACAACAACACAGGTTTTGGTTTCAGCATGTATACTGTAGAGTCTAAGATGCAAAGAGATTTTCAGCCCAACAGTCTGGGTCTCTTCAGACAAGAATTTAGGTGAAGAACATACTTAAATGATTTCAATCAAAGAAAGCTGAGAAATGAGGTAATGGAACCAATACTTACCTACTGAACTCTCTTTATATAAGAGTGAGATCAGCTGCCTAGCTTAGGTAAGGTACTAATGGTTGTTTCCATTAGAAGTGGTCACCACAAGAATACAAGATGGCAATTGACTCCTATTGTTCCTCCAGCCCAAGGTCCAAATTGAGGGTAACACATTTTTTTAACCTTAAAAAGGAAAAGCTGTACAAGAACTAGAATGAATGAAGTCTGTGAAGAGCCCTCACAGGAACAGAACAAATGCCTGTACAAGGGAACCTGACAAACATGAATGCCTCCAAAATCTCAGCTCCTTATTCTGCAGCAACAAAGACAACTCTACAGGTAAAATCAGATGCCCCACAATATCCACACTGATAGCAGGGCCTGACACTGTAAAACAAGAACTTTCTCTGACCTCAAAGGAGCAGAACCACCAGCTCCTCTTCCCTTATTTAGAACGTGATTGACTGCAAGAGGGCAACCAGCAGCTGTCACCAGAACAGCCCAAGAACAGGACATGAGAATCTCCACAGAGGCTCTGGAGAACAGAATTACTGTGAAGCCCTGTGAGCTCCAACAGGCAGAATCTCCCATTAGAAGTTCTGGAGCTGAAAGGATCAGATGGTGACACCTGAACACCCAGCAGGACTTGGGGATAACTGAACAGATTACCTAATAAGAAATTTGAGTGTCTCAAGTTCTGAGAAGCACGGAAGTTACAAATAAAATGACATGGATCATGAACTGAACTAGATCCCCTCTTTGAACAAAATTCAGAATATTTATGTTAAAAAAACCCAGATGAGACTGTTATAAAACACATATAATTATCTTATTTTGGTGATAGAGAACATGGGAATGCCATTAATGCTTTAATTATCAAAGAAATAAATTCTGTTGTATTTAAATTGAGCAATCTAGGACTTTCCAGGTATTTTGCTATATTTTTCCCTTATAAAAACATACTTTTGAAAATTCTGAGATCTGTTAAGGAAGAGGGATGTGTCCAGTGAAAGCTAACAACCTTTAGAAAGCTAGAATCAGGGTGACTCTGGAAAAAGAACAGAAAAAGCACTGATGTCTATGAAGACTGTATGAACTATTGTGACATCCAGCTGGAAAAAAAAGCTCTCATCTGTATTAGTCCAAACTGGAGAGGAATAAAACCCAAGTTCAACAGCAATTACAGGTTTGCAGATCCATCTTTCACCTACTAATGTCCTACTGAATGGCTTGAAGATGAAAGGAACATTTCTCATACAACACTTGGATTGCTGCGAGCACATGAAACCCAGAGCTCCCCACAGTGCTCCTCTCAGACCAGGGCAGAGCACTGCTGCCATTCCATCCCAGGATGGATGAAGGGCTGACCCAGGGAGAGCCATCAGACTTCTTTTTAGATTTGTATATATTGGAGGAAGACAGATCATAATTTCTAATCACACATCAACAGAGAAAGTGTAAAATGCTTCCATCAAACAGATTTAAACCAGAAGGCACTTGCTTACGTTCTGACACTGTATAGAGCAGGTTCTGAGGCAGAGGAGGAGGCAGCCTTGCTCCCACGGGTGCAAGACTGGGCACTGCACTTGTCCCCGGCTGGTCACGACTGTTTATCAAGCTGGACTGTGTTAAAGGTGGCCCTGCAACAACAACACCACAGAACACATCACACACTGACAGCCCGAAGGCAGAACGGGCAAACAATTCAGTGCTGTGTTTATGCCCTGCTTTGAGCAAGGTCAGGCTTGTAAGTGTGTCCAATCCCACTACAGCAACAGTAAACTGAGAAGCCTGTTCAGGTAGGCTGCTCTGAGTCCAACACATTTTCTCTTTCTCAGGAGAGACAAAGTTTTAAGGGAAAAGAAAGAAGTGTCTGTTCTTCCCCAGTGGTTTGTTCGTGCTTTAACCACAGCAGCTCCTCCCTCAGCTCTACCATGGAGAGCCAAAGCTTGCTCAGAGCAAGAGATCAGCTCAGCAGCATTCAGACTGCAGTTCTGAAAGAAGAGCTGCAGGGCAAGAGACATTCCCAGACAAGGAATTTTTCTAGCTGGTTGTGCTTTGGTTTCCCCATGTACCATACAGCCATTCCTATTGACTGTATGACCCAAAAGGACCCCAAGTGACACTGCACAGCCCATCCTAGCAGTGTCTGCTCTCCCACAGCAAGTCAGTTCCACCTGCTGAAGGGCTCATGCAAAGTTTAGGGCTAATCCTGTATCAAATTATTCCTCATCCCAAAACTGCTGATACTGGGCACAATTATCACAGCATTAATTTTGTCCCTGGAATAGACAGCACTGAAACAGAGTAAGCATGCCCCTAATATGCTACTTCTTCATAGACTTTAAAGATGCAGTAGGATAACACAAAAGGTTCAACATCTCAGATCACCGCTGAGCTAAGAAAGCTCTTACATGTGTCAGTAACATATTGTTTTCTAGTATGTAGGCAATGTAGCACCAACACTAGATCTTTATTAGAACCTGGTGTTCTAGGTTCTAAGTCCTAGTGTTCTAAGAGACTGCATCACAACGTTTATTGCATTACAGCAGGAAAAACCTGGCTAGGAAGTGTCAGTGACCAATCCAATCACCACCACTGCCACTGAGGTGAGCTGAAAGATCCCCAGCTCCACCCCCCAGCGCAGTCTGCAGTGCTAGGAACATCATGGTTTACCAACTAAATATTCAGAATTCTTTGGGCACTGCTCTGAGCAGCACACTGCCAGCAAAGGAGCTGCAGCTTTGGGCACTGCTGTGAGCAGCACCCTGCAGCAGAGGAGCTGCAGCTCTGGGCACTGCTGTGAGCAGCACCCCGCAGCAGAGGAGCTGCAGCTCTGGGCACTGCTGTGAGCTGCACCCCGCAGCAGAGGAGCTGCAGCTCTGGGCACTGCTGCAGCAGAGGAGCCCCAGCTCTGGGCACTGCCGTGAGCTGCACCCCGCAGCACAGGAGCCGGCTCAGCCGCGCTGGACTCACGCGGGACGGGCAGCACGACGGGCGGCGGGGGCTGCGGGTGCGGCTGCGGCACCGGCAGGCGCAGGCCGCGCACCGGCCCCGGCAGCGGCGGCAGCAGCAGTCCCGGCGGCGGCGGCAGCCCCGGCGGCGGCGGCGGGAACGGGATCATGCTGGGCAAGGAGACTTCATCCACCACTAACGGATCGTTTCCGTGATCAAACTGGCAGAGATCACCGAGGACACAGTAGCCTCGCTCTGCAAAACAGGACATTTCACCTCGCGTTACACAGCACACGCAGCAGATCTCAGCGATTTTCATGCAATTTCTTACTAAAGAAAACATGCATCCACTGCTACGTTATTATATGGTAGGGTAAAGTTTCACAAAATAATTAAAATTAGAACCATCTTTCATACAAGCATACAAACTTACAAGCATTCATCATAAAAGCTGTGGAAAAAAGTCAGAAGTACTGCGGTTTGTTTTAAACACACACTGCAATCTGCACCAGGACTGCCAGTGGTTGAGGTATTTGTCTGGCACATAGAGAACTGTGAAAAAACTCCATATGCTCTTATCCAGCAGTTGCCACAGCATATGCAAACTGCTTGCAGGAAGACTGGTTATTTCTCCAGTACAATAAAGGGCATCTCTGCATCTGTTACATACAAGTACACATCACATGCTGCTGCAGTGTGACTTGCTGCTCAGATTTAGCAAATATCTAAAAAAAAAGTAACAGAAACATTGAAATAAGGCATGAAACTGAAAACTAAGGAACAGTTACCATCATAATCTTGACATCTTCTTTTAGGAGGAGGGTTTCTGCCAAATGAACTGGGATTGCTGTGATTGTTGAAGTAATTTGACCAGCTCTCGGTGGTGCCTTCAAGGTGGTGTGCAGGTGCAACTACAGTTACAGCACTGGGAATAGCTTGTGCAGAGGAATACTGTTCAGAGGATTTACTGGGAGATGCAGACACCGGATTATACGAGCTTTCGACGTCATTTTTTTCGCTCTTGTATTTTGACCTCTCTCTCTCTCGGTGCTCTGTTTAAAAAAAACAAAGCTGAGTAAAGCCTTCATGTTGTGCTCTGTACATCAGAGCCGTGAGCAAGAGATAATAACACATTCTCTGAAATACTCAGCGTTCTGCACATTGAGCTGTTCTTGAAGGAGCTCGGTCTTACCAATGGAGTAGTAACTAAATATAACGTAAATAGGGGTTTACCTTCAGAAATATCCAAGTTTTCTTTGCAAAATGCACATTCATTCCTCTACTACTTATTTCACTCTGGCTTACAGCTCTCTTTTAAAGGAGAAAGAAGGGCAAAAGCCTGAAACACAAACCTACCTCTGCCCTTAACTAACGCGGCCTCGAGGTGCGCGGAATGCTGTAATCTGTGCCACCTACTTTTCCGACAGACCTGAACTAGCCCTAAAAGAACAATCATATGGTAACCACCTGCGACTGCAAAGAAACCTTCTCTAAGAAATACACAGTAACAAAAGGAAAAGGGAAACACTGCTTGGCAAAAGTTCAGTCCTTAAGAGGAAAAAAGAATAAAACCGACAGCTTTGGCAGAACACACAGCACAAAAATATGAGCTACTGCTATCCACAAGAATACACCTGTGGATAAATTAAGAGGTTAGCAAATAAGAAAACAAACCTCTTAATTGTTCTACTCTGAAGAACAGCACCTTAACTGATCATTTCAAGAACACAAAGCTATCAGAATTCGCTCCAACTTCTCAAGGGCACCTCCTGCCTGCTGGACGATCCAGAATGCAGAAGTGACAGCTGTGACTGCAACAGGATGCTCTCTGAAGCAGCCCCCTGGGTACTCACCACTCCTGCTGCCATCCCGGTCTTTGCTGCGGCCCCTGCTGCGGCTGCGGCTGCGACTCAGCCCTCTGCTCTTGCTCCGGCTTTTACTGCGGCCCCGGCGCCAGCCAGACTTCTCCCTGTACAAGTCACTCCTGTCATAGTACCTGTCATAGTCCCTCCACTTCCCATCATCCCGCTTCTTCTCTCTGGTTCTAGGAAACACAGACGTAGACCACGTCAGTGAAAAGAGAAACAAAATTAAAAAAGAAGCTTACAGCACGGAAAGATACTGTTCACCCTTCCCATCCATTTGGGCAGTGGAACACTTAAGTCAGAATTTCACAAATTACACTGAGAAGTACAGAACCTTAAAGCTGGCTCACTGTTCTGTAGAAAGCAGGAGGAGCTTCCAAAGTGAGACTGTTATGATGCTCAAACCAGAACAGGCTTTAGAAGTGATGCTGACACAGCGTGAACAACTGCCCCCAAAAACTAGACCCCAAAAATGTTCTTCATTTATATAACAAGGGAAACAATGGAACTGATGACATTCCTAGGAATTGTAATTTGAAGAATATTTGGCCTCTTTTGCAAGAGGCCAATTTCCTGTGGAGACTTTTCATGCACGTGATCAGCATACACACAACGTATCACAGTCAAAGGAAGGAGAAAATCCCTATTTTTCACAAAAATCACTACCTACAAGGTAAAAAAACACAGTCAAAGACTGACAGCAAATACAGAAAAATTTCTTAACATTGTGGCTCAAAGCTAACCTTTGCTCACTGGAATCTGCACGGCTCCTCTGGGGACTGGAATACTTCTTCTTCCTGCTCTCCCGCTCTTCTTCAACAGACTCTTGAAAATTCTGTTTAACACACAACTACCAAACAAGGACGAGTATCACTTTTTAAAATTAAGAAAATGACACCAAAATGAAGTCAAGTTATATACAGCAGCACAAAGAAAGCAATATTCAAGTATGACTTGCCCAGAGTACTGAAGCACTACAAGTAATCAAGCACTAGAGTCTGTTGAAGAGTTTTGGTCTCAAAACTTACTTTTTTTTTTTCTGCAGAAGAGATGCCCCTAAATAAAACCACTTTGATGTTTTATTTCTAAACAGGATTCATGAAGGACAAGATCTCTCTCCACTCTACTTTCTCATTTAGCATAAGCACTCCTACAAGTGAGGTATTTCCTGAACCTTTAAACACAAAGTGTGCATCACCTCTCCAGGCAGGGAAGTCACTAGCTGACATTTTAAATAACTGCTTCGGGGCCAAAACCTGCTCCCATGGTGGATCTAGTCACATTTCTTGCTGGTCTCCACCACAGCAGATTCAGAAGTCTGCCAGCTGTACCACTACTGCAAACCACTGACCCATTCTGTACTTCTGCTGACATTTCACACTGCTTACAAGTTACTGTAAATTTTGGTGGAAAAAGCTTACACGCACTGA
Organism: Onychostruthus taczanowskii; assembly: GCF_017590055.1. Lineage (NCBI taxonomy): Eukaryota > Metazoa > Chordata > Aves > Passeriformes > Passeridae > Onychostruthus > Onychostruthus taczanowskii. The sequence continues at coordinate 381,773 of NW_024498573.1, forward strand.
TTTTTAAAAGACTCCAATTGAAACCAAAAGGAAGGCTTCCTGCATCCTTCTAAAAGAGGATTATCTGGGGAGAACTGGCAGAAATACTCAAGGCTTGGCTTGACAGGGCTCTGGAGAGCTCCACTGCAGTCCTGCTCCCTGCACAAGGTGTACCACATGGCACCTGGGGTCCCCTCCAGCCCTGCAATTCCATGTGTGGTTCATTTTGTGGCCTCCATGTGTAGGAAACACACCATACACCGAGCTTCATGACACATTGTGAAGGCCTTGCTGGTGCCAAAGTAACTAATTAATGTCCTGAATTCTGTAATGTTGTCCCATAAAGCTGTCCTAGATATCTTCTTTTGCTTATTGCCACTCCCCTCCAGCCCCTCAAACCTTCTCCTCTGCCCCCACCAGAGCACTGGCAGTGTCAGCTGAAGGTAGTTCTGTGGGACTTTCCATAAACTACAGCAGTACTTTGAGAACAGAGGAGAAAGCTCTTACAGTGAAAGTCTTGTTCAAATGATGAACTGCCATAAGCAAAGCTACTTCCACAAACCGTCATAACTCTGCATCACATCCTCAAGTAAAACAAGTCATCAGAGAAAAGGAAAAAGAAGTAAAAAGCAACTTTAATTTATATCAGTTGATGAACCACAGTCAGGTAAATAAGGACCTGCATTGGTTTGGGCTGACCTGGGTTTGGCTGACTGACAATTTCTGCAATTATTTGTCACCTTCTCTCAAAAATGTGATTGCTTTCAATTTTGCCAACAGAACTTAAAATCAAGATATACCTGTTGGCATAAAAACCCTACCTACCTTCCCAAAGTAACTATTCCAATACAGAGGCTGACATATTTCAATGATTTTAAGCATCACAGAAAACATTTTATGTAATTTTCATTCCTCACAGAATATACAAAATTGGAAATGTTTTGGAATGTTTTTGCTGCTTCCCCCCTCTCAAACCCTTCCAAGCAATCATCCACTGGAATTACCAGAGCTGTGAACAGGATTTCTGGGTGCTTAATCAAAGGTAGACTCTACAAAGGGATGTACAGTGTTCTTGTGTGAACAGTCACCTTCCATGGTTCTTTGGACACACATCATTAGTCACAACAGAGCACATTTTTCTGTCACATTTTGCCTCACAAATGTAGGAGAGCTAATTTGAAAATAAAAGGCAGGCAGAATAAATAACATTACCTCCTCCTTGACTTCTTCTTTCTCTTGCCCTGCAGGCTTTGCCTCTGCCTTTGTGGGCTCAGCAGAAGGAAGGTAACTCTTGGTGTACAAACTTTCAAAAAGTTTATCTACAAACCCTGAAGTTTCTGAGGATACAGAACACAAGAAAATACAGTTACATATGCATTTAAGTCCATGCTTTCATTTAGCAGAGAAGACTCTGAAAACAGTCAGCCAGGTGGGCTGCTTGCAGCCCCTCAGATTAATGAGCATTGGCTCCACTGAAGGAGCTGGAATTACATTTGTGGCACTTGAGGCTGTTCATTTAGAGAAAGAAATTCCTCAGGCATATCACAGACAGCAACAGAGACTCTCCTGTTCTAAGAGGCAAGCATGACTGGTGCCTGTGATCAAGGAGAAGTCCACAGCCATCCACAAGTTCCATCAGCTACACTCAGCAGCCTCTCAAGGGCAATTTTTATGAGAGTAAACAATCTTCAACACCCTCATCAGCAGTTCGACATCACAAGAAATGCACAATAACCTTCACAGTGAGTGTCAGATTCCAGGTGTTTAAATCCTTGACTGTGAAGCCAACTGCCACATGTGAAGGTGCCAGCAATCTGAAGGACTAACACGGACCAGGTTTTCAAAAGTTACCAAACACCTGTCAGAGAAGCTTCTGGCAACTCGACTGACACTTTAAATTAAATTGCTTTTATTTAAGAACATTTCTTCCCACACACTGATAAAAGTCCAAGTTACCTGACTTCATCTCATGATTGTTATTTTTTTCATCACAGGATTCCTTCAAACTCTGTATGGACTATTCAGAGCTACCAAGGAAGATTTAGAAGGCAGTGGTGGTACAGCACCCTCCCTCCCCCAGCCAGCCAGCCGTGCCACCACACCTTTCTGCAGGAACACATCCAGCTGGTCAGCACAGAAGGCTTTCAGCTCCTTCTCGGGCTTGTCCTTCTTGACTAACGCCACGACATAGTTGGCCAAGGCTGAGGGGTCAGCGTCACATCTGCTGAGAGAGAGAGTGTGCTGGGCTGGGGCACAGGCACTGCAGAGCCCCCAGGAGCTGCCCACACCCCTGGGCACAGCTGCCCTGGGGCCAGCACAGGGCTTTCTGCCACCACAGCCCAACATTTCAGCTGCCCTGTGACCCCCCAGCCACACCTGGCAAAGCAGCCCTGCTCTGCTGGGGCAAACCACCTTTCCTCTGCCCAGCCAGACCCACTGCTGCTGAACCTCCCCTGGCCCAGCAGAGCACGGCCAGGGCAGGCATGCACAAGGACTGGGAAGGGTTAAACTGCGTTTAAAAGTTAAAACTTTGTTATAAAGGAGTTCAGAAGATGTCACAGAGGTCCACTTTCAATACACAGACGTGTTCTGCACAGCTTCCCTGACTGTCCTGCTGTGCTGGGGTTCCCTCCTCGAGGACACTCTCATGCCACATTTTACAAAAACCCTTTAAGGCTGGTAGAAGACCTAGAGGGGAGCAATTACTGACCCAGGCTCTCTCCTTGTGCTCTCTCACTCGTGTCTGGTCCACAAAGACCAAGCTCACTGACTGTGTGCAGTGATACTTCACCACTAATCTTTCAATTGGATATTGCTTTAGATCCCATTATTCAGCAGTGTGACTAAATTACAGCTCCTTGTTTGGCCTCTCAGAGTGTGCAGATGCCAGATATCAGGTGGGGGCAGACACCTAAAATACTCAAAAGACTTTTTTTTTAAAATTAAATTAACATTTAAAGAGGTGATTGTGTATTTTCTGAGAACAGTAACTCTGGAAACTGAAAGAAAAATTCTGAAGTATGTGTACCTCAAAATAATTTCAAGTAAAAAAAAAATCCAAAAAACAAGCAAAAGGCAAAAAGCCAAGCAGAGGGCAACAGGTGAAAGAAATAAAAATCCTCAATGAGCAGCAATCAAGCAGCCCTGCTCTCATATAGCCTCCAACAACATCCAACCTCCACTGAGAGCCAGGGTAAATGGAGCAATTAAGAACAAAGCAACCACAAATTGACAGATTTTACAATTCTTACACACAGAGAAATAACCTGTATGTGATGCATTCACTGTGTGTGATGCACTGGGGCCCTCACCCACCGACTCTAAATCTTCAATTCCAAATAGAGGAAGCTATCCCTCACTGCACAACCATCACCTTTCCTTCCTCCATGTGCCAGGCACCCATCCCATCGTGCAGTACAGGGGCACACAAGGTGAGTGCCCCCCTCCACTCTAGTGCCACCACAGTGACAACAGTGTCAGGGCCCACTGGCCAATCCCTTGATTTTCTGCCTCACGTTCCACAGTGCAGCTCAGATGCCCAAGAACGCTGGACACTGACTGGAGCTGGCAGGGAAAGTGCAGGAGCAGGAGTCGTGCTCCAGCCTGGAGACCTGCAGCAGGGTTTGACCAAACACCAGAGAAACCCTGGTTGTAACAAGGGAAAAAGAAAGCTGTGAAGAACTTCCAAAAGCCCAATACTTAATGATGGCAACTGAGCAGACCTAAGGCCTATGGAAAACCCTTCCCACAGGCCTTGGCTGCACGTCAGGGGAGCCCCAAGCGTGGCCAGGCACTGACAGGCAGCTTTCCCCAGTGAGAGCCCTCGCTGTGTGTGCAGCAGCACCAGCTGTGCCCAGGCACTGCAGAGCTTGGGGCCAGCACAACTCCAGCACCCCTTGGCAGCCAGTTACCAGAAGGCACAACATGCACACCGGGACCCAGACCCACGCTGGCTCCATCCCTGACCCACGCTGGCTCCATCCCGGACCCACGCTGGCTCCATCCCGGTCCCGCCGCGAGCAGCAGCAGGATGTAAACGCAGAGTTCCCACAGTTTCAATGTTATTCCTGGCTTTGTCAGCTCCTCCAGCAGCCCCTGGCTGTGCTCCGAGATGACAGAGCTGGGGCTGAAGTCGACAGCACAGCTGGGGCAGCAGCTGGGAGCACAGAGATTGGAAAAGTGCTCCCAGACCACCAAATTCAATCCATCCCCACCCTGTCCCCAGAGCCCCGAGTGCCACCTCCAGCCCTTCCTGGGACACTCCAGGGATTGGGATCCAAACCTCCCTGGGCAGTTCCAGTGCCTGAGCACCCTTTCCATGGGGAAATTCCTGCTGTGCCCACCCTGAGCTGCCCTGGCCCAGCCTGAGGCCGTTCCCTCTGCTCCTGTCCCTGTTCCCTGGAGCACAGCCCGACCCCCCGGCTGTCCCCTCCTGGCAGGAGCTGTGCAGAGCCACAAGGTCCCCCTGAGCCTCCTGTGCTCCAGGCTGAGCCCCCCCAGCTGCTCCTCATCCCACTTGTGCTCCAAACCCTTCTCCAGCTCGGCTGCACGCTGTGGGACAGAGGGCCCCGGCCCCTCCCCGGCCGGGCTGTCCCGCACTCCGGGCGCGCCGGGCCCGGGCCGGGGGCAGGGCCGTAACGCCCGGGCCCGGCCCGCGGGAAGCGCTGTCCGCCCGGCCCGCACGCCCGCACTCACATGGGCTCCAGCAGCTTGGCCAGCCAGGACTTGAGCGCGTCTACGCTCTCGATGATCATGGTGGCCCCGCGCCGCCCGCTCGCAGCTACACCGCCGCCATCGCCGCGACCTGCCCGGCACCGCCCGCAGCGCAGCCTGCTGGGCATGGCCGGGGCGGGGCCGCGCGCCAGCACCAATCAGAAGGAGCCGCTCCGCGCTGCCAACCAATGGCAGCCGCCAAGAGACCGAGCCGAGGGTCAGGGAGAACCAGCAAGTTCGGTAGAGCGAGCACATGAACCCGCGGCGACATCTTGGGGGGGGCGCTCTTAAAGGGGCAGCGTGCGGGCGGGCGCAGGCCTTGGCCCGGCGCACCGGGCTCATTTCCCCCTCCCCAGCTGGCACGAGAGGCCGCAGCGATCGCTGCGCCCGCTCTCCCTGCCGCCCTCCTTCTGTCCTCTTCCTTCACCCTAAAAAGGCCCCGGCGTTCCCCCTCCCGCTGCCTTGGTACGGCCTGGGCGCCCCCGCGCGCTGCCGCTGTTGGCACGGCCCGTGCGGACCCCGTGAGGCGCGGCAATATGGCGGTGAGTGCAGGAGCCGGGCCGGCGCTCCGGCCTCAGGGCTCCGCGGGCGCTCGTGGCGTTCCCCGCGGCTCCTCACCCTCTCCTCAGGGTCACTCTCCGGCGCCGCGGTCTCCGGGAAGAGGGTCCCATAGCGGCGTGCGCGGGGCCTTTGCCCGGCGGCTGCGGCCCCTTGGTGTAAAGGTCTTAGGGGTGTCTTGGTTTTGATGGGAAAAAACCGAAATCCTCAACTTTTATCAGTGCAGAATGCGTGTGTCCGTAATGCGTGTGTCCTTTACCTATTCCTGTGTGTTACATGGTGAAAGAATAAGATCCTTTAATACTTGCCATGTGTTATGTGATAAAGGAGTGAGGGGAAGGGCTGCTGAACACCGATTTAGTTCAAATCGCTTGGAATTCTTTACCTGTTGAACTCCGTGAAGCACAGTTAGAGTTGTCACCTGCCCTCTTAGCATAGCGAGTGCTGTGTGTCAAGAGGGGGATGCCTCGCATGGGTTTGTGGGGTGTCTGGAATAAAACAAGAATTCTGTGGGAGTTTTCACTTAAGATTTATATCCTCTTCTACGTCAAGAGGGGGATGCATTGCATGGTTTATGGGGAGTCTGGAATAAAACAAGAATTCTGTGGGAGTTTTCACTTAAACTTTATATCCTCTTCTGCCTGCGCAGTTCAGACCGCTCTGAGTTTGCTGTTTATGGGCAGGACGGCCGGCGTGTGTGTGTCCTGGCTGCTGCGGAGCCCTTTGCTGCGGGAGGCGGCTGTTGTGCTTTCCCTGCGGATCTGGGCCCGGCGTCACGGGGCTGGATCTCGGGATACAGAGCCCTTACCCCCGGAGGTGGGGCTGGCATGGGCTACAGCTCTGCCGTGCCCTGTTCAGCCAGGCTTCTCTTCCTTTCTCCGCCCAACAGGAGCGCAAGGGAACAGCCAAAGTGGATTTCCTGAAGAAGATTGAAAGAGAGGTCCAGCAGAGGTGGGAGCGCGATCGCGCGTTTGAGATCAACGCTGCAGACAGGAAGGACCAGAGGAGGTATCGTTGCACCCGGTTTTCCACTGCTTGAAATGTCTTTTCATTCCAAGTCTCTGGGGGGAAAACCTGGCCCCTCTGTAAGGAGCAGTGCTCGTGGCTCAGCTGGAGGGACTTGCTCACACCTTGTTGACACAAAGTGGCTGAGTATGTGTGTGGCGGGGCTCCAGCAGGACGAGAGGAGCTGTGTCACTCCCTGGCAGTGTCAGCACCCTCTGCGAGCTTGAAGCCAGGCTCTCCCTGGTGCCGTGTCCCTTGACTGGAGGGGTTGTGCAGTGGGAGTCTCCCCGCCCCTGGGAGGGACGGCTGTGCTGTGTGCCCGCAGAGCACAGCGGTGCCGCGCAGTCCTGCCGGGCAGCAGGCTCCTGTGCTTGTGCAGAGCTGCAGGAAGGCAGCTCCCGGGTGACATAAATAGGGCAGGAGATCTTTCTCCTTTTCAATGCCTTTATTAAAGAGATTCAGCTCAGGTGGGGAGAAATCGACGGGTCGCGCCCACGCCGCCGCTGCCCCCAAGAGTGGCACGGAGGAGGAGGGTGATGATGATGATGATGGTGATGCAGCTCTGTCTGCTGGTCTGCAGGCAGAGCTGGGGACTGCGTCCTCACGGGAGATTCGCAGATTCCTGCTTTTCGGTCCAACACTTCGGGTCCCCTCCTTAGTGAACATCCTTTGAGGTCAGGGTGTGAAGCAAAAAGGATCCAAGCAGGCACTGGACTTCACGCCCATCCTTAGACATCACCTAGGGTCCCCTAATTCTGCGTTGGCTCGTTGTTTTTAGGGGTTTTCTAGGAAAACGGGAAAATTTTGGCGCGGTGCATTTCTCATCTGCATACGTGGTCCCAGGCCACTCCTATTCTCCTGGGCTGCGTGTCCAGGTGTAGCTCCGGGGCAAGCATTGGGAGAACAATGGCTAAATCACCAACCATTGACGGGCAATTAAAGAACTCTTTACAATTAAGCTAATTTAACAGCAACTGGTCCCACCGTTTTTGTTTTTTTTTTCTCTGTAACCTTAAATAAAAATAGGTATATTTTTATTCATAACACCGGGGAGCCTCCGTGTCAGCACGGGCTGCAGCAGAGTGCTCTGCGCTGCTGGGGAAGACCGTGGCTCTGTCGCTTTTGTTTCTGCCCCTGAGTAAACACTGAGGAACTCCTTTATCCTCTGGTGTAGGAATGCGCCCCCCAATGACAGAGTGGCAAAAACTAACCTTTGTCCCCCAAAAAAGGAAAGAAGCCCAGAAGCTTCTCTCAGCTGTCAGGTGGAAAGCCACCTCATAGGGCCTCAGGGACTTCAGCAAACACCAGAGAACACCTAATTGGATAGAAGCCAAAAAGTCCCACCTGATCAATCAAGTAGAAAAGAACAGAACAAAAGAGAAGAGGGGCTTTTGTGTGAAGTGTTTCTACCAGGGGCAGACCTCTGTACCTAGCTCGAGTTTTTCTGTTTGTTATTTTGCCTTTATTAAACCTTTTTTGTTTCTAACACCACAGCAGAAGCCATCCTGCTTATTTTATGCCCCCAAAGTGTAGCTGAGCTATCCTTGGGTGTATTAAGTGTTTTTCTAGGGCTTATGAGAACTGGCTCTAGGACAAACAACAATACTCTGGAGCGTGCTTGGAAGCACAGATCCTTTGGAATTGGTGGGGTCCGTGCTCTTCACAGGTGTGGAGGGCTGTCTGGGGCAACAGCTTTCATCCTGTGGGGAGGTCTCTGGCTGGAAAAGCAGTGACCTTGGCAGTGTGAGGTCAATAGTTGTGTGTGGGAAAGTCAGACTGAACCAAGATAATAACTGAAGTGCTGTAACAGGTGTCAGGTTCTTAAACTGTAGATTTTGCAGGCAAACAAATGACTTGGCCTTTATTCCTGTGTGTTAATGGATTGAGGGAGTGTGTGAAGGGGAGAGACAAGGCGTGGAGTACAAAGGTAGAGGTAGAAATTCACTGTTCTAAATGTAAATATTTTCTTAACTGCTTTGAGAGCTCAGATTCCAACAACTTAATACATCTTTGAAACACTCTGCAACAATATATCCCTGTGAAAGGAGTTATTGCTTGCAGTGTGCCCTTAAAATCTGAACTCACACAGTGGGAGATTAAATAAATTACTTTGAGCCTTTGCTGTAATTAATTTGCAGAAGCAGGATTAGAATTTGTTACTTTTGGGAGCGTGCTATATCTGTTTCAATGTTTCTGTGTGATGTCAGTCCTCTATGGGTTTTTTCTTCTGTGTTTATTTTTTAGGATGATAAAGGCTGTTAGTGTATCAGCTCTTTAAAACCAAATACTCAAGTTACTGGCAAGGAAAATATTTTAACATCACTGTGGGCTGATAACAACTGAACATCCCAGTTAGCTGTTTTGCTCGTGTATTGTCTGATGGTCATTTACAAAGCTGATGATGTGTTTTAATTCTTTGACTTTCTTCTCAGCAAAGGGAAGTACTTTGTTACCTTTCCTTACCCTTACATGAATGGCCGCCTGCACCTGGGACACACGTTTTCCTTATCTAAATGCGAGGTAAAAATTCTCCTTTGCTGATACCTTTAAATGAACAAATGCAGATTTTGTAGTTCAGTTTTGAGCTAATAGGATGCCATGTCAATTCCTTTATAGCTTTAGTAATGACTTATTAAACTTTCCTTGTTTCCCCACATTTTCAGTAGGAGTATTACTAGTGAAGGGAAATTCCATTAATGTAATTTTTAATTTGGTGAGATGAGGCTGCAGGTGTTTCCCCTGTTTTTTCTTTGAAATGAGATTTTTAGGAGATGCTGCTGAGTGGCTCAACCTTCAGAAGAGCTGTGTGCCCCTTGTTGGGTGGCTGTGCTCTGTGAGCTGTGTGGAGGCAGGCTGAGGGTCTGGGGTGGGCTCCCACACCCGCGGGTCGGGGAGCCTGGCACGCCCGTGCAGCCACAGGGGCAGGCCTGGGACAAGCTGGGCTCCACCTTCCTGCCAGGGCTGCCCCAGCTCTGTCACCCAGCAGTGGCTGCGTTAGAGGAGGAGTCTGAGCAGTGTTTGAGCAGGTGCTGGCTCAGCCAGGGCCGTGCCCCTTTCAGCTGTTCCATTTCCCTGCCTGCAGTTCGCAGTCGGGTACCAGAGGCTGAAGGGGAGGAGCTGCCTGTTTCCCTTTGGGCTGCACTGCACGGGGATGCCCATCAAGGTGAGAGCTTGGCATTTGCTGGGGGGTTGTTTCTGATGGGGTTTTTATCCCTAAGGCTCCTCGGAGCCTTGCTTGCTGTCCATCCCCAACATCATCTTAGTTTATTTCAAAACTCACCAAGACAATGTGATTTGGAACCTGAATTTGTAGTAAACACGTGTTGTGCTTGAGCTATAACATCACTTTAAAAGACAAAGTGATGGAAAACTGAATTTTACCTGTTGTATATTTTCATTTGCAAGAAAATCCTTACAGTAAATCTCTTCCTGCCCTGGAAGGTGTTCTGGAAGTGGCAGGATCTCCTAGATCTTAATTCAAGGTCCAAAAAAGTTTAAAGTGTGGAATGCAAAATGTTATCAGTAAAACCCCCTCCTTGGCTGTGACTGCAGCTGGTGCCCTGGCTGACATGCTCCCAATAACTGTTCAGGCTTGTGCAGATAAGCTGAAAAGAGAAATGGAGTTGTATGGTTGCCCACCGGAATTTCCTGATGAGGAGGAGGAAGAGGAAGAGAATTCTGGTAAAAAAGAGGAAGAAATTATCATCAAAGACAAAGCAAAAGGCAAAAAGGTAAAGTTTAAACCAAGCCTTCCTGGACTGAGAGCTGTGCTGTCAGAACTTTGGTGTGCACATTGTAGGCTTTTCTTCCTTTGGGCTCACAGAAACCTTGATGCAAAGATATTTTTTTTTCAAGGTAGCTGAGTTACCTTTAGGGTGGACTTGAAAAAATGCATTAGCTGCATGGTTCCAGAGATACCATGTTAATGCATAAACCCTTATTGGTAAGCTAATGCACTGCCTAATAGTTTTCTGAGAAAAAACAGATCAGGTCCAGAGTAATACTCTCATTTTTTTCTCTTTTTTTTTTTTAAATCCATTCATAGAACATTCATAAGCAGGCTGTAGGAAGTAGCAGAGGTACTTTCTCAGAGGTAAATCATGTGTATTCCTGCTGTTCTAGTTACTGTTTTTTAAGTTGGTATCTAGCCAGTCTGTCTAGATAGGCTCAGTAAAATCATCCAAACTATTTTTACTTACCAGGTATTTAAATGAGATTTAGGCTTTTGGGAGCATCCCAAAGCAAGGCAAAGAATCAAGTCTGGGAAAAGTTTAGAGATGCTCTGTGTGTTAATGTATGTCCAAGAGATTGTGCCACTGGAACTGCTGGGTTTGGGGTTCTGGCTGCTCTGCAGGGCAGAAGGTGTGACCTTGCCTGGGTCACTGCTGGGGAAAGCCAGGAGATTCAGCTGGGAAAAGTACCATGAGCAAAGTGACAGCAGCAAAGGTTTTTGGTACAGGGGTGCAGGGCTATCCACCTTTCCGTGGTGCAAACCCCCGTGGGTTTGAGCAGGGCCTTGACAACAGGCACTTCCTTGCCAGGTTGTTGTGCAGAGCCTCTGCAGGTGTTTTGGACATTGGCATGGAACAGTTGGGAAGAGGAGGCTTAGGGCATGAGCAGTGAACACAAGGTGTGGTAGAATATACCCTGTATTCTACACCTCTGTGAATCCAGGGTGTAGAATGGGAACTCCAGTCAATTACCCTCACTGTTAGAGGCAGGATGTGAGAATGTTTGTTTTAACTTGTGTATCTGGGATCAGAAACCAGAACATTAACAGAGGCAAATGCTCCTGTGACGAGACTGCGCTTCTTCCTAATCCCAATTGTTCTTTCAGAGCAAGGCTGCTGCCAAGACTGGCTCTTCCAAATACCAGTGGGGGATCATGAAGTCTTTGGGTCTGTCTGATGAAGAAGTGGTCAGTTTTTCTGAAGCTGAGCACTGGCTGGATTATTTCCCTCCCCTTGCTGTCCAGGATCTGAAGAGCATGGGATTGAAGGTGACTCTGGGTGATCCCAACCTCAGTTATGCAGGCAGCCATACCTGTATTGTTACTGTGTTGGTGAATGTGTGCTTCTCCTTGAGGTTTTCTGAGTAATACCAGCATAATTCCAGGAATGTTTCTGATATTTATGGAATTAGTCATTTAACATTTAATGGCCTTGGGTGATAATTAAGTCTTTTCTGATATAGAGCTTGTACCCTGTACAGTGGTCACAGCTGGAAATTAGTCCAGTAAAGACATTGTGACCTATGGTTCCCATGTGAGATAACTTTTCTGTAGTCAGTATTGGCAGTAGTTCTATTTGACATCACATCATTCTTCTTCCTGAAAGTACTTGTCCTGCTGACAACAGATCTTTGAAAATGGAGAGAAATAAAGATGATGAAACAAGGCAGTGCTGAAACGCAGCTTGAATGGTTGGTTTAAACTACTAAAAAACCTCCAAATTTCTCAGTCAGTGGAGGGATTTTGGAGAGAAAGCTCTTTTTATTTTTAAAATAATAGTTATGGTATTATGAGATTCCTTTGGTTTCTTGATTGTGCTTGCTTACCGGAGCCTCTTGCGCGTTTTCAGGTGGACTGGAGGCGCTCCTTCATTACAACAAATGTCAATCCCTACTATGATTCCTTTGTGAGATGGCAATTCCTGACACTAAAGGAAAGAAACAAGATTAAGTTTGGCAAACGGTAAGCTGCCACTGAGCTCTGAGATTTTGGGAGTGTGGATAAGCTCAGCTGTGCCAGAGACAGAGCCCTGTGGCACATCTCTGGAGCCTGGTTTTAACTCACATGAAACCAGAATCATTCCTTGCTGGTGCTCTGCCTGACACAGTGAAGTGTAGTTGTTGTGCCAGCAAAGCCTGTGAGATTTGTCTTCCAGGTTTAGTTTTCCTGTGGGTACCAACTCCAAGCAAAAAAGGGTCAATTCTGAAAGCTCTTGTGAAAACTGAGCATTGGCACTGATGGAAACAGATACACACAAAATTTGAAAATGCCATTAAGAGGTCTTTTTTTCCCAGAAGCTATTTTTTTTTCTTCTTGCTCTATACACTAGTTTACTCACTGTTAAATGAGAATATTTTTCTAGGTATACAATTTATTCTCCTAAAGATGGACAACCTTGCATGGATCATGACAGGCAAACAGGAGAGGTAATATTTTAACTTTATTTTCATGCATTGCTTATGATCCTAAATACTAAATGGAACATAAGTTGTATCTTAGAGCAAAACAGTTTGGATGTGCAGAGTCACTGGCTCTCAGCTGTCAGTGCATGTGAAAATTGAATGAACTCCTCTCTTGAGGAGTTTTGTCTGGACCTATGGATAGTATTTTCCATTGTAGCTGGTTTCTGTGATTGTTTGGCAATCTGTGCCAGCAGCATTACTCCATTGTGTTGTTATCTATTGAACTAAATAAACAAGCTGTTGTTAACTTAGGTGTTACTAAGACATTGTCTGTGACTAGTAAGTTTTTGGCTGTAGGAGCACAGTATAACCTCTGCAGGCTGCATTTTAGTGAACAGCCTTTCAAATTAGTGGAAATAGGATTTACTCTGAGGAAAGCATCAGTACCTTAAATAGTGTTTGGATTAGGTTCCTACAGAACAGGATTTATTTTCTTTCCTGCTCAAGTGACTTTAATTTATTGATTATTGCATTGTTTGTGGGAATTGTAGGGTGTTGGGCCTCAAGAATACACACTGATAAAAATGAAGGTGTTGGATCCTTACCCTGCGAAATTAAGGTAGGTGTTGGCTTTTTTAGTGGCAGCTGGGCTCTATCTCCTGGCCAGAACTGACCATTGAATTAAACAGACTCTTTTGCCTAGTGCAGAATTTAATTTCACCTGGTTATTTCCATCACTTCAAAGACTGTAGCCATGATATTATGAAAATCCTTTGCTGGGATTTTTCCTCTCCTGAGAAGCTGAGGAGCCTCAGGAGAGAAATGTAAACAATTACTATCTGCTGCTGTGGAATGCAACAGGTGCATCCATGATTGGTCCATGTGGATTGTTTTCCACTGATGACCAATCACAGCCACCTGTGCCAAGGCTGTGAGCAGTCACAGCATTTTTGTTATTCTATTCTGTTCTGTTCTTGTTGAGCCTTCTGATCTCTCTGTTCTTTTAGTATAGTCTTCATGTAGCATTTTAATATAATATTTAACATAATAAATCAGCCTTCTGAAATGGAGTCAAGCCTCGTGTCTCCACACACGGAGAGGAATCATAGACAAAAGACCTGGTCAGAATTTTGACCTGCTTTATTTGCTGTATCTGCATGGACCTCAAGATGGAATTTAAAAAAAAAAAAAGGAAAGGAATGGAAAACCCACAATGAACTAATGACCCACTTCTGTCTCTTAGGAAACCTTGCTTGGAAGTTGATGTCAGTTTGTTCTTGTTCTGTATGAGCCGTAATGATTTTCTTCTGGCAACTTATCCAACACTTTTCCCCCCCCAGTGGCTTGAGAGGGAAGAACATCTTCCTGGTGGCTGCCACGCTCAGGCCAGAGACCATGTTTGGCCAGACCAACTGCTGGCTGCGCCCGGACATGAAGTACATCGGCTTCGAGACGGGCGGCGGGGACATCTTCATCTGCACGCAGCGCGCCGCGCGCAACATGGCCTACCAGGGCTTCACCCGGGACAACGGCGTGGTGCCCGTGGTCAAGGAGCTGATGGGAGAGGTGAGCAGCCTGCTGCCTGCTGCCCAGGCTCAGCTGCCCCACTGGGGAATTCTGATTGTAAAGAGAACACGGGAGGGATTGCAGAAATGTTGGAGTGGCTGAAGGCTTTGGTGGCAAACGGTGCAAGCAGCAGGCAGCTTCCTTGGCAGCCAAGCCAGGGCTGCTGCTGGGAGAATAACCTGGTGCACTTAGCTGGGGACAGATGCATTCCTATTCCCTCAGCATGATGTGTGAGAGGATAGTGTTAAGTGATGCTTTTCTGTTTGCTGGGAAGAGTAAATGGAAAGGGAGGGTAATAGCTAGAAATGGTTATGTGGAAAAGGCTTTTGTTGGTGCTGACATTTCTAGTACATCTGTGTGAATGAAGTTCTTAGCTGAGTAGGGGTTGTCAGTGGTTTTGGGGTTTGCTGTCCTTAACTTGTGTGCTTTGTGCCAGTGTCATCAGTGGTGTTTATTCATCCTGATACAAAGCACCTTCAGCTGTTTGCATCCCTTGATCTCCATTCACTGCAACTTGTCACCATCTTTCCTGATCTTTTTTAGAAGAATGAAGTAGAAAATATGTGTTTTTTTCCTTTGTTAGTAGACATGATGTGAATTCAAGCAAATTAGTGAGGTAGAAGACAGCTGCTGCATCTTGACTGCCTCCTGTCAGTGTGTGAATATCTTGACAGTGTGGTTTCTTTGTTTAATGTCACTTTTGATGCTGGCTTCCTAAGCCACTTCTGCCTCAATGCTGTTGTGCTTCAGACACTTGGAAGCAAACTGTCCTTCTGCTTCCTATGCTTTCCCAATTCTACATACCTGCAGTTTAAGTTTCTTGGTATTTGCTATTTGACTTTTCTACCAATATATAACCCATACCCTGTCTCAAATAGTACCACACATTTTCATATGTACTTCCTCCTTGTCTCTCTGTATATAAAATGCATTTAATTTGTTCATAATGTGTCAGGAAAATTTGCAGAAAATTTGAAGAATATCAGCCAGGAGAGCTTACTCTACTAGGCTGAAAGCCCCTGATTTACTGTAATGCAGTTGCTTTGTCCTGCTCAGGAGATCCTTGGTGCTGCACTTTCAGCACCCCTCACCACCTACAAGGTCATCTATGCCCTGCCCATGCTCACCATCAAGGAGGACAAAGGTAATTCTGCAGCAGAGCCTGTTGGATGGCCACTGGCATTCAGTGTGTGGGGACAAATCCTTTCATCTGTCTATCTTTTCTTTTGCCAAGGAACTGGAGTGGTGACAAGTGTTCCCTCTGACTCTCCAGATGACTTTGCAGCCCTGAGAGACTTGAAAAAGAAGCAGGTCAGTCTGTTAACTGAATTGTTTGTTTCCTTTCCCTAGTGAAAAGGGTCAAATGTGAATATCCAGTGAGTAAAATGAAACTTGCTTTAATTGGCATTTTGCCATCTCTAACTTGAAATCAAAGCAGTTAGAAATAAATGAAGTTTAAACCAACTGGGCTAGGACAGATGGGTTTTTTTTCAGACTTCAGGTCTGAGTTTTGGATGAGAATCATGTAACCTGTGCTGCATGTTAAGGTAGAGAAGAGCACCAGTGAAACAGAAATGAATTCTTGTTGTGGAAATGACTTTCAAAAATGAGATTAAGATTCTCTGTGAATTTCAAATGAGACTGAAAGTGGTTGTTACTAACTGCAGGAGTACATCAGCATCTGAACAGCTATCTCTGGCTACTGAATTTTTGCCCACTCATTTCAGGGTAGAGCAATATCAGTTTTTCCCCTTTTAAAAAATGTAGACAATTATGGCAAAGAATCACCTGGAAATGAGGTGGGGATTGAGCTCAGGTGTCAGAAATCGTGAGAAGGCAGGGAAGTGGCTTTGTCTGATTTGTAATAAAACATTATGTACAAAAACCCACTATGAATGGATAAAAACCTTTACATCTAGAAGACTTCTATCTATTGCTTTTTTCTCTTCCAACTTTCCAGGCTTTGAGGGTGAAGTATGGCATCAGGGATGAAATGGTCCTGCCGTTCGAGCCGGTGAGTGCACCGTGAATGTGAGATGTGTCCATCTACAGCACACAGGGAGCTATGCTCACTGATGAGAAACAAACCAGGAGCTCTGCTAATTTCCAGAGTTTCTGTTTAAAGTCCTTCTCAGCTGAAAAATGTGAAGTTTTCATACTGTCCTGTAGTTGCAACATTTGGTCTGTTAAGGGTTGCAACCAAGGTTTGTTGTTCTATGCTATACTTCAGAGAGAAAGGAAAGCATCAATTTTTAAAGGAGTTATTGTTTTGGGAAATGGAATGCATCATTATCCTGCTAACCTGTTGGTTGATTAAAACTTGGTGCCCTCATGGCTAGATTAGGAGGGTATGTGTTCAATGCAAAAAGCTGAAGTCCCTCACTGCTAGCACAGCCTCGAGGCTGAGGCAGTTTTCATGAGGAAATGCAGGTTCCAGGTAAAGCCATCCCAGTACTCTGCAGCACCCTTGGTTCCACGTGCCAGCTGCAGTCCTGGCACAGCTCCATGTGGTGTCCTGTCGTGGGACACACCTGGGCAGCTCAGGAGTCCCCCTGGGGCTGCCAGAGCTTCTGGGCAGTGAGGGAATTGCAGCCATCTGTTGTAAGCCCTGTGTAACTTGTGTTGGATGTTGTACGGAGTGAGCAGTGGGGTGCAGCAGGGGTTTGACAGCCCTCTGTTAATTCTCAGGTGCCCATCATTGAAATCCCAGGCTATGGCAGCCTTTGTGCTCCATTTGTCTGTGAGGAGCTCAAAATCCAGAGCCAGAATGACAGAGAGAAGCTTGCAGAGGCCAAGGAGAGAGTGTACCTGAAAGGATTCTATGAGGGAGTAAGTAATACAAGATTTTGGTAAGTCTTGGTGAGTTCAACTAGGAGAAAATAAAGGCAGGTAAAGAATTGAAAAAAAAAATCTCAAGAAAGAGGGATAGTATCCTTTTTTCCCAAAAAAGTCCCAAAGGGCTTTTCATGTAGACTCTTCCTGCAGTAAGATTCTGCAGTTGAAGGAGTGGTGTAGAATTGGAGAAAGTTTCCATTCACACATTCCTGTGTTCTCTGGGCATTATAACCTGGTTTCTGAGCAAGTGATCACCTTCTGGGGAGCTGATCCATTTTGTTGCAAGTATAGATAGGGAAACTGCTATGAAATGAGAAGGTGTTATTGTTTGCAGGTTTTTTATTTTGTTTTGGAGTTGGTGGTTGTTGTTGTTTTGGGTTTTTTGGTGTTTGTTTTGGTTTTTTTTTTCTTTTCCTCCTGTTTTTACCCCAGTAGCTCACCATGTGTATTTCTCAGCTGTTCTTTTGTAAGCAAGCAATAGTTTTTATTTCTGACTCTTTGCAATCTGTCATCAGTGTGGATGCTGATGTGTACAAATTGTTCTTGGGTAAAGATGACTGCACATAATGAAAAAACCCCAATATCTGTACTCTTATTGTCAAAGATTTCAGTACCTGATACTTCCTTATATTGGTTTGAACACCTGTGGCACATATTTCTTGCTAAATTTTGGAAAAAATTATCTCCTGTGACCCGTCTTTGCAGGTGATGTTGGTGGATGACTTCAAGGGACAAAAAGTTCAAGATGTCAAGAAACACATTCAGAAGCTGATGCTGGATAAGGTCAGTGACAGTGGGCACACAGCTGCTTCTGAACTGTCTGCTTTGCCCTTTTCACAGGGCTGAGTGCCAGAGAAGCCCCTGGTGTGTTCTGCAGCCCTCAGGGTGCTCTGGGTCACTGCAGAGACAGGGACCTGCTCTTCTTGGGCTCGTGGGCTGAGCAGCTTCCTTAGAGTTCTCTTGTTCCCTGCCTCATTCTGTCACCTTCCCTAGGACATGTTTGGTGGTCCAGTTTATTCTTTAGCCTAGCTGGGAGGATACTGGAAGTGTAGGACCTGGACTGTCAAGTCTCTTTCAGGCCAGTGAAGGAGATGTGTGGTGTGCAAATGCCCCCTTGCTGGGCTCCTGTTTCAGAAAAGGAGAGCAGTAAACAAACAGTGATTGTGGCATCCCTCTGATGAGACTCCCTGATGAGGACTGGGAGTGAGAGAGGCTTCAGGCATGTAGTCATCATTCCCTTGGTATTGTGGCATTATGTCCAGATTGTAATGCATCAGCATGATGTGTGCAAGTAGATTTGAAGCTCAGCATCCCATTTTCCTTTGCCTTTCCCCCTTCTTCTATCCCCCAGTTTCCTAGGAGCTGTTTCAGTCAGGGGCATAGTCAGTGGGGAATATTTTGTGCTTATGTCCTCCTTTTCCTCATGCATTCTGCACAAAGTGCTCTGAGCTGGTACCTTAGAGAAGTTGTCCTAGGGTACAGAGTCAAGCCTTGCCTCACTTTACCTGAGGGAATACCGAGGCAGAGAGCTTGTGCAGTGGTGAGAGCTGTGCAGTAAATGCTGTAAACCAGATTAGAATGGAGAGGATGCTTTTTAGTAAGTTGTCAGGATTTTCAATGCTTTCTTAAGTACTTAAATCTCAGCTTTCATTGCCCTTTCAACTCTTAGGGTGAAGCCATGATTTATATGGAACCTGAGAAACAAGTTATATCGAGATCTGCTGATGAGTGTGTCGTGGCCCTTTGTGACCAGTGGTGAGTGAAACAAAGCTGCAGTTACAAAGTTGCTCCAGTTGTACACTACTTCTCAATTGCTTTATTAAAACAAACCTCTCCTGACTGTAGGTATTTAGATTATGGTGAAGTGAGCTGGAAGAAACAGACTTCAGAGTGCTTGCAACATCTGGAGACGTGAGTTATGAATGTGGCTGGAAAGGAGAGTGACTTTGCTGCTCTTGGTGGGGTCTGAGAGGGCTGAGGGCAGTAAGAGCCTCTTTCTTACAGGTTCTGTGAAGAGACTAGGAGAAATTTTGAA
This sequence comes from Onychostruthus taczanowskii, assembly GCF_017590055.1. Classification (NCBI taxonomy): domain Eukaryota; kingdom Metazoa; phylum Chordata; class Aves; order Passeriformes; family Passeridae; genus Onychostruthus; species Onychostruthus taczanowskii. Next base: position 400,596 of record NW_024498573.1, read on the forward strand.
GCTACCTTAGGTTGGCTACAAGAGCACGCGTGCTCCAGGACGTATGGCTTAGGTAGGCAAAACATTCCTTTCTCAGCTGGTTCTTTGTAAGGATGATACTCCTCGTTTAGTTTGGAAGGCTTAAGTGCTGTACAACATCCCCAGTGGTGTAGGGAAGTGTGGGAACAACATTTTCCAACTTGTATCTTGGCCCAGCATCCCAGAGAAGGTGTGCTTTGTTGGAAGGGCATGGGGCTGGTAATATTTGCACTACTACAGGTAGTCTGTGCAACATCTTAGCAGCTCTCTGCCTGGGCCATTGACTTGGAAGGGACCTCAGGAGAGGGAGCTTATAGCATTTCTTGAGTTTTCTCCTCGAATCCTGATTAGCCTTCATCTTGAGTAGCCTGACATGGGACAGCTGCTAGATGTGCACTGTAACCCACAGCAGATGTTCTTGAGCTGCGTCAGGAAATAGATTGAAAATCAGCAACTGTTTGCTCTTGAGTGAAATTTTCAAATGCATAGTGTAATTTTTAAACCAAATACTCTTTAAACCCACAAGCCTGAGTACCAAAGTACACATGCATGTTTGTGTTCCACTGAGACTGGTGAGCTGCAGGGGGTGTGGGCCGGGGTGCCCGGGCCTGACGCAGCCTTCCCGCAGGGACCCGCCTGCCCTGGGACGAGCACTGGCTGATCGAGTCTCTCTCCGACTCCACCATCTACATGGCCTACTACACCGTGGCTCACCTGCTGCAGGGGGGGAACCTGAGGGGCCAAGGGGAGTCTCCTCTGGGCATCAGGTAAGGAGAGTGAACCTTTCAGTTCTTGTCTCCGTCTCTCTGGGTGCCTCCCAGTGAACCCCGGCCAGCCCCGGGTCGGCAGAAAATGGGGGCACAGCCCCGAAGTGACCGACAGCAGGGGGACACTCTCTGGTGCCCCGAGGGTACTGAGGGCGGCTGGGCTGGTCGCCTTTGCAGCAGAAGAGACGCTAGAGACATCGGTGGAGGGTAAAAGGCCGACTCTGAACAGGGGGCCAGTCCAAGGTTTATTCGGAGCTCCCCAGAGAGCCCCACTCCTCAGGGGGCGCCGTGCTCAGAGTGAGACAAAGGAATCTCAAGGTTACATTTAAAGGGGGCGAGGAAACCGAGGGTAGATACATTTGCTGACCAATAAAGACCCTCCAGGGATACAGCCTTAGGGGATGGACATTTGGGATAGCGTATAACATCATCCTTGGGGGGCTGACCCCTGGCTTCGGGCTAATCACTCGACGGCTTTGACCGAAAGATCTAGATAGAAGGGATGGGATGCTGAGTGACTGACAGAGAGCCAGGGCGGGGATGATCTCAACACAGGAGAATGGTTACACAGGTAGAGGAAGGGGGTACAAAAAGGGGTACATCATTGGGGAGAATAAGGGGGTACAAAATCCAACTATTACAAAGTATTACAAAGTATAAAAGCACGCTGCAACAAGTTCTCTTGTTTCTCGCTGTGCTTATCTCCTGAATTGCTCTGCAGAAAGACTTGCCAAGGAGGCCGAGTCTTTGCTTTGTGTGTAAAAAGTGTCTGTATTAAACTTAACCTGACGTGAGCTGAGGTGGAACAGGTTTGCAGAGGGGCAGTAAGGAAAGAGAGGAGTGTGACAGGCAGTGAGAAAAAGAGAGAGGGGAAAAGTGCTTCTGAAAGCACCTCTGAAAGAACTGTGTGGAGAGTAAATCACTTTTTTCAATACTTGTTTGACTTGCCTTGAAATGGGCCTTGGCAGGTCGTTGGGTGATTGGTTTCAGTGGCTGCTTAGGTGTCTGAGGCTGCTGTGCACCACAGTAAATTGTAGGCTCCAGTGTACAGAGGGAGTAGGATTTAGTTCCTGGGTTTTGTCACTGTCACTCTCCTGGAAGCTCAGAACCATCTTTTATCCACAACTTGTCTGTGGGAGCCTTCAGAGCAAGGGGGAGGAGGCATTGACCTCTTGGTTGGAGTGGCTTTTGAAGTGTGGTGATAGGGGTCAGAGAGATGACATAGTACAGCTCAGTCTGGAGTTGAAAAAGCACTTCAGATTGTGCCTTGAGTCATCTGCTCTAATTCTGTGTGGTTTGTGGACTAATTTCTGGAGTAGTTTACATATTGGAATGGAAAGTTTTCTTACTTTATGTTATAACTAATCTGAAAATCATTTCCAAAGTAAACATTCTGATACTTACAGACAGAAATACCTCTGAAACTGGGCAAGGCTATCATTTGGGCTCAAACCTCTGTAATTACAGAGAAGCTATGCACGAGCTAGTTGTGTCTAGAAACAAGCTTTGAAGTGAGCATCCTGGGCCCTGAATTACAGATCTGATGTAATTAAGCATGTACAATTAGAGTGCTCTCCTATGCAAGTAGATAACATCTAGCAGCCTTGGAAAATGCTTTTTACTGATACTTGCTCTGTGGTGTGAAGGAAAAGGGGATCTATGACCCATCCTTTCAGTCACCTTCAGTTACAATGAATTTGGCACCCAACACAAGCCCAGTCACAGCACAGCAATTTAAAGCCTAGAACAAGAACTGCCAGAACCAAAGCAGCAAACCTGTACCTGTAGGATTCATTCTGGACTGGTAGTACAGATCACTATCTGAGGTGTTTTTTAATGTGTTCTGGAAGTATTTGGGGTCCAGAATGCTTTTCCTCTCTGCATAGCACAGGTCAAAGCCCCTTAGCAGGTGCTAGCACATAGCAAACTTTGGCTTGAAAGTATTTAATTTGGAATGCATGAAGTATCTGGTGCACTCTGCTGAATTTCTGGGAGCCAGGAATAAGAATCTCTGTAGAAACAAGCAGGATGTGTCAGTGCAGCCCAGTGGCCACAGAGCTCTGGGTATCAGCTGTATCTCATCAGTATTTTCCTTCAAAATTGTGGATCTTACCTCTGGTAATCGGTAAGATGTGTCTTGCAGTAAATGTTAATTTTAAATTTTCATTCCATCTGAAGTGGGAAAAGACCACAAATATTTTCCATGTAGGAGGCAGCCTTGAACTGTACAGCAGTTCTCTCCTGTCCTCCTGCTCTTGGGCTTCTGGAATGGCTCCATGAGGCATACCACTGAGGGGCTCTAAGGTTCACTTAAGGCCACTTGAGGCTTGGGTGGTGACATTTGGAAAAGAAATGATCAAGTTTCCAGGATATTCAAGATTATGCTTGAATTATTAATCACTTTTTCTTTATGGGAGTCTGTATGTTTAATTGGGAAATCTCCAAGGGCAGTTTAAGCAGGGCATGGCTTGAGCAGTTCTGAATTTTGTTTCTGACATTGGATTCACTCACCTAAACTGATTCACTCACCCTGGGCACTCTGTGTTGGCTGGTGGGGTGGACTGTGCTGTGAGAATGGAGCCACAGGTTTAAGCTGCCTTGCAGAAAGTGCTGTAGAACGTGAGGAGCTTTTGCTGACTGTGCAATGTGGGACTGATTGTGTGCAGGGCACATCAAATGAGCAAAGAGGTTTGGGATTACATCTTCTTCAAGACAGCTCCATTCCCTAAAACTGAGATTCCAAAAGAAAAGTTGGATAAGCTGAAGGAGGAGTTTGAATTTTGGTATCCTGTGGATCTCAGAGTTTCTGGCAAAGATCTTGTTCCCAATCACCTGTCGTACTACCTCTACAATCATGTGGCCATGTGGTCAGAGCAAAGGTGAGTTGGGAAGTGATGCAGGTAAAGCTGGAGGGTTTGCAGTTCTGCTCCATTTGCTAATGGCCTTTGGACTGTGCAACATTTAGAATTGTGTTCAAAATCTTGTACGTATTCTTTCATATTGCAGCTTTGATAGTTTTCTGTAACAGAAGTTACTGAAATGGAAAGGTTTGTTACCATTATTTCCCCTGGTTTTTCTGTATTATCTCCTCCTGTGGATTTCCCAGTGTTGAGTTGTATTCCTGCACTGGAATTTGTTTGACTTGATCATTAAGTCTCCTTAATTCCTTCTCAAGGATAGTTAAAAGAGCCATATGTACTCCCCTGGGCTGTGCAGGACTGGTTGAGAATCTTTGCCCATTGCATGATGCTTTTATGGTGAAGGTACTGTTTGCATTCCCTTGAATTTTGGTCTAGGGGTTGCATAAAACTGTATATAGGAAAAGTGTGTTTCTGGTGTATAGTAAACATGGTTGTGGATAATTTGATATCTCCTTCCTTCATGGGTAGAAATGTGGACCCAGCACTGTTGTGTGCTCTTGGGCAGTGCCAATCACTTGGACTTTAAATTAAAAATACCTGAACTGAAGAAGGTGACATAAGTGAACTGTAATTGCAGGTGCACTGCTCCCTGCCCTGCATTTCAGCAATGATAATCCTTAGCCTTTATACTGTAGTTCTTTTCATCTTCAGAGACACTCCTTAATATATTTAAGACAACCCTTAGGTATTTTTTTTTGAAGATTCCACTCAAGGCGTTCATCTCAAACTGGAACATAAAATATTTATTCATTTTTTTTTAAAAAAGAGAAAATGTATTTACTTGGCCAAAAGATTTGTGTCTTGCCTTTGAACAGGGAAAAATGGCCAGTAGCTGTGAGAGCCAATGGACATCTGCTCCTCAATTCTGAAAAGGTATGGTGAGGTTTTGTGTGACATGGCTTTTGTGTGGTCAAAATAGGCATTTGCTAAGCAGGCTGGAAACTTCATCTTGGGATGTAAGCAGGGGAAATACTGACATTTCTTCATTAGTGCCCTCCACTTTTTCATTCATTAGAGGTGGTGATTCTATGTAGCACCTTCTCTTAAGTCAGCTCTTGTGTAGTCTCACCAATTTAGTGAAGAGTTTGGTGCATTTCTATTAAGTTTTATGGTAATACAGAATATTAATTTATTTAGGTAAAGTTTATCTTTTTAGAGCATTTGTGTAGGTGCAGTGAGAGGAAAAAGTTTGTGCCAATAGCTTGCTAATGTGTGCAAGTTCTGACACTGAACTGAATTAAAAGTGCCTTAACCCAGGAGTTAGGTCTTGGATACTGTCTGGTATGAATCAAAAACCCCCCAGACAAACCGTAGTGGAGTCCTTCTTGAAAAATAAATACATGGGGATCTGAAGCTGCCAGTTTTAATGTAGTCTCTAAGTTTAATTTAGGGAATTTCTGGGATTATGTTTTGTTGCTGAGTGCATGCAGAGTTCAGTCTGCTTTTGCTGTGAGACCTCATTCAGATTTACCAAATGCTTTTTGCTGTGATTCATGAGAAAATTGTTTGCCCAAACCCTTGCTGGGTTTGTCTTGCTTATCCACCAACACAGGGGATGTGTGAGAAAACAAACACTCTTATCTTTCTTTCAGATGTCTAAATCGACAGGCAACTTCCTCACCCTCACTCAAGCTGTTGACAAGTTTTCTGCAGATGGTGAGTGTGTTCTGACCTGCATCTGATTGTCAATTATGCCAAAACGACTGAAATGAGTGTTTAGCTCTCAAAGGAGTTTATTGGAGTATTGAATGGCAATAAATCTGCCACTTGCCACCTGTTCTTGTTGAAAAGCTGAACTCCACTTGGAAGATTGGGATGTGTGTTAGCACACCTGGTTCAGCCAGGAGCTGCTCCTGGGGCTGAGCTCTCCAGGGGCTGCTCCTGGGGCTGAGCTCTCCAGGGGCTGCTCCTGGGGCTGAGCTCTCCAGGAGCTGCTCCTGGGGCTGAGCTCTCCAGGGGCTGCTCCTGGGGCTGAGCTCTCCAGGAGCAGCCTGCTTGGTCTCTCTACATTCACTGGGGAGATCAGAACACAGGACACACTGGTGTGCATGGGGTGTGTACATATTTGTGTACCCACGTGTGCCATGCTCCTCCCTTGCTCCTGTGTTTTGGCAGGGACTGTGCTGGTCTCCTGCTTCTGGGGTCTGTCTGGTCCCTGCCAAGGAGGGCAGTGTTCCTGTCCTGGGGAAGTGCTCCTCTGAGGCACCTCTGGCTGGCCAGGCAGTTTGTGGCCTGCTTTGCATTTAACTGCAGCTGAAGGGAGCTGTCACAGGAGGCACAGCACTCCAGGGGTGAGGGCCAGCTCGTGGCACCCAGCCCTGCAGCTGATCCCCTTTTCTTCAGGCATGCGTTTGGCCTTGGCTGATGCTGGAGACACTGTTGAAGATGCCAACTTCGTGGAAGCCATGGCAGATGCTGGTATTCTTCGCCTCTACACGTGGGTGGAGTGGGTGAAGGAGATGATTGCAAACAGAGACAGCCTGAGGAGTGGCCCAGCCAGCACCTTCAACGACAGAGTCTTTGCCAGGTGTGGTACGAAGGTTAATGATACAGTTTGGGCCAGGTTTTTCCTTGCAAGGTGGAATCTTGTAGTTATTTTTTCTAAAAATTAATGAATTCCATAAAACAGAGCTCATTCCAGAACAGGCTATGGGGTTTGGCTGAATTGGTGACAGTTTTACAGTTGCCATTATGTAGGGCAGACTATGCTGTATTGATGTTGTCACTTCCCTTCCCTCCCCAGTGAGATGAATGCAGGCATAATGAAGACAGAACAAAATTATGAGAAGATGATGTTTAAGGAAGCTCTGAAAACTGGCTTCTTTGAGTTTCAGGTAGGAGGTGTAAGAAAGTGACACCCAATATTTGTTACTTAGTGGATTTCTTTTGCTCCTTCTGTCTCTGATCCTTAATCATACAGCTGAAATCAGAATTGTGTCAAGAAACAAGTGTACTTCAAGGGAATAAATGTGGAATCATAGAGGTTTACCAAGGTCCAGAGGAAAGCAAATGCAATTCTGCAAATAGTCCTGATGTCTAATATGAGCAAGGAGCTGCTTAAAAAGAGACACTGCTAAAAAGAGTGTTGTCTTTCTTTATATCTTTCATGATAAAGGACTCTTCATAAGAAAGCCAGGTAATGCATCAACAAAATTGTTTGGAAGCATAGTGCTTTTTGATACCCTCCATAAACCATGTCTCCAGAGTGTCTGCAGAGCCATGCTGCTCCACTTCATGAATTACACACGCTCCTTCATGTGGCTGCTTTGAGATACTCAGGAGCAGGGTTAAATAGGCTGAATTATGTATAATGATAGATCATATTCATTGCCCTTTTCTTAGTTCTTATTAGTATCTGTATGTAACTTATTTGGGATGACAGCACCTGATACACAGCTGTGGATGTCTTTTGTCTTTTATGTTTGTGCCAATAAACAGTTTCTTAAAGTACCACATAAATGCAAAAATCCAATGGCCAGCTGGCAGATTCACATGTGGGTACTTCAGGAAAATACAGTTCTTAGAGCTCAGTAATGCATCATGACAAGCTGCTCACGTTCTGAAGGCGTGTTGGAGCCTGCAGGTGTGTGTGACTCTGGTGTTTCTCCCTGGCAGCAGAGGGCTGATGGCTGTGTTGTTGTTCCAGGCAGCAAAAGACAAGTACCGGGAGCTGGCCATCGAGGGCATGCACAGGGAGCTGGTGTTCCAGTTCATCGAGGTGCAGACTCTGCTGCTGGCTCCCATCTGCCCCCACCTGTGTGAGCACATCTGGTCCCTGCTGGGGAAGGTACTGACGTTTCAGTTCTGCCATTGATTCACAGCTGAGCTTTTGTGGATTTCAGTGACACCCGTGTCAGGCTTCCAGATGTTCCTGTACAAATAGGAAAGATGTGTCAGAATCCAAGAAGTCATACTGGCTCCTTGTCCCTGGGACAGTGGCTGCAGGGAGCTGGCCTTGCTGTGATGACATGTGCAGCATTAATACCAGTCACTATCATTGTGTATGAAGAGGTGATCTAGTATTTAGTGCAGCAATGCAGTAATCTTACACTTCTGCACAAAGCTTAGTTTTGATGTTTTGGAAGCCCTCTGCTCATAGATGACATTCCACAGGCAGATGGTAGTTGTGATTGTATGTGTACTCCTGAACACACTGGCAGTGCTTCTTGGCTGTGTGTCCCCTCCTTTCGGCTGTTAGGGGTGGGTGCTCTCTGAGGTCCAAACTGGCCAAGCTCTCTTTTCCAATCCAGCTGGAAGCCCACCAGCTAACATGTTCACTCAGTGCATTCCTGCCTTCTCTGCCCAAAGGCTGAGTCCATCCTGAGGGCCTCGTGGCCAGCAGCAGGGCCCGTGGATGAGGTGCTGATTCGCTCCTCTCAGTACCTGATGGAAGCAGCTCACGACCTGCGCCTGCGCCTCAAGAGCTACACGGCACCTGTGAAGGGAAAGGTGAGGCTGCTCTGCTTCTGTGCACGTGTGGCAATTCTGTACTGCCTAGGGACTCCTTCCTGATTTTTTTTTTTTTTAATTTCCTCAGAAAAGTACGAAAGAACCTTCCCAGAAGCCTTCTCACTGTACCATCTACGTGGCAAAGAGCTACCCACCCTGGCAGCACACCACCCTGTCCGTCCTGCGCAAGCACTTCCAGGTGCTCATCCCCTCCTCTGCCCTCCAGCTGCTTGGGGGCTCATCTGTAGAAAGTTTATAAGCTGTACCTCGTTACCAAATTATTTCAGCAGAATAATTTTCTTTATGCTTTTACAACTGTCCAGTAAGTTTAGATGCTTAGTGAAAATATCCCAAGGACTGTCATTGATTTGACAGTTGCATTTCATTGGTTTTGACAATCTGAGTAAAAAACATGCCTGTGCTCTGTTTTTTCTTTCAATTGTAAGTGGTTAACTTTTGAATATTCTTTACAAGTATGTTTTTGAGGAAACATGGTTGACTGACAGACTGCTGCTGCCTTACTGTGCAAGTGGGCTAGGAAGCTTTGTTCTAGTCCTTGAGTAAGTGTGTACCACTCAGCAGTGTCACAAGAAATAGCTGAAATGGAGTAAGTCAGTCATAAGAAGAAATATGTTAAGAGAACAGAAGGATCTATGCTTCTGGCATGGGGAAACTGCTGAGAGTGGCTTTGGGATCCTGATGAGCATGAACACAGCAGGGTTGTAGCTGATAGATTTGGGAGTCCTGACTATTCCAGCTTGTGGCAATGAGATAAACCAACGTTCCTCATGTGGAATTTGTTCTTGGGGGTATTCACCTTTGGGCATTGTGTAGGCTTTTTTTCTATATTAGTGTTAAATGCTGGTTGGGTTTCAGAAGGATGAGAAAACTATCTGTGGAATCAGTGATGCTGACAAACTGGTATTTATGGGAAAGCAGGAAAGTACATGATATTAAAAGGCAAATTTTTCATGATAGCTGTTCCCTTTAATGCTTGTTCATCCCTGTTTTTAGGCCAGTGGAGGTCAGCTGCCAGATAATAAAGTAATTGCCAGTGAGCTGAACACCTTGCCAGAGCTGAAGAAGTATATGAAGAAGGTGATGCCTTTTGTTGCCATGGTTAAGGTAAGTGTCAGAGGGACAGTTGTGGTACAGGAAAAGCTTTTGTGATTGCAGTGTCTCTCCCTTTGCTTATTTGGCATCTTCAAGGGTTTGTTTATAAACATCTTCTACACCTCTAGAAGAGCTACATAATAAAAATGTCTCTGTGTGACTTAGCCCAGGTGAGCTCTGGATCTGGTTGAGGCTTGGTGCTTTCTGTGTTTTGTGGGTGGTGCAGTACTTCAAACATACCTGGATCCCTCTCTATTTGAAATGTATCCTATTTGACTTCTCCAGTTTTTTGAAAATCTTGGCTTCCATTTCTTTAAAGAAACTTTCTTGTGCTTGCTGTTGCAGATGAAAATTCAATACAACAACTAGGGAGAGCCAAGAAGCAAAGAATTAACAATTTTTTTTTTAAATGAGTGGTTGCAGTGTATTATTTAAAACCTTTTTAATGACTTTTCATGATCTGTAGAAATTGAGAAGGATTAGTAATGGAAAAAAATCTTAATGAGTGTAAAAAAAAAAATACTTTTTGTCCTTAAGCTTTAGCTTGATTTTTGAAATGCACATAATAATTACTCCTCTTTGTAAGCTTTGTCATGTGGAGTGAAGCTGTTCTTTGCTGTCTCTGTGGGGTTGTTTTGATTGTTCCTTTTCATGGAAGCTTGGAAATCTTCAGAGGAGCAGAGAGCACAGAGCAGTTCTGTAGCTTCCCAAGTTTGTAAGAACAGTAGGGATGTGTTAGATCCACTGATCCAGCTGGGAAAGGTCAGACAAGCTCTCAGCCCTAAGAGTTAGGGCTGAAACATTGCTGTGTGTTGGTGTCTTTAGTCTGGCAGCAGTGAGTGATCCTGGGGCAAGTGGGGAAGGAGCTGAGGCTTACCTCAAATCCAGCTTTTTCCTTCCAAAGAGCAGCAGCCTGTTTCCCACAGAGACATGGAAACACCTGAGCTCAGACTCCCCTGAGCAATGTCTTTCTCTGAAACCAATTATTCATCAATTCCAGGGTACAAGGAGCATCTCTGCTTGTGCTTCCTACTCATCAGAGGAGGGCTGAAATGTAGGAGCACCCCTGTGATTTGCAAAGGGAAGCAGTTCCATGTTGAAAGGGAATCTTCACATTAAACTGATGAGGAAACCAGGAAACCACAGCCATGCTGAGGCTGACAAAGCAGAGCTTCAAAGGAGGCAGCTGGCTCAGCATGTGAGAGCCAGGCAGGGACAGATTAAACTCCAAAGAGGAAGTTCTGTTTTAGTTAAAAAAAAAAAAAAAGTGTGGTTTTTATACTGCCTTTAATACTGTGTCTCCTGTGACTGTTGCTGCTGGCTTTCTGGACTAATGAAGTTACTTTTATGTTAACATACAAAGTGGTTGTTATTTCCCTGCAGAGAACTCGCTGAGAGCACGTCCAGGTGTTGTGGGCTCGTCCTTTATTTTAAACTGGGTCAGGAGCCTGAGTTTCCTGCTGTGAAGTACCACTGAAATGCTGACTGATTTTGTGAATTCTCAACCTGCACATTAAGTAGGGATTTAAATAACTGTGAATGTCAAACACCTTTTCAATTCTATATTAAAAATGTGTTCTAACTGCTCTTACTCCTCCCATCAGTGTCACCTGCTCCCTGTAGAAGAAGCAGCCCTGTTACAAGAAAATTATTGCTCCAATGCTAATGTTGTGCCAGCAGAGAGCTCTTGGATTTACAAGCCTGTTCTTTTCATGACTAATGTGGATAGTTTGCCATTGTGAAGCATCATTTTACTTGCAGCCTTTAGAGGGTTTAATACTTTTTCCCTCCCCCCCACAGGAAAACTTGGAGAAAAATGGTTCTCGTGTTCTTGACCTTGAGCTGGAGTTTGATGAGCGTGCAGTGCTCATGGAGAACATTGTCTATTTGACAAATTCCCTGGAGGTTGGTACAGACTTGGCACCTACCACTTGGCATTTATTGGGGTAGCTGGAGCAGCAGCCTCCCCTAAGGCTCTAAGCCTCTTTACATTAACTTCTGGGTGTGCATTGCTCAGGTAACAGTTTTTCATCAGCTTTGTCTCCATTTGTCAAATAGATGTGTGTGGATCTGCTCAGTGTTGGCATGAGGTGCAGGGGTAGGTGTGCACTGCAAGCCTGGTCCCAGAAAGCAGGGCTGCTTTTCACTGCAGAGCTGGGTGCAGCTGTGACAGTGAGTCCACTGGCACTTTGAGGATATGTTTTTCTCTGAGCCAGTCTGTAGCTCACATTTCCAGCTGAAGAAATGGGAAGGAGCTGCTTCAAGGCATTAGCAAGAGCAGTCAGTCCTTGGGCACCTACACTGGTATGCAGCAGGATGTCTTCCCTCTGCAAGGAGCAGGCTCTGGGCAGGGCTTTCCACACTGTGCTGTGTAAAAGGCATCCAGCCTGGCAGCAGTTGTGCTGCTTCATGTGATGAGCAGAATTTAGTTTAATAGGGGCATGGTGATGAGGGGACAGCTCAGGCACGTGGTGTTAAAAAACCCAAAACAAACAAAACCAAACAACCCCAACACCGAAAGTCAAAATCAAAAGCAACTGTTTTTTAAGAATTAGAAACTACACATACTGCAGAGCTGGATGTAACCTGTGCAGTATGAAACAAGTGTGACTTTGTTGGGCTTGTCCCATGTCAGAGCAAAGCTGAGAGCGAGCAGCAACTTTAATTAAACCATCTGTAAATCTTCAAAGCCCTCTGACAGGGGGGAGGGAGCAGTGTGTCCTCAGAACAGGAATGCACTGCTGGGAGCAGCCAGAGGGGCTGGGGGTCTCTGGGGGTCACTGTCCTCAGAGACTGACAGCGGGGTCCTGGGCACCTCACACAGGGAGTAGGTGACCCTCAGAGGGCTCTTCCAAACAAGATGTTGTGGCTTCACTTGTGCTTTTGTTGCTGTATGGCAGTGCAGGTTTGCTTGCTCCTTTCCTACATGAGCTGTTTGATGGGACTGTAACCTCTGCTCTTCCCTCTAAAGCCATTTAAACTCCTGCTTATTCCCTCCTCCCCCATTTCTTCTTTTACAGCTGGATCACATTGAGGTGAAGTTTGCTTCTGAAGCAGAAGATAAAATCAAAGAAGACTGCTGTCCAGGAAAACCATTTTCTGTATTCAGAACGGAGGTAATACCAGAAATTCAGATATTGAAAGTTTGAAAGCTTCATTAAAAAACTTAAATTGAAACTTTACTTTTGTCTGGGTTTTTTTAAATACGCCATTTAAAAACTTTGATCAGACATGAATGTTTATCATGTATGTATATTTCTAACTCTCAAAGTAAAAATGTCATGATTCCCCTAAATACTTTTTAAACCCTTGTGACACTTTGGGCTGCATTTTAGAGTTGGGGCAGTGCTGGTATCCAGCATGGCCAGGCAGGTTCTAAAGGGATTTTATCCCTCTGGAAGTTTCATTAACAGCAGATGTTTATTTGGTCTAGTTTCATGTTTCTCCTGAGGGATCCCATGCACGGGTTCTCCTTTAAGGTCTGTGTTGTTTCTCACAGCCTGGCGTGTCCGTGTTTCTGGTGAACCCTCAGCCCTCCAACGGCCACTTCTCCACAAAAATGGACATCAGGCAAGGGGACAGCAGAGAGACCATCGTCAGGCGCCTGATGAAGATGGACAGAGGGATCAAAGGTACAAAAGGACCAGTACAGCTGTGCCAGCTGCTGAGGGGGTGCACACAGGGCTGGGGTGTGAGTCACTGCCAGCTGGGGTGGGCGTTTGGGCAGGACTGAGGTGAAGCAGGGACTCCCTCCCTGTCTTCCCAGGAGTGTCAGCGTGCTCTTGGGCACAGGGCTGGCAGGCTGCACCTGCAGGAAGCTTAGCTGAAGGGTCCCAGGCTTCTTGGTCTGCTTAGCAGTGCTGTTAGTCTGCCTTTTGATGGGGAATTGTATTGAAATCAACCCTCACCTTCCCCTTCCTCCCAGTCTCTGCAGTTCATTCCTCAGAAGATGAGGTATAACTGTTCAGTTACTCAGACCTGTCCTGAGCCAGATAAAGCAAATTCAGTGCTTGGAATGTGGTATTAGGAGCTGGTGTTTCTGTGTGGTTTATCCCTGTTTCTGTTGGTAACTCAGTGTGTAACCCCTGGAGGACATTGTTGTGTTGGTGTAAACCTCAGCATGAGTTATTCCCATGAGAATGTATTTCCTTGGAGCAGGTGTGGCAGCTCCAAGGGTTCAGCATTGCTGTGGTCTGTGTGCAGCTCCCGTGGCCTGACCAGCTGCTCTCTCTGTGCAGATCTCTCCAAGGTGAAGCTGATGAGGTTTGATGATCCTGTGCTTGGGCCCCGCCGTGTTCCAGTCCTTGGCAAAGAGGAAGCAGGCAAAACTCCAATCCTGGAACAAGCCATCTTCCACATTGACCTGGCCCAGAGGCACGTCTGTGTCACTGAGAACGGCCTGACCAGGGACATTGGGGACACAATTGTTTACCTGGTGCATTAACTGGTGTGTGTCTAGTGAGAACGTTCATGGAGGGACTTGGGAGCATTTGTATTAAACAAAGGGGAGAAATTGTTCTGTAAAAATAAAAAGCCCACTCAAACCAACCTGAGTTCCCATGTGAGTTGCCCCTGCTCATTTAAACAGGGATTTAATAAAATTATTTTCCTCTGGTGCTTTGCCTTCTCTTGAAAAGAAACAGTTCCCCTGGAGACCCTTCTTTTCCAGCTGTGGGCAGGGTCTTCAGGAACAAATCAGAATGTCATGCTTAGAATTCCACTCCTTCCTCCAGGGAGCTGTGCTGCTTCTCAGCTGCATTCAGCTCCCTCCAAAGCTGATCCAGCCCAAGGCAGAGCCTGGTGCTGCCTGCTGGGAGAGGGTGGCCCTGGCAGGTGGCAGCTGTGTGACAAGGCAAGGAGCATGATGGTCAGCTGAGCTGGATGGCTGGGGTCTCATCATTGTTTATTCCCTCCTGCCTGCTGCCTCAGGATGCTTTTATTCCATTTCACACCCACAGCCAGGTGACCCTCTCGCCCAGCTCACCCCCTCCTCCCCTTGCCATCTGTTCCCAACAGGCAAAACCTGAAATAAGAAAGTGAAAGTAAACATGCTTTCATGCAAAAGGTTTTAATGGTGCCACAGCAGCTCCCAGAGGCTGGTGTCTCACACGGTGGGTGCCAAAGCTTTCCTGAGCCCCATTTTCCCCAGTGCACCCCCCAGTGCTTGCAGTGCATAAGGGGCTGTAATCCATTTGGCCCCAATTAATTTAATTATCTACAGGCTACAGAGCTAAGCATTAGTGCTATAAACTTAGATGAATAAACTTCTGAAAACTTAAAATGTCTTTAAACCATTGCTTTTTTTTTTTTTTTTTTTACAGAAATACAAAATAAATAGCTTGAGGATTAATACAAAACAGTAAACTAATATCTTCTTGTTTATTGACTTTTCTCCCAAATAGTACCTTAAATTGAAAAAGCCTTTTTAAAAAATGAACTTCACTTCATGGAAAAAATACTCAGCATCCCTGGATTTTTACAAGTGTCTCTGAACAATAAACTAAACATATTTTATTTATTCCTCCTACCCATCACCAACTAAGCAAATGTTATGCATCCTACTGTTTCTAAGATATATATATATATGTAAAAATAGTAATTTATGATTTCTAAGTGATGGTGACCTGGCTGTGACATTTCACTGGAGCATTCCCTGGGCTGGATGCAGAAAGTAGACAATGGCACTCCCTGCTGGGTCGTGGAAAGGATTAGGGGACTTTTGTTGACCCCTTCTGCCTGTAGGATCTATTCTGGCTGTAACTTTGGTGTAGATAGATCTTTTCCCCCTCAGCACCCTCCCCAACCTGCCCCTGGGGTCCCTGCTCCCCAGGCAGCCTCGGATCTGATGGATCCCGCTGGGAACACGCACAAAGGGATCAGCCAGAGGAGCCCCCGTGGGCACTTTGGGGTTCTGAACACTGATTTCATGGATATTTGGAAGTGTTGCTTTTCAAATGGAACGGGTACTGAAGTTTATAACAAAAAACCTGAAAAGCCTTGAGCTGTGATTACGCTTCAAACACGCTGCTTCACAAATTAACTGCAGTGGCTGTTGGGCAGTGAATAAACCTCCTAAGAATGATAAATGTGTGATTTTACTGTCCCAGGCTGCTCTGGTGCTTCCAGCTTAAACCTTTTAGAGCCAGTGTTTGCATTCTTAGTTCTTGGAGAGAGGGGCTGAGGGACTGAGTGCAAATCCTGTTCATTTCTGGGTGTGCTGGGCTGTGTGGCTGTGTCCCAGCGACAGAGCCAGCTGCCTTCTGCTCCAGCTTTGAGAGGATGGCAGGCTCAGCACAGAGCCAGCTGCCTTCTGCTCCAGCTTTGAGAGGATGGCAGGCTCAGCACAGAGCCAGCACTCTGTCTCTCCCCCCTGAGGCATTCAGCTGTCTCTGGGGTGGCTTCGCTCAGTTGGACTCACCCTCATTTTTGATTTTTGCAGCCACTGCCACCTTTTACAGCTGGGCACAGAGCTTGCTTTCAGCTTGCCGGGGTGTTTCTGCAGGAGCTGCAGTACTGACAGAGGGCACAGAGTGACAACAGATCTGTGCCTTGGAGGCTGCCGTGCCACTGAAAATCCCGCAGGCAGACCCAGCTTTCCTGCTCCACAAACAGGAAATCTGGAAGAGGGAAGCTCCAGGGGCTGTGGCGTAGTGAATTGTTTTATCCATTCCCTCTGTGTAGTTTTAGGAAAAAATGTCCTCCTCTGAGGAGTCTGCATTGACAGTGGAGTTCCTTCCCCGGGTTTGTGCGCAGGGAACCGAGGATGGGATTTCAGGGCAGCTTTGGAGGGAGCACAGCTCCTCCTGTCAGGAGAGGGCGGCCGTGCCTGCAGCTGGGCTGGGAGCTGTGAGGGATAAACCAGCAGAGGAAACTGAGCATGAAACCCCAAATCTGCTGTGCAGAGGTTTGGCGGAGAGCAGGCACAGCTGTGAGCTCTGCTGGCTGCCCTGGGGTTCAAGGAGAACGCTTGGACTGGGATGAGCTGGAAGCCAGAGCTGGGGCTGCTGGGGCAGAGCGGGGTCTGGGCATGGTGAGCTCTGAGTTCTGCTCTCTCTTACACAGACAGTGTTTCATGCATCTGAAACCCATGAATCCCACTGAAGATATTTACAGCAGCCACGTCTGAGTGGGCGGGCGGTGGAGGGGCTGGAAGGAGCTCATGGGCAGGAGGTAGCTGACAGGTGACAGAGGAGAACAAGCAATGAGGAGAAGGGAGATTCAGTGCCCTCGCTGCAGAGCCTGCGTGACTGCAGTGATGGCAAAGCCCCTTCCACTGGCTCTTTGCCTTCCAAATCACCTTTTAGGCTTCTGTGTTAAAATTCCCGGGCTAAAACCAATGAGAAAAGCAAGCAAGCAACCAGCCTAACAAAAAATCTGAGTGACCCTCTCCCCTCAAAGGCAGCATGAACCACCAGCCAGGAGCTGACTGATTCTGATTTATGGTTTCTTTATCCTGAGGCAGGCAGGTAATGAGCCGGTGTTAGATCTCTGCGGGCTTTCCTGCAGCCCTGGGGAGATCAAAGCGAGCGACACTCCTTCCGATACCTGCACGCTTTGCTCCCCTGCCGCTGCGGGACCCGGGGAGGGTGGGTTCTGTGGAGCCCCGCTCGGGCAGCCCGGGGCTCTGCGGGTCCCGCAGAGGTGCCCGCAGCTCCCGCAAGCCCCGCAGCTCCCGAGGTGCGGGCGGGCAGGAGAGCGGCCCCTGCCCGGGGGCGCTGGGGAGGATGCGGGGCTGGAGCGGAGCAGGAGCGGGGGGAAGGCAGGCGCGGGTGAGCCGCTCAGTTTGCCGAGATGCTGCTGTAGCTCTTCTTGATGGGGAAGGTCAGCTGCCCCGAGAGGTCCAGCGACAGCGCCTTGGGGTGCAGCGCCCGGCGCGGGTGCAGGGGGCTGGAGCCCAGGCGCGGCGAGTACAGCAGCAGCAGCTCGGGGCCCAGGCGGGGCTCGGGCAGGAGCCCCTCGGGGCCGGGCTCGGTCCTGCTGCGGGGCAGCCTCGGCGAGGGCTGCAGGCTGTGCCGCTTGGGCGGCGGCGGGCTGTGGTTCTGGAACCTCACCGTCTTCACTTGCTGCAGCGAGAAGGGGGCCAGAGTCAGGCGGGGGCTGCAGAGCCTGCCCGCGCCCCCTGCCCCTGCGGAGCCCCGGGGATGTGCTGGGGGGCCGGGTCCCGCGGGGCAGCGTGCGGGCAGAGCCGCCCAGGGCGATGCGCGGCCGGTGGCAGGGGCAGAGAGCCCGGGGAGCTGCGCAGCAGGGCTGGCAGCTCGGGGAGAGCGGGCTGGGAGCCGGAGGCACCAGGAGATCCTGCCCTCGCAGGGCCGCGGGCTCTCAGCTGATGCTGAGCTGCCTGGGAGCTCTGAGGTTGGCTGGGCTCCTGGGGGCATGTGGAACGATTTGGGCACGCCTTTGGGTGCTGTGGGAAAGGGAAGCTGTCACAAGGGCAATTTTCAGAATGATTTTACCTTTATGAAATTTCTCTCTGGCTGCCAAAAAGGAAAGAAATTCCCATTCCCATTCCAAATGGCTCAGCCCAAGTGACATGAGGGAGACGGGGGAGTTCTGCAAAGCTCTGCCTGACACCAGTTCTGTGGCATTGGCTCCCAAACTCACAGATTCTTGCCCAATTTATGACCTCAGAAAAGTATCGAGATTTGCTTGTGACTGAGCTTGGTGACAGGGACAGAGCCCTGCAGCGCCCTGCCTTTCCCCAGGGCTTAATCGGATCAGCTGCGTCGGCAGCACCAATACCCGATTTCCTAAAGCATGTGTCAGTCCCAGCGATTTCTGTGGGAAGAAATTGCTGAGGATGGAGCAAAGCCCGGGGGGGTTTGGCCCTGACGCCGCTGGTGCCGGGGGATGCTCTGGGGCTCGGGCGGGTTCTGGCCGTACCTTTTCGGCGCTGTTGCGGGAGGTTTCTGGTTTCACCAGGATGGACGGCGGGGCTGATGCCGGCGGCTTCGGAGCTGCCTCGCTCTTCGCCGAGGGGTCTTTGGCGTCCAGGATCACCGAGCTGCACACGGACGGGCTTCGGCTCTCCCCTGCCCGGACCAGCAGCGCCGGTGCAGCCTCATAGGAGGAGTTGGGCCTCGCTGTCTCGTCCACGGCAGCTCCGGGGGGGACCGAGCTGACGTGCGGGTAAAGCTGGAAGTGCTGAGGTCGCCCCGCAGCCGAGGGACGCCTGAGGGAGCCGGTGATCTGCACGGGGGTCCCTGCCTGTCCTGGCCTCTGCAGGGATCCGTCTGGGGAGCGAGGACCACGGAAAGGCATTTGGTCAGGAATCCAAAATGCGCAGTTACAGCGCAGTTACAGCCCCGCGCCAGCAGCCCCGCTCACAGCACTCTGTGTGTGGGGCTGCAGCTCCCAGGGGTCACCCTGCGCCCACCCCTGGGCACCGGGACCCCTTTCGGTGTGAAAGCACTGACAGGGACCCCTGCCAGGGCACTGCCGCCCCCAGGAGCTGCTCCGCTAGCCAGGGCTGGGAACACACACTGGGCTCCCCAAATACTCTTGGGAGTGCATTACAAAACCGCGTGTCTGGGATGAAGATAAACCTTGCGGCCTCCTTGTAAAGAATACAACCGCCGAGCTCTGCGCAAAGCTTTGCAAGGGATTTTTCCACCCTGAGTCACACCCCTTGGAATTCCCGGAGCGGCCAGAGCCGGGCCGAGCGGGGCTGAGGGACCATTAACCATTAACGCGGGTGTGCTTTTTGGGAACGCGTCCTGCCCCCTCCCAGGCCCCAGCACTCACTCCTCCTGGCGCTGCCGCGGCCGCGGCGCAGCGGGGCCGGTGCCGGCCGGGCCGGGGCGGGCACGGGCACGGGCAGCAGCAGCGGCCGCAGCGCCCGGCTCTGCCGCGGGCCGCCCTCGGACACGCTCCCCTGCGAGGACAGCGAGGAGGTCGACAGCGTCCATGAGGTGTACAGGGCAGGCATCTTCGAGTCGGAGAGACTGGATTTCCTGTTGGAAAAGAAGGGCGAGGGCTGCCGGGTGCCATCCCACCTGGACGGGGACCCCTGGCCCTGGCCAGTTCTGGGGGGTCTCTTGTCAGTACTGGGGGGATGCCTTGCCCTGGGTTCTCTGTGGAAGCAAGAGCACCCCAAGTTCTACGTGTTACCCCCTTCCCTCTCCCCGTTTTGGTTTCATGTAAGAAGTCCCAGACCTGAAGAGGGGAGCGACGTAGTTGCTGGGGAAGAGGCCGACCCTGCCGGTGACGAGGGACATGCCCCGCAGCCACCCGTCCTGCTCCTTGCCGAAGACACGGACCCCTTCTCCCCTCTGCAGCTCCAGCTCGTCTGGTCCGTGAGCCGCGTAGGAGTGGAGAGCCACGCACCTGGGGAGAGAGGGCATGAGGGGAGGCAGAACTGCCCCGGGCGGGGCGGCTGCAGCATCCCGGAGCCCCGCGGTGTGACCCTGCAGGGGAGGATGCTGCTGGCCCTGCCTGGAGCATCCCGGAGCCCCATGGATTGACCCTGCAGGGGGAGGATGCTGCTGGCCCTGCCTGGAGCATCCCGGAGCCCCATGGATTGACCCTGCAGGGGGAGGATGCTGCTGGCTGTGCCTGGAGCATCCCGGAGCTCTGAGGTGTGACCCTGCAGGGGGGGAATGCTGCTGGCTGTGCCTGGAGCATCCCGGGGCTCTGCAGTGTGACCCTGCAGGGGGGGAATGCTGCTGACCCTGCCTGGAGCATCCCGGAGCTCTGAGGTGTGACCCTGCAGGGGGGGATGCTGCTGACCCTGCCTGCAGCCTCCTCAGCCAGTGCTGCACCGAGCATTTGGGTGCTGCCGTTTGTGGAGAGACCTCGCAGCAGGAAACAGCCTGGCACCTCAGGCCAAAGGGGACGTGGATAAAAGGAGAGCCAGCAGGAATGGGGAACAAAGCACCCCAGGAAATGGTTTCTGTCCCAGAAGTGCCAGCCCAGGGTGACAAATGCTGGGGGGAGGGAGCTGCTGCTCTGCACCTCACACAGCGAGTGCCCCACCAGAAACACGGATCAGGGCCTGACAAGTACCTGTCCTAAGGCAAAGCTCCTGAAAGAGCACAGTTATGGTGCTCAAGACAGCACCAGGCAATTCTGCCCTTGCAGCCAGAGGCCTTGGATCTGCTTGCCTGGAGCATCACCAGGAGGTGTTGGAAGAGCAGGGAAGAACACCACTCTTGCCCTGCCTTCCTTCCTCTCTCCCTGGCTCCCTGCCTCCTCCTCCTTGACTGGAACACAAGGACAGGAGTCCCAGCCTCTGGAGGCCATGGAGAATGGACAGAGCAGGAGGTAGGAGGAGGTACATGACTCCACTCCAAGACAGTGAGGAAATCAGACTAGAAATTGGTCTGAAATCCCCCCATGACCTCTCTTTTGTGATTCTGGGATTGGGACCGAGGGCTGAAGCTTTGTTCTTCTCTCTGACCCACACATGAGCACACAGCAAAACAGCAGCAAAAGAAAATGGTGTATTTCAAAAAACTTTTCCCTATCTGTTCCTTAAAGACCTTGAATTTGTCTCCAGTGTAACACATTTAATTGCACTGTTGTTTTTTCCAAGGGGAATGTGATCTGCTCTAAGAATCAATGAGTTACAGCCCAACACCCCAAGTATCAGGTGTTATTTACCAAACAAACAACAGACAGGGTGTCTGGATAGTCAGGGCTGCCCCAGACCTCTCAGAAGGGTTTCTCTCTCTCCTGTTCAGCACAGGCATCTGGAGGTTTGCCCTGCTGGGCTGGTGTGTGAGGGGCTCCCTGGGCCTGGCCCAGCCCAGCGGGGCTCGGGGTGTTCCTGCAGCTGCTCAGGAGCCACCTCGAGGGGAGGCTCTGCAGGTGCTGCTCTGACACTGCACCTGGGCAAACCAGGCAGCTGCTGGCTGCTCCCACACCGCCCTTCTGCAAATTGTTTTAAGGTCTTGGGAGTTCTCTTGTCCTTTGGGTTATTTGTGTGCTGGAGTCTTGGCTGGCTGATGATGGTGTGTGTGGGTCCCAGCACAGAGCTGAGCTGTGGGTGCTGCTCTGGGCACCAGGGGTGCTGAGTGAACAGTGTTGTTATTTTAGATGCTTTACTGAAGTGCCAGGGCGGTGAATCTCACCTTCATGTAATCATCATAGAGCACTACCTGCAAATTTTAACTCTGTGAAAGTTTTCAGAAATTGGATTGTTCAAAACACCAGTGGCCATGAAGGTTTCAGGATAAATAACTAGGGGCACTTAAGGAGTAATTAGTTTCTTTACGCTTAAATGAAATTAAAATGTATTATCGACAAAGAGGCAGAACTGTTTCTCCACAGAGACTGCAGGGAGGCAGAAAGACACACTCAGCTGTGGTGGCAGGTCTCTGCCAGCCCTGGCTAAGACCAGCCAGGCACATTCCTGCTTGGATCTGCACTGGGATCCGAGCTGTGCCCTGCTGTCTGCTCCTCCTGCCTGGCAGCAGCCAGCTGTGCCCCAAAAACCACACCCGTGCCCCAAAGCGTCCCAGTTTCCTTACAGGTAAGCTGGCCCGTGGTGCTGCAGGTGGGGAAGGGTCACGATGGCTGCCGGGGGCCCCAGGGGTCCTGCTGAGGGGTAGTAAGAGGTGCTGACCTGTGGGAGAAAGGAAGCAAAGAAAACAAATTATTAATCTGGTTATCAGCTCCTTTCAGCCACTGGAGGAGCAGCTAACACTTGACTGGCTTCACCCACCCTCCAAAAAACCACCGGAGACCTTTCAGGAAATGGAAGAGTCTGGAAAATTTGACTTAGAGGAAGACCAGGCAGCAAGAGGAAGACTCAGAATCACAGAGTCATTTAGGCTGGAAAAGACCTCCAGGATCATCGAGGCCCTGTGAGCGACCCCCACCTGGTCCTTCCCCACTGTACTGGCACCTGCAGAGTGGCACCAGCCACCACAGTGTCCCCTCCGGGCTCTCACAGGGGTCCCTGGGGCTCCAGCCCCGTTTCTGAGGTCACTGTGCCTTCAGCTGTGCCGGCTGTGGGTGGCTCCTTGTCCCCCCCCCGAGGCCACGAGCAGCTCTCCTCTCCCAGCTGGGCTGGTGATGATGATGATGATGATGATGATGCTGTCCCCCCGAGGGGGTCTCTGAGGTGAGGCCTGGGCCCTTGGGTGTCCTGTGCCGGGGTCTGCTGAGCATCCAGCCACGACCCCCGACCCAGGGCCCGCCTGGGGCTGTTTCTGTTCTCCTTCCGAGGTTGGTTTTGCGTCCCTCGTGCTTGCTGGGCTCTGCAGGGTCCCAGCTACCAGAGGTGCGGGTCTGCGCCACCTGGGCACACTCTGACGTGTCCCTCTGCCTCTGCCCTGCAGCCTTGCAGCGGCGCTGGCAGCACTGCAGCCCTGGGCGGGGGAGATGGAGCACGGCGTGCTGCGCCGGGCGTGCGGAGAGCGCGGCGGGGGAGGCAGCAGCAGGCAGCAGCAGGCAGCAGCAGGCAGCAGCAGGCAGCTGCGCTGGGCGTGCGGAGAGCGCGGCGGGGAGGCAGCAGCAGGCAGCAGCAGGCAGCAGCAGGCAGCAGCAGGCAGCCCGGCATCCTGGGGACCCCTTCCTCCTGCCGGGCTGTCCCCTGTGCCGGGCTGTCCCCTCTCTCGGGCTGTCCCTTCTCTCGGGCTGTCCCTTCAGCCGGGCTGTCCCTTGTGCCGGGCTGTCCCTTTTCTCGGGCTGTCCCTTTTCCCGGGCTGTCCCTTGTGCCGGGCTGTCCCTTCTCTCGGGCTGTCCCTTCTCTCGGGCTGTCCTTCCTGCCGGGCTGTCCCTTTTCTCGGGTGTCCCTTTTCCCGGGCTGTCCCTTCTCTCGGGCTGTCCCTTCTCTCCGGCTGTCCCTTCTCTCGGGCTGTCCCTTCTCTCGGGCTGTCCCTTTTCCCGGGCTGTCCCTTGTGCCGGTCTGTCCCTTGTGCCGGGCTGTCCCTTCTCTCGGGCTGTCCCTTTTCCCGGGCTGTCCTTCCTGCCGGGCTGTCCCTTTTCTCAGGTGTCCCTTTTCCCGGGCTGTCCCTTCTCTCGGGCTGTCCCTTCTCTCGGGCTGTCCCTTTCTGTCCCTTTTCCCGGGCTGTCCCTCTTCTCGGGCTGTCCCTTTTCCCGGGCTGTCCCTTCCCTCGGGCTGTCCCTTCTCTCGGTCTGTCCCTTCTCTCGGGCTGTCCTTCCTGCCGGGCTGTCCCCTGTGCCGGGCTGTCCCCTCTCTCGGGCTGTCCCTTCTCTCGGGCTGTCCCTTCAGCCGGGCTGTCCCTTGTGCCGGGCTGTCCCTTTTCTCGGGCTGTCCCTTTTCCCGGGCTGTCCCTTTTCTCGGGTGTCCCTTTTCCCGGGCTGTCCCTTCTCTCGGGCTGTCCCTTTTCTCGGGCTGTCCTTCCTGCCGGGCTGTCCCTTTTCTCGGGTGTCCCTTTTCCCGGGCTGTCCCTTCTCTCGGGCTGTCCCTTCTCTCGGGCTGTCCCTTTTCCCGGGCTGTCCCTCCTGCAGCACGGTGTGACTCCCCGGGCTGAGCAGCTGCCAGCAGCGCTCCCTCCGGTGCGGAGCCAGCCCTGCCCGCGCCGAGAGGGGACACGGAGCGCTGGCCGTGCCGTGCCCGGGCCGGGGCAGCAGCGGGGGGACAGCGCTGCCAGCGCGGCGGGGAGCGCAGGGCAGCGGAACGCCGCCGCGCTTGGATGCGGCTGGCAGCCGCGCTCTCCAGCACCGGCCACAGCATCTTTAATGATGCAAGCCGGGGCTTTAATCTCATGTTCGTTTCAAATCTAATTCCTAGTGGTCATGTCTGTAATGCGCTGCTGGAGCACTGGCTTGGCAAGGACCTAGGGAAACAGAAAAGTGACTCACCCGCTCTGGTGCTCTCCAGTAAATTAAATTAATTAAAACACCCCAGTAATTCCAGCTTCTGTCTCGGACCTGGAGTAGCAGGTCAGCTTCAAACCTTCTCTGCATTCCTCGTTTTCTAGTCCAGGCAGGATTGGACCAGGTGCTCATAAAGTTGACTGGAAATTATAATTCTGTTTTATTAATTACCATAATGCTTGAAATTTGGATATTTGGAGCTTCTTTTTTTCTGCATTGGAACAAAATGACAGCCTTTTGCTGTTTTTCCTGATGGAAGTGTGTTGAAATGTCCCCTTCTGGGGGGCAAGCTCCATGGTTTTCACCTCTGTGTTCCCCTGTGCCTGGGAGCAGCCATCATTTAGAGCATCCTCAAAGCTGCCTTTGCATTTGCAACACGCAGAGGGGAAAAAAGATTGGGAGAAACATTTTCGAGTCACGTACAACTGATTTCAGCACTCTTGCTGATCTCCCACGAGTACCTTGCAAGTCCTTGTAAGACTTACTTCCTTACTTCCCTGCCTCTCCCTCTCTGGCTCCATCTCCCTTTCTGGCGTGTCACCGATGTGACCCCGGCTCTGCTGACACAGGCAGGTCCCTGCTGGGAGTGTCCCTGTGCCAGGGACGCCCTGCCCGTCCCACGGCGGAGCTCTGGGCACCGCGCCCGCCCGGCTCCCATCATTTATGGCTCGGGGGTGCTGGGACAGCAGCTCCCTTCCCCTGTGCAGGGCACAGCAGCAGCTCCGGGTCGGTCCGGCCAGGACTGCCAGCGCGGGGGATCAGCTGGGTTGTGCTGGGAAGAGATTCCAGCGGCGCAGAGGGAGGGCGTGGGTGCCCCGCTGCCCTCGCCCCACAGCCGCTTGCACAAGAGGCACATGCACAGACACGGCCGCCGCAGCCCCGCGGACTGGTTCTGGCTCCAGCCGAGCCCGAGGGGAAGCGGGAGCCGGAGGAGGAGGCTGGGGCAGCGCTGGGAATTCCCTTTTATGGGCCAGATGAGTCGGCCCTGCCGCCGGTGCGGGAACGGCAGGCGGGCAGGAGGCGCGGGGGGAGCCCCGCAGCCCCCGGCACAGCCCCCCGCCCCGGCTCGGCCAGGGCTGCTGCTGTCCGGGGTGCAGCCCCTGCTCCCGCGGCTCCCTGCCACCCTGGCAGTGCCCAGCCGGGCTTGGAAGGGATCCCAGCCCTGCAGCTCGGCCTCTGCAGCCCAAAGCCAGAGGTGGAGAAGGAAAGCTGCATCCTGTGCAGCCCCAGAAACGGCACAGGTGCCCCTGCGAACCTCGGGCAGCAGCGCTGCTGATGGGAAAAAAGCGATTTCCAACCCTTCTAAGGCCCAGCCATGACATGTCCCCTCTCTCGTTTCTGCTCTTGGCAGGGCTTCACACCAAGAATTTTGGGAAAGACCCTTTTGGGGGCGAGAGAGAGAGGATACAGTTCCAGTTGAATTGTGGAACTCCTGTAGGGTTTGATTCCCCTCTGTAACCCGGGGTATCACATCCCAGCTCTCTGCAGGCTGGTGCCCAGGACACAGTGCCTGCTGGGTGCTCCTGCCTGGACACGGACTGCCAGGGGCTGCGTGACTGCTCTGAAAAGGAGCAAAGCGGAGCAACCTGCACTATGAAAGAGGTCCTATCAATGCAAAAGCCCCTTTCCCTCCCATATCAGATATCTGTGAAGATTCCCTGCTCAGATCTCCGGTCAGAGTGGGCAGAAGGAACGAGACTCTTCTGCCTGGAGGGGAAGGACCGGCCCCGGGCTCCGCGTGCCCCAGGACCACCCCGGGCTGGGGCTGAGCCCTTACCTGGAGCGGGGCGCTGCAGGGCGGCTCGGCTCTCTCGCTGCTCTGGGTGGGCACGCTGGGGTTGCTGGAGCTGATGAGCACGGGGGAGCTGATGTGCAGCGCGGGGCGCTCGGCGGGGGCGTGCACCATGCGGTTCAGGGTGTTGAGCGCCGTGGTGATGGAGAACTGCCGCAGGCTCTTCCGCCGCGCCTCGGGCGCCTTGGCGAACGCGGCCGGCTCCGCAGCCTTGGCCTTGGAGCGCAGGGACGAGCCCTTGGGCGGCGGGGACCAGCGGCCTTTGGCCTGCAGGAGCTGCTGGACCGCGGGGCTGGGCTGCAAGAGACAACGGGAGCACGGGGGGGTCAGAAGTTACCCCCGCACAGCCCTCCTCTGCTGCTGCCCTCTCCCTCCGGCAGCAGGGGTCGGGTGGCGTTACCTTTACCGGGTTGTCTTTAAAATCTTGGGGCTCTGTCATTTCTCTCATCCTGTGTCAGTGACAAGCTCTGGGTGTAAAATTTCCGATTCAAAGATGACAGCGAAATTAAAATTGGTTTTTAAAACTTGTGCTAAGACAAGGGGTTACTGAGGATGAGCGCTCCCCCTGACACTCTCCTTGTCCAGAGCTTTGGCTGGCAGAGGTGCCAGCAGAGCTGTACTTGATAACTTTAACTCTGGATTAGAAGGGATGTTTGGACTCATCGCCCTTTCCCCATCTGTGCTGGCACACGTGGAGCATCTTGCAGCTGAGGGTATGGCACGGGCTCAGAGAGGCCCCCACTGCATTCCCAGCAGGATTACATCCACCCAGTTCCAGCTCTGTCAGCCTGAACATTCATGGCTTGATGCTGCTTCCACTGAAAAACCCCTGGCTTGCCAAGGACAGGGTTGATGAGGCAGGCCCTGGTTTTGCATACGGGCAGTGTTCACACAGAACTTCTTGGAAACTGCTGATCAGGGTGTTAGTAGCAAAGGGCATGTGGTGACAGCGTTTTTCACCACGATGGGTGCCAGAGGAATTAATCATGATTTACTGCTGACATTAATGAATTGCAAAACCTGAGATTCTCACCCACTCGTGGGAGGCAATGTGCTCGATGCCTGGGATGGACAGGGAGACCATGGCAGGAGAGGTACAGGTGGCTCCCAGATGTTGGCATTTTACAACAGGGGCAGTTTTCTCATTTTCCCTCTCCAAAATAATGCTTAAAGCCCTCAGTGTGCATGTAGGTACACACATGCCACGGCCATCCTGTCATTTCTCTGTGTGTGCAAACTGGAAATGTTTTTCTGCCTATCTAAATCCCAGGAGACACGATGAAGTGGGGCACAAACTGCATGTCAGAGCCAGGAGAGCCTCGTGTCTCCCACAGTAGCCCTGCCTTTGCCTTCTCTAGAATTAATTTCTAATTCCTTGGTGGCTGTCTGTGTCCCTTAACTAACTTGTGTCTCTCAATGCCAGACTTGAATAAGCCATTACTGAAGCTAAAATAATTTCATTAAATGAAAAGTCATTTAAAAATATATATTAGCCCTTCAAATAAGTTGTTTTGCTTGTGTCCTCCTATAAACAGCCACAAAGCAGAGCTTGCTGTAATTATGGGCACTACAAGCATTAATTTTATTTCTAGGAACAGGTGCCGGTGCCATGTACACCCTGCATCTCAAGCTAAGCTGCACGGATTAACGTCTGGACCAGGGCTGGCAGCGTTCTGCCAGCGAGGGGGTGGCTGGAAGGTCTCTGGGGCCGTCCTGGGCAGAGCTGGCACCGCCCGGGTCCCCGCGTCCCTCTGTCTTGCCCGGGTCCCCCGCGTCCCTCTGTCCCTCTGTCCCTCTGTCCCTCTGTCCCCCTGCGTGCCGCGGCGGGGTCCGAGGGGCTGGGGGCTCCTCCGGCGGCCGAGGGGAGCTGCCGAGGGGCTGGGGGCCGTGCTGCGGGGGTACCTTGGGCAAGGTGGGGGTGTCCCGGCTCTCCGCCTTGTCCCGGCCCCGCAGCTCCAGGCTGTAGAGAGGGCGAGGCAGCGGCAGCTGCTTGATGACCTGCACGGAGCTGGCCGGGAGAACGCCGCTGGCGCCGTCCAGCTCGCCCAGGTACCAGTTCTCGTCCAGCTGCCGCAGCAGCACGATGGTGTCGCCCTTGTTGAAGCGCAGCTCGCCGGGGCCGTGCCCGCGGTACGTGTACAGCGCCCTGGCCCGCGGCACCTGCGGGGACGAGAAACAGCCCCTGCAGCTCGGCTGACACACAGCTCCCCAAAAACACTCCTAATTCAGGGGAAAAAACATGCGCAGGTCTGAGGCTTAAGCGTGCATTTATTAGCCCCTGCAGCTCGGCTGACACACAGCTCCCCAAAAACACTCCTAATTCAGGGGAAAAAACATGCGCAGGTCTGAGGCTTAAGCGTGCATTTATTAGCCCCTGCAGCTCGGCTGACACACAGCTCCCCAAAAACACTCCTAATTCAGGGGAAAAAACATGCGCAGGTCTGAGGCTTAAGCGTGCATTTATTAGGATTAACTACCCACATCCTTCCTTGATGGGTTTTGCTAATGAAGACGAGCTCCCAAATACTTATGCTAAGTTTGTATCAAGATGAAAAGCAGGCTGGACTTGTTTAAGAATATTAAGAAACAGTTAAGGCCTTCAACTAGTCTTCCCATGGGATCTTATTGCTATAAGGGCTCCTCCAACACAATATCTATTTTAATGGCCCAGGTATTTCTAGTTCAGAGGGACTGGAGGTCGCAGCCATCACCCAGCTGAGCTGGTGGCTGTCACCTGCCAGGAGAACACAGCAGAGCAAGGTGAGTGCAGGTTCTGTGCTCCCGTGGCCCCATCCCTGCTGTAACACGTGTGACTGTGGTTTAATCCAGCCTTTTCCTGCGTGCTGGGAAGGGCTGGGCTCATGTTACCATTGCTGCAGTGTAATGTGACACAGAAGAGACATGGCAAACCCAGAAGAGATGCAGGCACCTTGTGATCTTGACTCTGAGCCAGGTGAAATGGCCAGGTTGCCCTAAGAGAGCTGCTGTGCTGAGCCCTGCTGTCCCTGAGCTCTGCCTGGGGCTCTGCTGTGCCTGCAGTGAGGGCCCTGGGCAGGCTGCAGCCCCTCCTTGGGGATAACCCAAATGCTGAG
Source organism: Onychostruthus taczanowskii (assembly GCF_017590055.1). Classification (NCBI taxonomy): domain Eukaryota; kingdom Metazoa; phylum Chordata; class Aves; order Passeriformes; family Passeridae; genus Onychostruthus; species Onychostruthus taczanowskii. The sequence goes on from NW_024498573.1 coordinate 429,532, forward strand.
CTGCATTCTGGCCTGTCCTCAGGGATAACCCAAATGCTGAGCTAATTCTGCCCTCTCCTCAGGGATAACCCAAATGCTGAGCCCCATTCTGCCCTCTCCTCAGGGATAACACAAATGCTGAGCCCCATTCTGCCCTCTCCTCAGGGATAACCCAAATGCTGAGCCCCAGTCTGCCCTCTCAGGGATAACCCAAATGCTGAGCCTCAGTCTGCCCTCTCAGGGATAACACAAATGCTGATATCCCTTCTGCCCTGTCCTCAGAGGATAACCCAAATGCTGAGCTAATTCTGCCCTCTCAGGGATAACCCAGATGCTGAGCCCCATTCTGCCCTCTCAGGGATAACCCAAATGCTGAGCCCCATTCTGCCCTCTCCTCAGGGATAACCCAAATGCTGAGCCCCATTCTGCCCTCTCCTCAGGGATAACCCAAATGCTGAGCCCCATTCTGCCCTCTCCTCAGGGATAACCCAGCTGCTGAGCCCTATTCTCCCCTCTCAGGGATAACCCAAATGCTGAGCCCCATTCTGCCCTCTCCTCAGGGATAACCCAAATGCTGAGCCCCATTCTGCCCTCTCCTCAGGGATAACCCAAATGCTGAGCTCCTTCTGCCCTCTCAGGGATAACCCAAATGCTGAGCCCCATTCTGCCCTCTCCTCAGGGATAACCCAAATGCTGAGCTCCTTCTGCCTTCTCAGAGACAACCCAGGTGCTGAGCCCCAGTCTGCCCTCTCCTCAGGGATAACCCAAATGCTGAGCCCCATTCTGCCCTCTCAGCTGCCCCACTGAGCTCCTTGCTGGCCAGCTGGGCAGCTGGGGCTGTCCCTAGCTCTGGAGCCTTGGCCAGCTTTAGGCTGACGTGCCAGTGCCCAGGGACAAGGGGCTGCTCCGCTGCTCCTGCCGGGGCTCTGCGGCTCTGGAATGTCCTTCTCCTGTCTCCAGAGGCTGCCAGGTGCTGTGGCATGGTGAAGACAGTGCCCTGCAGCTTCTCCAAGCCACAGTCACCCCCTCCCACCCATCCCACAGCAGACTCCAGTGACACATTCCAGACTTCCTGCCTTTTCCTGTGCATTTCCCCAAATCCTGCTGTGTCTGTGGCCAGGGCTCAGGCAGGGCTCCTGCAGAGCTCCCTCTCTCTCAGCCCCTTTTCAGAGCTCAGGAGGTAGAAGCAAGAATCTCAACGTTAGTTTCTAGAAGTGTGGGAAAGATCGAATTTCCCACGGCAATAGTTACAGTTTTGGAAAGAGGGCATCTTCCAGCATCCCCAAACCCTGATGCCTGGTAGGGAAAAGGAACCAAGATGAGAAAAATCTCATGTTCTGCTTTTACTTCAAAGTCTTTGAAATGGGAAGCAATTAGTTGAATGTTTAGTTCTAATTAAGTCATTCTCTCTCTTAATTTGTGCTCAGAGTAAACAGATGTGCTTGGCTCAGTGACACTGACAGCACATTGCTGGGAGAAAGGACAGGGGCAAGGGAGGCTTGGCCAGTGCTGCTCTCACCAGAAAACCAGGATCACATCCGTGGGGGCAAACACACACCTGGACAGGTGAGCTTGCCACGAGGAGAACAGGCTGGGGACAGCAGCTCTCCTTCAGAGCCACGCTGGCACCACTGGCACGAGGAGCACAGGGCTGGCACCGCCTCAGGAGCAGCCAGAACACAAATGGGACCTTCACAAAGGGTGAGCAGGGCTTGGGAAGGAGGAGCAGCAACGTCTGGGAGGTGAGGGAATGGCAGGATTCAGCAGAACATTAAAGGCAGCATGAACGAGTTATGGAAATGCATTAAAAAGAAGAGAAACTCCGAAATGAAATGCATGCCTGGTGCTGACCGGGAACGGGGAGCAAGCAACAGAGTGCTGGGAGTCTGGAATATTCTTTCTTCAGCAGGGCAGGCTGGGATAAACACCCAAAATCCAGGGGGACAGGAGTGTGTGGGGGCAGCTCTGGCTGAGCACAGCCCTCCACTCGCATGCACACAAACACCCAAAGCCCAGGGGGACAGGAGTGATTGTGGGGGCAGCTCTGGCTGAGCACAGCCCTCCACTCGCATGCACGGAGGGTTGGATGAACGGGCTCCTTCTTCCTCTGACCACACTCACAACCTTCAGCTCTTCCCCTCCTCTTTAACCCTTTCCTCACACCTTTCTGCCCTTTCAAATCTCCCAACCCAAGTCAGCTTTTTCCAAAGTCTGTAGGTTCTGGTAATTTCAATTTTTTTTTAAAATAAATTCAGACACTGAGCCAAAAATATCCCACCTATTTCCCAACTTCATTTGGGACGCAAACTAAGCCTTTACCTACCCACAGGCAGCAACTGAAGTGCCCTGTCACAAAATAAAGCTGCAAGCTGGGGATTTCAGAAGGACACACATAGTCATGCGTGTAAAACACACGTTTTTTACCGTGTTTGTAGGGTGTAGGAAAGAACACCTGACCCCTGCAGTGCCAGGCACGGTGCTGGAGCTGGGGTGGGCCAGGGGAGCCCCCGAGGTGGGCACCAGGCCAGCACCTCCCTGCTGTGGCTGCAGCTCCGAGCTGCTCTCAGCCAGGGCTGCTTTCTGCCCGCTCCCGGCTGCCCCAGATCCTCTGCGAGGGATCTGTTTTGCTTTATTTAAAGTAGGTTAATTGCAAAGGCAGAAACTGGGGTGCTAATTAACCTGTGATAAAGACAAGGAGTGCCGGGGGTGGCTGAGGGCAGAGGGAGAGGCGGTCCCGGCCAGAGTGTGGCCCTGGCAGGGGGAGCAGGACCTGCTCTGCTCTGCTGGAGCCTCTCCTGCCAGCATGTCTGGGGGAGATGCTTTTCTCTCCTTGGCCACTCTGCCAGCAGGGATGGTCATGGCAGATGCACTTCAACTCCTTGTCCCCATTCTCAGCGGATCTGAGGCCAATAAGGGAGAAAAGATTTTATTTTTTTCACTATTTTTGGCATTTGGCATCGGTTGCGCTGGGCAGCCATCCAATGCCTTTGAGTCTCCCTCTGCACAAAACAAAGATTAAAAATACGTATATGAGTGTGAGGAAGCAAGTGGGGCATCTCTTCCTGGCAGAGAAGTGCACGCTGTGGTTGTCTGAAAGGAGCTGAAATGACTCCTCACAGCTGGCAGGGGGGCCCATGAACGACCCCTGCCCTGGGCAAGGGAATCTACAAAAAGGAGAAGGAGCAGCAGCGAGTGCCACTGGCTGGGGAGGGACCACCGGCAGCAAAGCCAGGAGCACAGGAAGGGGAGAGGCTGCTGCTGGGAGCTGGAGTGCCCACACCTTGTCCTTTGGCACCAGCCCAGGGAGCAGGGCTGCCAACAGCAGCCAGGGGAGGCCGAGGCCAGGAACGGGTCTGGGCTGGAGCCACCCAGCCCCGAGCCCCGCCACGCACAGCTCGGTGTCACACGGCTGGTGACACCGGTGGCACCCTCCTGAGCCCCCGTGCTCGTCCTCACCAGCAGGGCCAGCAGAGGGACGGGGATGGACCTGGGAGAGCAGCAGGGGACCTTTGGGACAGCTCCTCAGTCTGGCTGGCCAGGGCTGCTTCCTCCTGATTCCGGGACCCTTGGGACAGCTCCTCTGGCTGGCCAGGGCTGCTTCCTCCTGATTCTCTGCCGCTGACCTCGGGGCTGTCCCCCAGAGCCCAGCAGGACAGCGGGGATGCTGCTGGCAGATGGGTCAGGAGTGGCCTCAGACCGGCTTGCACCGGTGTTTGCCCAGCTGTGACTTTCCTGACCCGGGCAGGAATGCCCTGGAGCAGCTTCCCCCTGTGCCCGTCCTGCTGAATGCCTCTGCAGTGAACCCCAAGGGACCGGTGCCAGTCTGGGGGTCACAGGAGCTGCCCCACAGGGGGGGTGTCTCGGACCTGTGCAGGACACAGGGCAGCCCCGGGCACTGGGGATGCCTCCCCTGAGGCAGGCAGTGACTCCAGCACAGACCTGAGGGCACAGCCCTGCTCTGCTGAGCTGTGAGTGGCACTGAGCCCTGGAGCTGGCTGTTACCCACCACTGACACCGAAGGACACACTGCCTTTTCATGGAGATGATCAATAACATCTCCATCCACTCTGACTCCTGAGAGCTGCCTCCAACATCCTGACACGACTGCCCATGTCTCCATGGCATGAATGAGCCCCATCACCTGCTTGTGTGCTCAGCTAGCACAGTTCAGGGCTCTGCAGGATCCAGGTGGATGAAAAGAGCTATTTGAATGTAAATTAATTGCCATTACAATTCTGTTTTTCTGCATTTCGGCAGAGGAGATAACTTCAGCCTTGTCACAGAGAACAAAACCTTCAAAAGTGAACTTGTCATTTCAATCTCTTCACGTAATTATATTCTGAGGATTCAGACAGTTGGGTGGTTTCTGCATTATTTCTTCCCCGAGGAGGATTGTTCCTGCCTTCCAAGCACACGTAGACTCTGTGCAGCAGGGAGAACAGAGCCAGTCCCTCCTGCTCACGTCAGCCCTGGAGCTGCCCCGTTCCCTCGGGGCCTGCCCAGAGGGGAGGCCAGCGCTGGCCACGGCTGCTGCTGGTGGCCACCGGCTCCTGAGCCAGCTGGCCACCACGGGGACATGCTGGGGATGGGAACTGAACGGACTGAGCTGCTTTTGTGCTGCTCCGTCTGCACGGCTGCAGAGGGGCTGGGAGCACCCAGCCCCCGTGCCCACTCACAGCCCTGGGGCACCACGGCACCCAGGCTCCTGGCACTTCTGGCCTGGCTTTGGAATGCAAAGGCGGCGTGGAGAATGGGGGAAATGATTACAGCAAACCCAGAGCAGCTTCTCTGAAGGAGAGGATGAGAGCTGCCGAGGCAGCCAGCCCCGGGAACGCCTGGCCCCGAGGTGGCCATGCCCTGAGCTGGGGATGCCCCGAGCTGGGGATGCCCTGAGCTGGGGAGGCCCCGAGCTGGGGATGCCCTGAGCTGGTGATGCCCTGAGCTGGCGATGCCCCGAGCTGGCAATGCCCTGAGCTGGCAATGCCCCGAGCTGGCGGTGCCCTGAGCTGGGGATGCCCCGAGGTGGGGATGCCCCGAGCTGGGGATGCCCCGAGCTGGGGATGCCCTGAGCTGGCAATGCCCTGAGCTGGCAATGCCCCAAGCTGGTGATGCCCTGAGCTGGGGATGCCCCGAGCTCGTGATGCCCCGAGCCGGCGATGCCCCGAGGTGGGGATGCCCTGAGCTGGGGATGCCCCGAGCTGGGGATGCCCCACGGCTGCCAGGGGGACGCTGCTGCTTCCCTTTGCCTGGGGGAACCACGGGGGACACCCGGGTGGGCAGGAGGAGCACCCAGGGCGGGCACAGGGAGAGCAGGGACGGGGCTGGGAGAGGACAGAGAGGACGCGGCCGGGGCTCCCGGCGGGCTGGGGCTGCCCAGTGGGCACGAAAGCCTGTCCGGCTCCTGGCTGGCTGCTGCGGCATCAGAGGAGCCCTGCTGCCGTCGGCAGGCCCGGGCAGCGCTGGGCTGTGTGTCATGGCTCTAAGCTGCACGGAAAACAGAGCGTGTCAGCCCCCGGCGTGCCCGGTCATGATGCTCTGCCTCAGCAGCACGGTTCTCACAAGAGGCTGTTTACTGTGCAGGGAGGAACCGGCATCCTGCTCCCTCCCGCTGCTCCCCGGCCCTCCCTGTGCTGGAAAGGGAGTGCTGCTGTGGCTCCTCACCAGCGCTGCCAGCCCTGGGCAACCTCTGCCAGTGGGCACCGGGCCTGGCACTGCAGGCTGAGACCTGGCAGCAGGGAGAGCTGTCCCGGCCCTCGGGACGCTGCTGCCCCAGCCCTGCACCCTGCAGAGCTCCACGGCACGCTGCCTCCTGCCCACCCTTCCCTCGGCAGGGAAAACCACAAAGTCAGGCCAGTGCCAGCCCATGGACCCCGGGACAGTGGCCAGAGAGCAGCAGGGTGTGAGGGGGGGCACTCAGGGGCACTCAGGGGCACTCAGGGGGCACTCAGGGGGCATGCAGGGGCACTCAGGGGCACTCAGGGGCACTGAGGGGGCACTCAGGGGCACTGAGGGGGCGCTCAGGGGCGCTCAGGGGCACTCAGGGGGCACTCAGGGAGCACTCAGGAGCACTCAGGGGGCACTCAGGGGCACTCAGGGGCACTCAGGGCCATTCAGGGGACATGCAGGAGGCACTCAGGGGCACTCAGGGACATTCAGGGGGCACTCAGGGGCATTCAGGGCCACTCAGGGGCACTCAGGGGCACTCAGGGCCATTCAGGGGACATGCAGGAGGCACTCAGGGGCACTCAGGGGCATTCAGGGGGTGCTCAGGGGCACTCAGGGGCACTCAGGGGCACTCAGACTTTGGGGCTCCCGGCTGACCCCGGCTCTGCGCAGGTGAGCTAGCAGAGGAGCCCTGCTGTGCTATTCCTGACTCGCCATCTGAGCCTGACTCATTGCCTTGGAAACAAATTAAAACACTTTTATGTGTTTGCAGCTCGGTTTACCTAATTTTGTAAAACCAGGGAAACTGGCTCCTGCTGCTGGCCGTGGAGGTCTTTGGGTTTCCTCAGCAGAGGTGGTACCAGGGGTGCCCTGTGCTGGCTCTGCTGCTCACACAGCTCTCAGGGGCTGCGTCACCCACCAGCCCACGCCGACCTCACTCCCTTTGAAGAAGGCAAAAGTGCTAAAACTGCATGCAGAGGGAGAAAACACACCGATGCCTGGCACAGGGTGCCAGCAGCACTGTGGGAGCAGCTCCTCGTTCTGCTGGAGCGAGACAAGCCCAGATGGGACACGGCAATGGAGGAGATGGGGACAAATCCTTCCTCCAGAAAGGCCGTACCACCACTCAGAATTCTGTAGCCACATGAAGCATCTCCGTGTCCTGCTGAGGGGCTCTGTGACCCCCACCCACCCCAGCAGCTGCGAGGATGCTCTGGGGGAAAGGAGCCAGCACCAGCCCGGGCCGGGGCAGCACCCACGGGTGGGTGACATCCCCAGAGCGCTCGGCCAGCCCGAGGGATGGGACACACCTTGTGGGGTCACTGCTGGGACTACACAGGAACTGCTGGGGCCTTTGGGAGGGTGGGAAGGGGGTTGGCTCAGTGAGGAGGCCAGGAAACTCGCTTGCCTCTGCCAGGTGCAAACATGGAGCTTGCTTTGAGCAAGACTCCGAGAAGCTCCAGCAATCCAAGTCCTGTCTGTCAAAGGCAGAAAGGAGTTGGAGATGATTCTGGAGGAGAAGAAAATACCAAGACGCAGGCACTATCTATAGACGTCCGTGTGAAGGTGGGACGTTGGAGTGCAGAGTATTTTTATCCCAATAGAGGTGTTATCTGTCTATCTCCCATGAAATGCTGGAAGGGGGTGTTGAGCACTCAGTTCATGCAAAGAGAAAATAGCCCAAGTCACAGTTAAATCTGCGTGGTCCGTGCTTTCCTAAGGCAAGCTGTCACACTCGGAACTTTTTTCCTCTGGCTCACTGTCCCATGCTGCCATGACACAGCCCAGCAGCCGGGCTCGGCGCCTGGACGGGGTCTGGCCGGGTGCAGGGGTCACCCTGCCCCCCGAAGGGCCGAGGGAGGCTCCTGCACAGCTCAGCACTCACGCTCTGCTCGCTCACCAGCTCACGCTGGGGCTGGGCCAGGCCAGGAGGAGCTCCAGCACAAGCTGTACCCACACCTGGCACATGCCAGGGGCGGCTCCGAGGAGTTCAAAGGCTCCAGCGTGGCTCATTTGCACATACACCTCCCAGCAAGGCCCTTTATTCTTAAATTCCAGACGGTTTATTATGCGGAGATGCTGAAAATCCGAGGTCCTCCCTGCAATGGGGCTCAGGATCTGCGGGCCTGGCCGAGGTGTGGGGGGCAGCTGTGGGCAGAGCAGGGGCTGGGGGCTCGGCGTGGCCGCGGCACACACGGACGGCTCCACGTGCACAAAGCCAGCACGTGCCCACACCACGCTAGCTCGTAGGAAGTGGATTCAAAAGGGATTTAAATGCCAGCAAATAAATCGCTTGGGATGGGCTGTAATTAGAAAATTCCCTGGTTTTTAACAACTGGCTCTGGGAAATTCCTGACCGCAAAGCAGCGCTGTGTTTGTGCTAAGCCAGCAGCTCCGTGGGGGCCTGCTCCCTCCTCCTGCTCCGAAGGAGACCAGCTCTTGGCTGGCTGGGTGATGAGGGATTGATTTGATTTTTTGCCTCCATGGATGCTCATGAGCACGAAGAGCAAAGAGCTGGCAAGGAAGCGTCTCTGCTGAGAGAGAAACTTTGATCAAACTTGTGATGTTCTCAGCTCCAGGGAGTGAGGGGAGTTTATTCATAGAACAGCCTTGGCAAAACCAAAGGCTGGCCCCTGTCCTGGCTGGGTGGTGGCTCTGGCTGCAGAGCTGTGACAGGCACGTCAGGGGTGTTCTCTTTGTGGCACGAGGTGGTGGAGAGCAGGGGGTGATCAGCAGCCTGGGGCAGTCTGGTTTTGGGGGGCCGTGACCTTCTGCTGCAGCAGGCACTGCAGTTCTGAGTAGCCAGGGGAGAGCAGTGGTGGGGTGAGCAGCAGGGCAGGGCAGCTGCTCTCACCGTGGTTCCTGACAAAAACAACCTGCTCTGAGCTTCACAAGCACCTGGAGGTCTCTGCTTACCCAGGTTCCTTCAGGTGACCCTGGAACTCAAGCACCATGGGGTAGGGTGATGACAAGTCACCCTCATCACTGTCTCATCTTGCACTGCACTTTCAAATGTGTCCCTGCTGTGCTGGGTGACGTGCTGCTGTCACCGAGTGCCAGCTCAGGGGAGGCTCCAAATCCATCAACACCCCACTGGAGTAGCCAAAGTAATGTAATGTATTTAAAACCACTAAAACCAAAACGTGACTAATACGTTGCATTCTTCACCTTGCAGCAGAGGATTCCAAAGTGTTTTATAATTAAGTAACTAATTAAGTCTAAGAGTGTTTCAGTGTAATGTGCTTTATATCCCTTCCCAGAGAGGCACAGGAGCTCAGAGGGCTGTCCCAGTGCCAGGGAGCCAGCCACAGCTCCCTCAGTGCTCACTGGCTCTGCTGATTTCCAGGAGTTTGGTCTTAAGTTGGTCCTAAAAGCTTTTGGGAGCTTTGCATGGATGGATGTTGCTTTTATATGCCAGCAGCAAGTTCCTACATGTCCTGAGAACCAGTTAAAGAAACATGAAATGAGTGAGAGAGAAGAAAGCCAGACGAGCGTACTTGTGCTCTTTTATCCAGGGCCAGGAGAGTCCAGTTGGAAAATCTACAACCTTCTCCTTGTCAGCTGGAGTGCTGCCAGGGATGGCAGTGCCTGAAAGCTGTCCCTGTTGGACGGCTCGTCCCTTGCACCATGGTTTGTCCCCCAGCAGCTCCTGCAGCTCCCCGGGGGCTGGGGGGGTCCCAGCAGGGCTCTGTGGAGGGAGCCCTGGCAGCCCAAGGACCTGCTGCACCCTGCCCTGGCCCTGTGCTGCAGGCAGGAGAGTGCCCTGGGCTGGGCAGTGTCACCCACCCTGCCCTGGTGCTGTGCCAGGCAGTGCTCTGGGCTGGGCAGTGTCACCCACCCTGCCCTGGTGCTGTGCCAGGCAGTGCTCTGGGCTGGGCAGTGTCACCCACCCTGCCCTGGTGCTGTGCCCCTCTGTGCTGTGCCAGGCAGTGCTCTGGGCTGGGCAGTGTCACCCACCCTGCCCTGGTCCCGTGCCCCTCTGTGCTGTGCCAGGCAGTGCCCTGGGCTGGGCAGTGTCACCCACCCTGCCCTGGCTGTGCTGTGCCAGGCAGTGCTCTGGGCTGGGCAGTGTCACCCACCCTGCCCTGGTCCTGTGCCCTCTGTGCTGTGCCAGGCAGTGCTCTGGGCTGGGCAGTGTCACCCACCCTGCCCCTCTGTGCTGTGCCAGGCAGTGCCCTGGGCTGGGCAGTGTCACCCACCCTGCCCCTCTGTGCTGTGCCAGGCAGTGCCCTGGGCTGGGCAGTGTCACCCACCCTGCCCCTCTGTGCTGTGCCCCTCTGTGCTGTGCCAGGCAGTGCTCTGGGCTGGGCAGTGTCACCCACCCTGCCCCTCTGTGCTGTGCCAGGCAGTGCTCTGGGCTGGGCAGTGTCACCCACCCTGCCCTGGTCCCGAGCCCCTCTGTGCTGTGCCAGGCAGTGCCCTGGGCTGGGCAGTGTCACCCACCCTGCCCTGGCTGTGCTGTGCCAGGCAGTGCTCTGGGCTGGGCAGTGTCACCCACCCTGCCCTGGTCCTGTGCCCTCTGTGCTGTGCCAGGCAGTGCTCTGGGCTGGGCAGTGTCACCCACCCTGCCCCTCTGTGCTGTGCCAGGCAGTGCCCTGGGCTGGGCAGTGTCACCCACCCTGCCCCTCTGTGCTGTGCCAGGCAGTGCTCCGGGAAGGGGACACGGTACCTCAGGCCCAGGCTGGCACAGGGGAACACCAGGGAGAGGAGCTCCCGAGGGGTGCCCGGTGTTGGTGTGTGACCCATCCAGATCCCCATCAGCACCACAGAGATTCCCTGGGTGCCCATGCCAGCTCACACCCACAGCACACAGCCACGGCTGCGTGGCTCCAGCGCGGGGCACAGCACCTCTGCAGCTCTGAGCAGGCTCTGGGGCTCCGCAGCCCCTTCAGCCAAGCTTTTGAGTGTCACTAAGAGGCTTTAGAGGCATTGTACGGAGCAGTTCAGGTGAGAGAAATGGAAATCCAGGAATATAATGTGGTAAAGGTGAAGCCACAAGCCTCTACCCTAAATTCCAACTAAGCCAAGCTCTTTTAACAGATCTAATATCCTGTCCTCATTACTCAAGAAAAGCGTTTGTATTGTTAAAGAAAATGATGGAACTAACTTAGAATTTTAAAATTAGCCTAGTAAATCATCCCTAGGTACAGTCATAAGTGAGTCAAATTTAACATCCTTAACTAGTGAACTTCCAAGAACTTTGGACAGAACAACAGCAGCTGCATTGGGCACCCCCCCTTCTTTTCCAGTGCAGAGAAACTGAGGTGCAGCTATGGAAATACCTTCTCCACCACTAGCAGTTACAGCTCTGCAATTACTGACTTAATTGCTATCAGTCAAAAGCAGTGTACTGCCTGAAAGTCCAAGCACCTGAAATGCCCTCAAAAGCCAGAAGCATCTGAAATCTGAGAAAAGAGCTGCTGGGAAGTTTTTGTAAGAAGGGCAGGCTGGCTTTGTCTCAGCCTGGAAGTCAATTTCTGCTGTAGTGAGCTTGAAACAGTCAAATACCACATTGAAAGAGCAGCCAAATTTGCACACAAAACACTCAGTCCCACTTCAAGCACTCTGCAGTGCTGCTAACAGAGGAGGTTCCTGGCTCTGGGCACACGGCAGGAACCTTTCTAAGCTCATGGGCAGAAGAAAGAACGAAGAACATCCTTACCCCCTCCATGTGGATCCGGGGATTCGTTGCCAGCCGGTGCTGGTGCAGCTGCAGCCCCCTGGGGACCCTCCTGATGGAGGCGGGGGAGGACAGGAGCCCCGACCTCTGGACCGAGCCAAACCTGGTGACGTTTTGTCCGCACCTGACTCCATCCAGGAGGCGAATGAGGAGCAGGTTGGAGGGCAGCTGCTCAATGCTGCCCAGGACCAGGGTCCTGCACTCGGGGCACCGCAGCTCCTTCTGGGATTTCAGGATCCTCTGCAGGCAGGGCTTGCAGAACGTGTGCTGGCACGGCAGCACCTTTGCTGTGGCGTCGAGCTTTTCAAAGCACACGGGACACTCCAACAGGTCAAGGAGAGCCAAGTCATCCATCTTCAGTGCAGAGCCCCTTCAGGAGCGGGCCCGGGGCCATCCACACCCCACATCCACCGGAGCCGCCCGAGATGCCCTCCTGCGAGAAGCAGAGCCTGGCTGAGGCAGCAATGCTGCACGGAGGGCGAGGAGCAGGGAGCAGGGCTGCGCTGCCGGAGCGCGGAGCGCAGCCACCTACATCCAGAGCTGCGCTCCCAGCCAATCGCACCCGCAGCCGGCTCCGAATGAGTCACTCCTGACTCAGCTGGAGCTCCGGCTGAGCTCCGGCTGAGCCCCGGAGCCGCGGTGCTGCTGGCCGGCCAGAGGGTCCCGGAGCGGGGCCGGGCAGGGAGCGGAGCGGGCGCTGCCCCGAGCCGAGCGCAGGGCGGGCACGGCACGGGAGAATTCACAGCTCAGGAGATAAGAGCGCCCGATAAACATCAGCCCCGACCGGCTGGTGCTGCGCACACCCCTCGCACACCCACCGCCGCCCCCGCCGCGGGGAGCGCGCCTGGCTCGGCTCGGCTCGGCTCGGCTCGGCTCGGCTCGGCTCGGCTCGGCTCGGCTCGGCTCGGCTCGGCTCTGTAGAGTCCTTCAAACGCCACCGCTCGCCGGGGCTAGGTGGCGGTGCCGCGGCTGGCTCCGCAGTGCCATCCTCGCCCGGTTTGGCCGCCCCGGCTCGCTGAATCAAGCCCAGCGATTATTCCTCCCACAGCCCGGAGCCGCCCGACCTGTTCGGCTCCCGGCGGGGCCGCGCCGGGCGCTCGGCTCAAGCCCGGGCCTGCAGCGGCCCCGCGGCTCAGGGGCGGCCCGGGCACCGGGGCTGGCACGGGGCTGCTGCGGGAGCCGACCCGGCTTCCTGCGCTCCTGCCTCGCCTTCCGGGGATGCTCACCTTGGACCGGGGTGCAGGGGGACCGGGACAGCGCCAGCCTCCGGGCTGACCCTCTGCGCACCCCCGGCTGCAGCAGCTCCAGCGCTCCCAGCTCCGCGCTGAGCGTGGCCAGCCCCTGCTCCGTGTGCCAGCCCAGCCCAGTGAGACCTGAGCCCAGCACAGCCAGAGGGGCCCGAGGGGCCCCTTCCTGCCCCGCGAGGCACTGGCTTCGGCGAGGGAGGCCAGGGACCATCCCGGTACCTGCAATTTGCATTCCCTTTATCAGCTGAATTCCTGTCTCGGGTCTGCCTGTCCGCACATACTGATGGATTGCCTGAGGAGGGCAGGAGGGGCAGTTAAGGCCCAAGACCATTTTTCTTACAAACCTTGCCGTGTTTCAGCCCTGTGTTTTCAACATAGGAGTGCTACAAATGTTAGAGAACAAGACTGTAAATCCAAAGATGCCTCAGATAATGCAGTCAGGCTGCAGCCATCCCTGCCCTACTCTCAGGAATCTTCAGAAGTACAGTGTGGAAAGGTTAATGTGTTTTTCCAAAAGTTATCCCCCCAGACCATGATTATATCAAAACAAAATATTTCTGTATTTCTGTAAAATAGTGGCCATTTAGCTGAACTAAAATGTTGACAAACATCTTCAGGATAATGCCAGGAGCCAATGGCCCCACTCTGTTTCATCTCAAGTTTCCTTTTGCTTTGGTGCAGCTCTGCAGCCTGTCCCGTGGTGCTGAGTGCTGGCCTGGTGGGGCACACACTGGAAATGAGTGAAGCTGCAAGCAGCAGCAGCTCCTCTGCCAGCGGTTTGAAATGTGATGCCTGCCATAAACTCTACTGAAAACAAAGGTGGTGAGGGTTGTTTTTCTTTTCTACATATTCTTCCCTATTTGTGCTCTGTGATTAGCACTCAGTTTGTATTTCATCTGAATTGATTAGAAAGGAAACAGAACTGTGAAGTGCCCTGCAGTGGGGAGGTGCTGGAAACGAAGTCGGGTGGATGGTTCTCTGCATGCCAGCTCCTGCTCACCTCCGGCCTGTTTGGAGAGTGATCCTTTGTCTTTCCTGGGCTTTAAGGGCCAGGCTGCATCAGCTCGCTCTCAGAGCAACGGGTGGGACCGAGGCTCTGCCGGGGGATGCACCTGCACAGTGCCATGCACAGTTCCCACTGAATTCCCGAGGGAAACCACTGGCCACAGCTGGAGTGCCTCTCGGGCACCTCAGGAGGGCCAGGCCAGGGAACCCAGCAGTGCTGAGTACACTCGGGGGCCCAGGGGATCAGGGGGTCTTCAGTGATGTGGGTGGTTGCAGGAAGCCCCCTGTGCTCTCCACGTCCCGGGAATGCCACCAGGGATATGCCCTGGGCAGCTCCCCTGAGCCTGGCAGTGACCCTGGCCCTTCCTGCGTGCCACAGGGTGCTGATCACCCAGGGGACCAGGGCTTTTCCAAGGGCAGCTCCCGAGCTGCCAGGACAGCCAAGAGAGGCTCTGATCTGGGCTGCATTCTCGGGTTCTGTTGCAATACAGAAGCCGTCTGTGCTAACAATTGTATTTATACAACTTGTTAAATCTTCAAAGTGCTTCCCAAAAGCTAATTGATCTGCGGAATGCCCTCAGACTAAGCATCTCCCACTCCCCAGTTTACATGAGAAAACCAGGAGACAGCAGATCAATGTCCAGTTTGGGACCAGGATGTGAGGCTTTCCTGGTTTTCCCCTTCACACTCAGACCGTTCCATTGAGCTGTATTATCCATCACTGCCTCTCTTCCAACGTGACTCTTACTTGGGGTTAGAAAATAAAGGCAGAGCTAGAAAGCTGCTCATCCTTCCCTTTCATTTCAGCAGTGTCTGGAGCCGCTGCTGTAATTAACTCAGGGCTGGAAGCAGCACCCTGCCTGCTCTGAGGACGCTGCTCTGGGCATGGCCCCACTGACCCACAGGAGCCCTCTGCAGCTTCCAGGGGATGCATGCCTGGTGCTGAGGGCGTGGAACCACTGAAATATGTGTTACAAGATTGCTCAAGGAGCTTTATCATGGAGCTGGAAACTGGGAGACAACGTCGAGAGCAATGTGCCCCCCTCTGCTGCCTCCCAAGTGCTTGCACACACGTCTGCCCCGGGGGTGCCTCTTGTGGCTTCCCCCAGCTCCAACACTGATGCAGAAAACAGCTCCAGGGGATCCCAAAGCACAGTGACACAGCTTTGTCCATCATCCCGCAGGGGCTGCAGGGCTGGGGCTCAGTGGCCACTGCAGCACTGCTGCAGCCAGGGCTGTGTGTGCCATGGGAGGGCCCGGCACAGCAGCACCCCCAGGGCGGATAAAAAACTCAGCCACTCTGCACCGTGCAAGTGGATGCCACATGCCTCCTTCCCGGGGGAAGGGGGACCTTTCAGACTGTTTTTAGCTCCTGGAGGGCAGGGAGAGGGGGTGCCTCTTACAAGCTGCTACAGATTATAGATCTGAGCTGGCAGCTCACCCTCCCACCCACCCACAAACACGGCGCCCAGCGCTGCTCGAGGGGCAGGACCTGCTGTGTCCCAGACCCCCAGGGCCAGGCTGGCAGTGCCCTCCTGGCACGGATGGCCGCTCCTGTGGGCAGCGTGTGCCGGCCGCGGGCTCTGAATGCGCGGGGGCCGGCGGCAGGACCCAGCACATTCGGTAAATAAGTTGTGTTTGCCTGAAGACATAATTAGGCCAGCGTGACTCTGCAGGGATGTGCAGACTGTGGGGACTTGCAGCCAGCAGAGAAAGAGACTCTCTGAAATTCTCCACCCCTCGAACCAACGCCTGGTGTCCTGTGCTGGGCAGGAGAGCAGCCAGTGGCCACCCCTGCCCTGCCCTGCCCCAGCCCCAGGGGTCCCACAGGGACAAACCCCCGGGGACCTGCACGGTTCAGGCTTTCTTCTCCTTTTTTCCCCTTCGTGAGGCACACAGACATCAGCTGGAGGACAGAAGCCAAGCACTGAGACCCCATGTACACCTCATAAAGAGGAGGGGTTAGGGGAGCTGTTTGTTAAGCTCACAGAGGGTTGAGTGCTGTGTTTTGCCATTACAGCCTTGAGCAGTCTGGCTGTTGGGCACTGTGCAGGCTTCAGCTGATTCTGAAGTAGCTGGCGCAGAGTGGTGCCTGTCCAGAAATAGAAAAGTATTTTTAAATTAAATTTATTCACTGATTTTCATGAAGACAGATTGTTGTGTGTTTGTTGAAGTGTCATTAGGAGTAGTTGGCGGTGGAACCAGGCTGAGCAGCAGCGAGAGAGGATGGACGTGTGCTTCCTGTGACTGGGGAGGTCGCCCAGGCCACCTCCTCCTGCTCCTCCTCCTCCTCCTCCTGCTGCTGCTGCCTGGTCCCTGCACCTGGCAGGAATGGGATGGGGGTGATTACAGCTGACACCGGGCCTGTGAGCCTGTGGGGCAGACACAAAACCAGCTCTGGTACCCCTGAGCTGCACGGCCCAGGGCTGGAGCTTCCCCACAGGGAGAGGGGGGCAGAGGGCAGCCCCCCTGCTCTGCTGGGAGCTGAAGCTGCCTGTGAGCCCCTGGCCCCCGGCAGACAGTGCCCAGTGCCCCCCACCTGCTCTGGGCATTCTGCTGCACTGGTCCTTTTTCCCTGCAGTGCAGAGCAGAACCACGAACACCAGCACTGCATCCTGCTTCTCTGGGATCTGCCCCAAACTGCAGGCAGGCAGTTTTAATCCTGCAAGACAAGAATTCAGAGTTTCCAAGTAGTATGGACCTGAACACAGACCAGAGGCTGGTCTCCATGTAGATTTGACAGCAGAAACAGCAGGCTACAGTCACCTGATTAAACACATGGAAATGGCCCTGCTGCTTGCAAGGCTGCATCACCCCCAGTGCTCCCAGGTGCTCCTGGCCACCAGTGAGTGCTGCAGGCAGGAGCAGGCTATAAATCCTGCAGCTCTGCACCCCCAGCTCCAGGAGGGGATGGTGCAGAGCACGAGGGGCAGCTTGCAGAGGTGAGCATTGACCCGGCACTGCAGGTGTGCTGCTGCTTTACTGGGCGGGGGAGAGACTGCTTCAGCTGCTTGCTCTGGGTGTGTTGTGAGCTCTGGGGGCTCAGCTGGAGCTGGCTTCTCCCACAGCTCCTGCTTGCAGAGCAGAGCTGCCTGTGGGAGGAGGTCTGGGGGCTGCAGCAGGCTGCTCCTGAGCCTGCTGAGCACACACAGGGGCTGGAGCCCTTGTGCTGGAGCCACCGTGTGCTGGCAGAGCAGCTTCCACGTCTGCAGGGCTCTCGGGGGCTCACCTCCATCACCTGGTGGGTTTATCCAGCAAAGCACCGTTTCCCTGTGCCCTGGCCAGTGCCTGGGCTGTTCCTTGCCCACCGCACACGTGTTTTCCTGGGCTCTGGTCCCAGGCTGTGCTGCTGCTCTCAGGAGAAGCCCAGGCAGAGTTGTGTCCACAGACAAAACTCAGCGCCTGGGAATTTCCCTCTTTGAAGCGCCTTTTCCTGTTTTCTCCTTTGTTTCTTTGTGACTTCAGGATTTTTGTGCTTACTTAGGCAGGTGCAGAGTAAGCTGGCTTTCATCACGGAGCCTGCCTGCTCTCCCGGAGGTGCTGGGCGTCCTCCACTCCCGCTGACTTCAGCCTCC
Source organism: Onychostruthus taczanowskii (assembly GCF_017590055.1). Classification (NCBI taxonomy): domain Eukaryota; kingdom Metazoa; phylum Chordata; class Aves; order Passeriformes; family Passeridae; genus Onychostruthus; species Onychostruthus taczanowskii. The sequence continues at coordinate 446,682 of NW_024498573.1, forward strand.
AGGAATGTGCAGCGGGCCCTGCCTTCTGCCGGCACAGGGAAACCTCCTTAGCTTGGATTCCTGGAAAATGGAGTGCCGTGGGCTCATGGCGTGTGTGCGTGTGGCTCCGTGCCTGTGCACCCTCACGACTTGCGAATCCAGCTCGGTGCAGTGTTAAGGCATCCAGAGTTTTAAATAACCTGTGACTTTGGTGTTTTTGTGAAAACAGCAGGCTGCGCACAAAAGGAAGCGCTGTCAGCCCCTCGTGGAGGCAGGTGATGCAGCATGACATCACTCCTCGGTTCAGCTCTAATGAGGAGCTCAGGACTCCCGAGGAGATGTTCGCTGTTTGCACCGGAGGCTCAGCCCGTGCTGGCTGTGGCTGCTGTGGGCAGCGCTGCCGGCCCCAGCCCCAGGCTTCAGCCCCCTTTGGAACAATTCCTCTTTGGAATTTGGGTACGGGAGGGATGTTTGGGACCCCCAGCGGTGGGGGTTGCTGACCCAGGGCTGACAGTGAGCAATCAGCCTCTGATTGCCGATGGCTGCAGGAGCACGGGGAGTGGAAGAACAGCTCTGGGGGAGCCCAGAGCCCGGGGGAGCCGGGCTGCATCCACCCACCCTCCCTCTGCAGTGCCTTGGCTGTGGGAGCCAGGCTGTGCTCTGACTGGGAGGGAAGAAAACTCCTGCTTCAGCTCCTTGGATTTTTCACAGGATCTGTGCCTGCCCCTGTATTTCGCAGCAGGAACCACCCACCTGGCCAGTGCTTCAAGCTGTCTATGTAAGTCCCTGGCAGAGGATGATGATGGCCAGGAATGCCAAAAATGACTGGTGTGGGTCAGGCTGCTTCCCCTGGAGACAAACTAGTGCCTCCTGATCTGAACATCAGAGCTTACACCTGAGCCAACCCTGCAATGGTTTCCACGATTTGGAAATAGTGGTGTGAGGGCAATCAGTGCCAGGGCTGCTTGTGCAGGTGCCACCCACTGCAGCTCTGTGTGCTGCTCTTTTGTGCCTGTTTTCTGCTGATGACACTCAACAAATCCAGCGCATCTCTGCTGGAGCAGGAACACTGACCAGGCTGATTTGGGGGGGCTGCATTAAGTACCTCTGAGGTCCCTCCCACCCTGGGGATCCCAAATCAAACCCTGAACATGGCACAGCCAGCCCTGAGCACTGTATGACCTGTCAGGTCTGGCTGGGGCAGCTCATATTTTAAAACTTCTACACCCTTTTAAAATTGTCCATTTAAAAAATGTGTTGTTTAAGGTCAGATGAAAGATTACAGATGTTCTGAGCTGCTGGCAGGTATCAATTGCAGACAGCTGGAAGCAGACCTTTGTCTTGGCTCATGTGGACAGGTATGTAAAAAAGAGTGCCAGCTGAGGCTGTCTCAGTGCTGCTGAATAGTAGAAAACTCCTGAGCAGTAGTTAGCAGAATACTTGTACTTTTTGAGGTTCTCTTCTAGCTGCAGATGCCAGTATCTCCTGGCACAAGAATGATGAAATCCAGGTGCAGGCTGCCAGGCCAGAGGGAGCGGTGGCTGTGCTGTGAATGCCCTCCCAGGCCTTGCTCTTTTTGTCACACGGGGTGTTGGGACACATCCTTGGTGTCCCGGCCCCTCGCTCTCAGGTGCTCGTGGTGATGTGAGCAGGGCGCTGCTGCAGCTGAAACCCCATCCTGCTCCCTGTGCAGGGGGAGGAGGGCAGCAGGGCTTGCTCTGAGGAAGCACAGCACATCAAAGCGTTTTCCAGCAAAGCTTGCAGGTGGAAACACGCCTTCAAAGCCCAGCTCCCCGTGGCTCTTCTTTCGGCCCCGCTTTGTAGAGCCCGGCTTTGCTGCGAGGCTCCGGAGCGTTGTGCTGCTCGGGGCAAGGGCTGCGCTTTGTTCTGCGGAGCCTGCGGCTGCCCCATCCTCCCCTGCTGCGGGGGGAGGACAGGCCCCACGCTTGGAAGACAGATGCCATTAAAATGCAGTGGAACGGAGTCTGAAGTCAAATATAGTGCTGTGATGATCTAGGTCGTGCTAGATTAATGATTTCACTGTCGAATGCTAAATTATTTTTGTTGCATTTTTAGTAAGGCTCGTGCGGGCTGTGGGAAACAAACCCCCGCTGGCCCCGGGAGCTGTGCGGGCGGCGGGGGCTCCCGCACCCACCCGTGCCAGGGCTCCCGCATCCCGCACCGCCCGTGCCAGGGCCCCCGCCTCCCGCACCCGCTCCTGCCAGGGCTCCCGCATCCCGCACCGCCCGTGCCAGGGCTCCCGCATCCCGCACCCGCCCGTGCCAGGGCTCCCGCGTCCCGCACCCGCCCGTGCCAGGGCTCCCGCATCCCGCACCGCCCGTGCCAGGGCTCCCGCATCCCACACCGCCCGTGCCAGGGCTCCCGCATCCCGCACCCGCCCGTGCCAGCCCCGCACGCTGCGGGCTCCGGGGTCCCGAGTGGCGCTGGGGATGGCCTCACAAACAGCACCGCGAAGTCCCCGTTTGGATATTTAATGCGGGAGCATTGACCCGGGCGCTCAGAGCAGCTGAGAAATGCAGAACGGCCCTTCGGGAACTTTTCTTTGCAAGAGCCGTCAGCGCACGGACTCGAAGAAGCGAGTGGCTCTGGCCCCGGGTGACACGGGGAGCTGTGGCTGCGGGACACTGGGTGGCAGGAGGCAGGGCTGGCGTGGGCTGTGCCAGCAGCAGTGTGGATCTGAGCTGCGGCAGCACCTGTGGGCAGCCGTGCAGCGGCTCTGCCCGGCTCGCAGCGGTGCTTCTGCTCTGTTCTTCACTGCTGCTTTGAACTGCCTTTCCTGTCTGGTTGTTCCCTCAATCAAAAGAAAATGAACTCCAATTGAGGTGTCTCACGGTGCGATTTGTGTCGGAGTATGGCCCTGGGGACCCTTTGAAAAGCGGCAATTCTGAGCCAGGTTCAGTAGGGCTCACGGGGGAAGGGCTGGATCCGGTTTCCCAAGGGAATGCAGCAAGTGGCTCACGCAAATCCGGGTTTTCACGCGAGGTGAGGTTCTGCTGTGAGGCAGGAAGGAGCCTGGCAGCAGCGCTGCTGTGGGATGCCAAGGGCGGCTCCGAGCTGGGTGCTTGCCCGGGCCTGTTCAGGCTTGCTCCCGTGGTACAGGAAACATTCTTTACATATCCTCGTGATGAGGCTGCCGCAGCCCAAGGGACCCTCAGAGCAGCGTCTGTCGTGACAGAAACTGCTCGTGGTGGCTGTGCAGTGCAGTTATCAGCAGGCAGCTTCTAAAGTGTCATCCTAGGATTTCCTAGTAACATCCTAGTAACAAACTTTCAAAAGACACAATTAATTAACCTACGAGAGCATTAAGCAGTGCTGGGTTTGAGCTGAAAGAAGTTAAATGAAGCCCTCTGCCTACATCCTGCCAAGGCAGAGTCCTCCTTGATGTGGATATGTACTAAAATCTTGGAACTCAAAAAAAAAAAAAAAAAAAAGAGATTTTTAACTCCTGTTGGGGACCTACATGATTCAAGTAGGTGTTGGGAGATGTTTAAAGCCCAGACAGCAGTTACCTGTAGATGTGTTTTGTACCACATGTGCTCTTTATTTTAGCCCTCACAGGGTCAGAGGAGCTTGAGATGCCCAGGCAGGGAAGGGCGCAGGAATCAAACCCTCTGTGACAGAGACCAGCCCAGTGAGGTCCCAGCTCTGGGTGACCTCTGGGGGATCTCTGAGGATGGGCTGTTCCAGGAGGTGTCTGGGTTGGATGGCTGCCTGCAGATGGAGATCTGGCAGTGCTGGGGAAAGGAAGCCCCTCAGCTGGGGCTGCATGAGTGACTGTCTCCTAAAAATGGAAACCAAACCCAGAATGGTCCAAAAGGCCCTAAAAGGCATCAAGAATTACAAATAGGGATTGAGCACTAAGGAGAGAATATCTTAATTAGATCTCACAACCTGTAGAGGAACACATTAGATTAAAATGAAACTGAGCTTCGTGCTCTCAGGGTTTCAGTGTGAGAATGGAAGAGGAATTATTCACATTTGTAATTTGTGAGGCTGGATTGCTTTTTCTCTGAATTTGTCTTTTTAACTTTTTACCTTGTCAGAAAATTATGAAAAGCTACTGGGATGATGTATTTGGGGTAGTTCTTATCACAGCACGTGGCAGAAGCATTTCCATGGTTTCAGAAACATGGATAGAGTTTCCCATTTAATCCTCTCCTTCCTGGTTAACTCCTTTCTTGCTGTGGTGTCCAGCCTGGCTCCCACTCACCAACCTTCTTTTGACTTCACTACCAGTGATATTTTCTCTTTGTGAATTTCCATCAATATTTAATACAGCGGTGTCAGTTTTGCTGTAAGATGAGAGGAACTACTAGAAACCTTGAATTATACATCATGTGGCGGGCGAAGCTGCAAGTGTTTTCTTTTGGAGCCAGAGCTCTTGGAGCTGATCTCCAGGAGCTGCGGCTTGCAATCCCAGCGATGGATGAGCCCCAGAAGAAAGCCAGCCAGCGGCACGAGGGCCGGCCCCGCAAGGTGAGGTTCAAGATCTGCTCGGCTTACAGCGGCCGGGTGCTGAAGCAGGTCTACGAGGACGGGCAGGAGCTCGAGCCCCCGGCCAAGGAGCACTCGCGGCGCTTCCTGCGCCACAGCTTCGAGCCCGGGGAGCCCCTCTGCGGGCCCGGGGAGCTGCCGGAGAGCAGCTGCTGCTGGCCCACGGCCCTGACCGCCCGGAGGATCAGCGTCCTGCGAGAGGAGCAGCAGCAGCCCGGGCCCCCGGGGAGCGCACCCCTGCTCAGCCACTGCCAGCCGGGCACCGGCCTCGGCAGGGTAAGTGATGGCCTTACCCCTGGCCGTGCCTCTGGGCACAGCACTGGGACAAATCCTGCTCTGCAGGGGAAGCGATGGCCTTACCCCTCAGGGCACAGCTCTGGCCTAAATCCTGCTCTGCAGGGGAAGCGATGGCCTTACCCCTCAGGGCACAGCTCTGGCCTAAATCCTGCTCTGCAGGGGAAGCGATGGCCTTACCCCTCAGGGCACAGCTCTGGCCTAAATCCTGCTCTGCAGGGGAAGCGATGGCCTTACCCCTCAGGGCACAGCTCTGGCCTAAATCCTGCTCTGCAGGGGAAGCGATGGCCTTACCCCTCAGGGCACAGCTCTGGCCTAAATCCTGCTCTGCAGGGGAAGCGATGGCCTTACCCCTCAGGGCACAGCTCTGGCCTAAATCCTGCTCTGCAGGGGAAGCGATGGCCTTACCCCTCAGGGCACAGCTCTGGCCTAAATCCTGCTCTGCAGGGGAAGCGATGGCCTTACCCCTCAGGGCACAGCTCTGGCCTAAATCCTGCTCTGCAGGGGAAGTGATGCCCTTACCCCATTGGGCACAGGTCTGGGACAAATCCTGCTCTGCAGGGGAAGTGATGGCCTTACCCCTCAGGGCACAGCTCTGGGCTAAATCCTGCTCTGCAGGGGAAGTGATGGCCTTACCCCTGGCCGTGCCTCTGGGCACAGCTCCGGGCTAAATCCTGCTCTGCAGGGGAAGTGATGCCCTTACCCCTGACCGTGCCTCTGGGCACAGCTCTGGGCTAAATCCTGCTCTGCAGGGGAAGTGCTGCCCTTACCCCTGGCCGTGCCCCTTTGGGCACAGCTCAGGGCTAAATCCTGCTCTGCAGGGGAAGTGCTGCCCTTACCCCTCTGGGCACAGCTCTGGGCTAAATCCTGCTCTGCAGGGGAAGTGATGGCCTTACCCCTCAGGGCACAGCACTGGGACAAATCCTGCTTTGCAGGGGAAGTGATGCCCTTACCCCTTTGGGCACAGCTCAGGGCTAAATCCTGCTCTGCAGGGGAAGTGATGCCCTTACCCCTTTGGGCACAGCTCCGGGCTAAATCCTGCTCTGCAGGGGAAGTGATGGCCTTACCCCTCAGGGCACAGCACTGGGACAAATCCTGCTTTGCAGGGGAAGTGATGCCCTTACCCCTTTGGGCACAGCTCTGGGACAAATCCTGCTCTGCAGGGGAAGTGATGCCCTTACCCCTCTGGGCACAGCTCCGGGCTAAATCCTGTTCTGCAGGGTAAGTGCTGTCCTTGGCTGTCCCCTCTGGGCACAGCTCTGGCCAAATCCTGCCCATGGAACGTGGTGACAGGAGCCTCACACCGCAGCCTCATCCTCATAAAACTGTTCTGTCAGGCCAGGCTTGAGAAGGGTGGTTGTGGATCTCCAGCCATTGTTCCAGGAATCTCGTGTGCTGAAAATGCCACACGTGGCAGGGTCCCCAGGGTCTGCAGGAGGGAACAGCATCTACCAGCTGTGCTCCAGCTGTGCTCTGGCTTCTCCTGGTCCTGGTCTGCATCTATCCATTGGGCAGAGTAAAAGAGAACATTTCCATACATATTGATATCTGTACATGGGAATCCTGCTGCATCTAGATCAGTCAAATGTAAGGAGGATGTTAAGTTAATGAGATATATTTAAAATATTCAAGTTGTGTGACTTTGGCTGGCAGGGAGCCAGTGCTGCCATCAGGGTACCTGGTGTCTGCATCCTCTGGCAGCCAGAATTCCTCTTTGGCTACTTTGACAATCCCAGCTTAGTTTCACTGGCTATTTTCTTAACATATAATTAATGCCACTGATAGAGAAGTGCCTCTTTAGTCCTTATAAAGAGGCAGTACATGCATAATACATGTAAATACACTTTATGGCCTTGGTTTGAGCACACTGAAAATCTGTTAAATCCTGGTGCTCATCAAAGCTGTGTGTGGGAAACCCAGCTGGCTGATATTTGACCTGCTGACACACTGGACATGCAGTTTGCCTGAAAACATCAGACCACGATGAATCTCTCCTGCCCGAGGACAGTGCACTGCTGTGATCTTATCCAGCCCGTTAATTTGTTTTGCATTCCTGGGTAAGGCTCCTCTCCCTCCCCCGTGTCCCAGCCACAGATACCCGGAGTAACCACACTGTCCAGTACCAGCTTGTGCTGCGCTTGGTGCTTGGAGACACCGTGTCTGTGCAACACGCACCAGGCTCTCACCTTCTGCAGGTGGGCAGGACTTGTGCTCACCTGCCTCCCCCTCGTGTTCCTCCCACAGGGAAGCAGGTGCCCCGCTGCCAGCAGAGCACCAGCCATCCCAGCAGCTGACGTGACTCAGGGCATTTCTTAGGAGAATGTCTCCTTTTTGCATGGCTTCTTGACACAGACAGAGTGAAATATGACGAGTGTGTAAAGCAATAGGCCCCAGTAACTCCATATGACACCAGGGAGGAGGGACAGGTCAGCAAAGTGCTGCTCTCAGGGAAATGTTTGACCAAGTTTAGCTTTAAAAGGGCTGGAAAAAAATACAAATTTACCCAGAAGGGCTGTACCTCCACCAATTTGCTGGATGCTCTGGGGGTGGTCAGGGGAGCTGGCCTGGTGGAGGGGACACTCTTCTGGAAGGGCAGGGACCATGAGTGCTTGCAGAGTGAATTCATACTGGTGAGACACTGGCAACTTCCTTCTTCAGACTTCCCCAGTTGTAGATTTTGGCAAGATCATCATCTACACCAATAACCTGAAAATCATCCGTGCGCCGATGGACCAGAAAGAGCTCATGAGAAGAATCATCCAGACTGAGGGAATAAATGACTGGACGTTCGTGTACCGGGAGAAGAAAGAACGATTTAGTGGTGGACATAAAAGAGATGTGGAGAATAAAGTCACTTGCAACCAGCATGTGCAGGTAAGAGAAAATGGAAAGTGCTTTTTCCCCTTAACCCTGGTCAAACCAGCCAGGCCCCATCCATCTCTGTATCTGGCTGCTGGCTAAGTTTGGATGAAAGCACCACTCTGTTCTCGTTTCCCCCAGGAGATAACGACCAGCACTGCTGAGATCCTGCTCTGGGGGCAGCGGTGCTGGCTCCAGGTGCTCATGGCTCCCACTGCTTCTTCCCCTGGAGGTGGCTGGCATGTACAGAGCTTGGCTGGGCTCCATCCCTTGTCACCCCTCCCAGCGGGATAAGGGCAGGCCAGAGTTTCTCCAGCCTGACAAGGCTAAACACAGCTGCTCTGTGGCTGAGACTGCTTCAGGCTAAAATTTTAGTATCAGCTGAAATAAGGTTGTGCCTTACATTCGCTTTCTCACGGGGGAGTCTGTGTTGGCCAGAATCCCAATTAGTCTGACCATGATTTGATCCCACAAAACCTAATGTTGCCACGTGGAGCTGATGCAGTTTCATGGAACTGAACGTGGGTCACCGCAGTCCTCCTGCTCCCAGGAATTTCAAGGTGGGATTTGAAAGATGCTGCCTGGCACAGTGGGAGAGAGGCAGGCACAAAGGACAGCTCCAAAGAAAGTGTGCATGGTGGTGATGAGGGATTTGGGCAGAGAGGGTGACGAGCAATCCCTGAAGAAATGAAGTGTGGCTCAAACCTGGGGCTACAGAGTGGGAATGATGTGATAAGGAACGACAGGAGGATGGGTGGAGCTGTGCAGAGGAGAAAGATGAGTTTGGAGTATCGTGTTATAAGCCCAGTCACATTAACTCCTCATTTTCTAGAAGTAGCCACAAATTGTCCCCAAGCATTTGGGAGCCTTTTTGTCCAAGTCCTTGCTGTGGAGAGCTGATTGTCATGGGCAGGGCAGTCTGTCAGGAGCAACCGTGATGGCAAAGACTGGGACAGAGACCTTCCCTCTCTCCAGAATGTTCCTGACTTCGGTATCTCACACCCACTAACAAATTTTCTCCGCTGTCTGCTTCAGGAGGGCAACGCTGAGCACGGCTGTTCGCAGTGCAAAGGCTCGGGCTGCGCTCCCTGCTCGCTGTGCCACGGAAGCAAGTTCTCGATGCTGGCGAACCGATTCCGGGAGTCCTACCGGGCGCTGCGGTGTCCGGCGTGCGACGAGAGCGGGCTGCAGCCGTGCCGGGTGTGCGCCGCCTGAGCCGCACGCCCGGAGCTCGGCCGGCTGCGGCGGGGACAGCGGGTGACAGGCGGGACAGGCGCTCCGTGCGCATCCCACGGGCAGCGCGGAGCTGCTCCTCCGCTCCGGCCGAGCGCTGCCCAGCCCTGGGGCCGGGCTGGGTGAGCGTGTCCCCGACCCCAGCGCAGGGCCCCCTGAGCCGGAGGAGTGCTCGCCATTCGGGGCCAACGCGACCGAGCAGCCGTGCCTGCAGCTGGGACTGGGCCCGGACGGAGCCTGTGCTGGCACTGCCCTGCCTCCCCTGGGCGCCGGTGCCCGGGCTGACCGCGGGGAGCTCCGCCAGCACGAGAGGGGCAGCGGCGGTACCAGGGCGGGTGGTACCAGGGCGGGTGGGCAGTCGGTACCAGTGAAGGTGATACCAGTGCAGGTGATACCAGTGCAAGTGGTACCAGTGCAGGTGTGCAGGCGGTACCAGGGCAGGTGTGCAGGTGGTACCAGGGCAGGTGATACCAGTGCAGGTGATACCAGTGCAGGTGTGCAGGTGATATCAGTGCAGGTGTGCAGGCAGTATCAGTGCAGGTGGTATCAGTGCAGGTGTGCAGGCGGTACCAGTGCAGGCGGCATCAGTGCAGGTGTGCAGGTGATACCAGTGAAGGTGATACCAGCGCAGGCGGTACCAGTGCGGGGGATACCAACGCAACTGTGCAGGTGATATCAGCACAGGTGTGCAGGTGATATCAGCACAGGTGTGCAGGTGATGTCAGCACAGGTGTGCAGGTGATATCAGCAGAGGTGTGCAGGTGATATCAGCACAGGTGTGCAGGTGATATCAGCACAGGTGTATACCAGCGCAGGCGGTAGGTGTGCAGGTGATATCAGCACAGGTGTGCAGGTGATATCAGCACAGGTGTGCAGGTGATATCAGCACAGGTGTGCAGGTGATGTCAGCACAGGTGTGCAGGTGATATCAGCAGAGGTGTGCAGGTGATGTCAGCAGAGGTGTGCAGGTGATATCAGCACAGGTGTGCAGGTGATATCAGCACAGGTGTGCAGGTGATATCAGCACAGGTGTGCAGGTGATGTCAGCACAGGTGTGCAGGTGATGTCAGCACAGGTGTGCAGGTGATATCAGCAGAGGTGTGCAGTCGGTACCAGTGCAGCTGCAGTCAGTACTGGGCCAGCCTGCACCGGTGCAGCTCACAGTCACTGCTGGTGCCAGCTGGTACACCCGTACAGGGCAGCTGCACGGGGGTTCAGGTACCAGTGGATTCCCAGGTCTGTGCTCTGTTTGTCCCACAGTGCCTCTCTGGGTTTACCTTGCTGAACACCAACAATGGCACTGCTGTTGCAGCTCTCTCTCTGCGCCCTGCAGGGTCACAAGCATTTCCCGAGGTTTTACTGACCTGACACCTGCCTCAGTGACACAGGGATTCCTTTGGGGTCTGATTTATGGGGAAATTGAAAACCCTTCCCAAACCTGGAGGTATTAAAAAAATGTATGTGAATTTATTATTCTGAATAGAAGTTACTAAGTTTTAGCCTCCCTACAAGGAAGGGCTGAATTAAAACTCCCCTGAATGCTGCTCAGCACTTCTCAGGACCAGGCTGAGGGTGAGCAGGACAGCTCTTGCTTAATACTAATCCCATGTTGTAATCTGCAGCAGGTAAACTCTAATTAGTGAGATGAAGCAACGATGGGGATCCTTTGCACAGAGCACAGGGGCTGTGCTGTGAGAGCCTGAGGCAAACAGGGGAAATGGTATTTTTTCTCTAAAGCATTAACTTATTACTTTTTATAATCAGGAGTGGTGTCAGTGCAGCCTTAACTCCCGTATTGCCCCTGAGACCCTGATGAGCTAGAGGCTGCTCACATGTGCTTCACGCTGAGGCTGCAAGCCCAGGCAGGGGAATTTATGGCCAAGTTTCTCTTTTCCTGTGGAAGGTTACAAGGTTTCTCTGCAATACTGAAATTATTCAAAATAATGCTGTTCTAGCTCCTACACTTCCATGTGTCTTCTGCTGAAGTTGTGCAGTGGGTACTGAGGGTTTCTTTTTTAAAAGTACATCAATCTACAGGAGATTCTTGATTGGCTTCACTCGTCATATCTGTATCTGCAGCGTCAAAAAATGTTATCCTTGGGGTATCACTGAGGGCAGGTGAGACTTCCCAAATCAGAAATTGCTGTCTGGCAGATCCCTTCCCTCAGATATGACCTGTTTGATCTCAGTTTGTTGGGCTTGCTGGAGAGTTTGCTGGCTTAAGATAAGAAAAAAGTAACCAGGCAAAACGGCCTGACAGTGTTTACAATAAAACTAGACACAAATATGCACTTATAAAATCAATATTTATTGTTCTTTGGTAATTCCGATGTTTCTCAAGCACTGTCACTCCTCCTGGCTGTGTCAGCTGTTCCCATCATGTGGACATGTCACAGGACAGCCAGGAGCTGAGCTCTGCCCTGCTCAGTCCTATCCCACAGGTTCTGTGTCCTGGGGACTGTGGACCAAGCAGAGCAGGGATTTGCTTCCCCAGCCTCCAAAGTACTGCTTTCATTTTTGGTAATACGCTGGCTTGATTTACCCAATAAATGCTCTTATTTCACACGGCAAAAGTTTGACCTTTCCCACAGCATCCAGGTGAGCTGCCTGCCGAGGCAATGGGCCACTTGTCACATGCTGCTGGTGCCCTTTCTGCTGCATCCCGAGCCCCCATCCCTCCCTGCATCCCCCCTGGGCTGGTGGCAGGGGGTGGGGGGCACAGGCTGAGCCCCCAGCGCTGCCCTGCTCCTGTCACCAGCTCAGCAGCACAGATCTGGCTCTGGCCATGGCACAGCCCTAGGCAGTGCCCGGGGCTGCCAGCGACGGGCAGAGTCCCTGCACTGTGCCACTGCAGTGCCACTGTCACCTGCCCTGTGCAGCCTGGCTGCTGCTGCTGCCATCCCGCAGCTGACAGCCAGCTCTGCTGCTGACCTTCCACCAAAAATTGTCAGATCTTTACAAACTGGATAGCTTTATGGGTCAGGGTAGGAGTGGAAGGCGACGCGTTGCACTTCTGCTGAAAAATAACAAGTTTTTCCTGTTTGCTGAAAGCCTGGAAAGATGACATTGGACTTGATGAACTCACCAGGTTTCTGCATGTGATCTCAGCGGGGTCAGCTGAAGTGTCTCTGGTGGGAATGGTGGATGAAATACTGGGATCTCTAAGAAATGTGGGTTTGGTTTAATTGAGCACCTATTTTTCTTCTGGTGTTTAATGGCTCAATAATAGAAGCAGACCCCTGGAGTGGTGGCGTGCCCTGTACCAGAACCCAAACTGTCCTGTGTATGATATTCTTTTACAAAGGAAAAATCCAAATATCTCTGCAACTGCCAGGACTTTGAACAGTAAATACAGGTAAAGATGCTTAGTCTGGAGTCTATTTTTCGTGTTTTTTTAAAGTTTCTTCAGCTGTTCTTGTTTTGCCTTAGAACAGGAGCGCACAAAAAGGCGTTTAAGGGTTTCTCTGAAGAAAAACCAAACCCAAGAGCAAAAAAGCAACCAATTCTTCTCATGCCCTGCTGCAGAACTCCAGAGCTGCTCTGTGGCAGGCTCGGGCAGCCTCACTCACTAACTGTTGTTGGCTGCCACACCATGGCGAACCGATGGATGTGCCCTGAAAGGCGTGGGAAAACTTGGAGCAAACTTGGAAAGGAGAGCTCAACCTCTTGCTGACTGTCTTGAGTGCTTGGCAGTTCAAGGTGAAAGGAGAAGCAGAGTTAGTGCTCTTGGTGGTGAAGGGTTTGAGCCAAAGCAGGCGTGCACAGGGAATTTGTTCCACGTCCGTGTGGCCCAGGAAGGGTGGCTGGAGCTGAGCAGTGAGGCTGGCAGCAGCAGGACAGCAGAGCTGGGAGGTTAAACAGTTTAACTGGAGGTTAAATCATCCCTGTTTGTAGGTGGTGCAGGGTGGTGCAGGGCTCTGACCCAGAACGCAGTGGCACTGGAGAGGTGATTCCCAGAGTTCCTAATAAATGCCTTGGTTAAAGTTGACTTGAGGGCTCCTGCCCTGGTTGTCTCTGTTGGGACTCTGCAGGTGGAGCCTTGGAATGTTGTTGTGCTGCAAATCAGGGTGGGAAGGTGTGACCAGACAGGCTCTCAGAGGCACCAGAGCCAAAGCTCTTGGGGTTCTTCAAGGCCACGTTAGTGCCAAGACATCTCCTGGCCCACAGAAATGTCCCCAGCTGGGGGGTTTTGTGTATCAGCTGCAATTTGTGGTCCATGGGGATGGAACACAGAGGTCCCTTGGGCAGTGGAGAGGTCCCTTGGACAGTAGAAAGCACCACTGTGGGATTTGGGGTTTTTTGGGTGGCCTTTAATTGATTGTAGGGGTCGTTTTAAAGTGAGTCCATGACCTGGGAACAAAACACTTTGTTCAGGTGTGATGAATTGATCTGTATTTGAAATATGCATGTCCATATGTGAAAGGGTTTTGTATTTATCAATCTTTATCGCTGTGACTAATCTGTGCAGTGGGTTTTTAATTTACATTTATTCACAGCCACCACCCTTTCAAAGCAGAAGACAAGTGGAGGAATCTGGAAAGCTTTAGCTGAATTTGCAATATCTTTGCCTTATTTCCCTGCAGTTAAAAAAGAAAAAATTGGAATATTTATGAATTTAAACATTATTATTTTTGCAAGTCTTTGAGGCTGTAGTTTTGATTTATGTGGGCTTACATGTAGATCAAACATGTAAACCCAGCCCTTCATTGCTTTGAAATCTTTTGATTTCATACGAAGTGCTCTGTGTGAGCTGCAGTGATGTCTGTGTGCTGCAGAACTCTGTGCAGCCCAGTGATTCCCCTGCAAAAACTTCTGAGAAACGCCACGGGTACCTGCTGCTTCTGGAGACAACAGCACACGTTCAGCCAGCAAAGGTACGTGGGGCCTGAACTCCCTGGATTCGGAATAATGGCCAGTGTGACCCATTCTGTTTGGTGCTGTTAGTGGAAAACTGCCAAATTTGCTGGATGATGGGTGAGAGCAGAGGAATTCTTGGTGTTGTTTTATTTGCTGGGTTTTTGCAAGCGAGGAACGGCTGGTTCTGGTTGGAGCAATGCGAGGGATGGCCCTGGAACCCCCGGCACCCCCAGGCTGAGGTGCTGAGGATTTCTGGAAACACTCAAAGACAACAGTGGGGTGGGAAAAATAATTTGGAACCATGGGTGGGGTTACAGGCAAAGTCAGCTCTGTGGTTGCTTTAGGTCCAGTCAGTGTGACAGAGGAGAAAAGTCCTTGGAATAAACAAATCATTCTGGAAAGACATTTATTACAGGAGCGCAATAACGATTTTAGGAGAAGTGTGGGGATACCTGTCCCTGTTTCCCAGCCTTTGGCATTCTGTGGGGTGGCGTGTGGCTGCTGCGGGCCGGGGGTCCCTGAGCCCGGGGTGTCCGTCTGTCTCTCCCAGGGTGTCTGTCCGTCTCTCTGCCGGGGTGTCTGTCTCTCCCGGCGTCTCTGCCGGGGTGTCTGTCCGTCTCTCTCCCGGGGTGTCTGTCCGTCTCTCTCCCGGGGTGTCTGTCCGTCTCTCTGCCGAGGTGTCTGTCTGTCTCTCCCGGGGTGTCTGTCCGTCTCTCTCCTGGGGTGTCTGTCTGTCTCTCCCGGGGTCTCTCCCGGGTCCCCCCGCAGCGCTACGGGACGTCCACACGGTGGCGCCACTGCCCGGGAGGTGCCGAGGGACAGAGGGACAGCGGGGACAGGGGGGTGGGTTGGCTGTCGGTGGCAGGAGACAGCGGGACAAGGGACGGAGGGACAGAGGGACGAGGGACACCGGGGCCAGCGGGTGCGGAGGGCTGGGGGCCGGGCCGGGGTCAGCGGGCCCGGGGGCTCTGAGGCTCCGGCTGTCCCAGCTCCCGCGCCCGCCCGGGGCCAGCATCACCGGCACCGGGCACGGGGACAGGGCTGTGCTGCCTCCGGAGCTCCCGGAACGCACGGACCGGGGGGACAGGCCATCCCACCCCGGGGAAGGGGACCTTGCAGTGGCTGTGCCTGCCTGGACACCGGTTTTGGGGCTCTCCGCCTCTCCCAGCCATCATTACATCTGCTCGCAGACTTGCAGTGTTATTTCTTTCACCCTTACGTGTAGGAAATTGAGTCTATTTCTGTTTAAATACTGGGTAATAGAACCTGCTATTTAGTGAAAGATTTATGTAAATGGCTCTTTGTTTCACACGATTGGGCCTCGGAGAGAGCAAGTTACATCGATAATGTAATTATGCCCCTACTGCCATTTCAAAGCAGCACGCAGTGGAGAAGCCTCCAATTTTGGTACAGAACAGGCCTTGAAAACCTTGTGCTTTTTAAATGAACTTGTGTTCTGCAGCAGGAAAAACTAGAAGGGCTAGGTTTATTGAACAGTTTTTTTCTGGAGTTGTCAACCTTTTTAGCTTAGAACACAAGATTCCTTTTACATCAGAATTTTGTTATATCAGAGTTTTGGAGCACCTGTGATTGCACATCATAATTGTACTAGGTAACTGTGTTAGCCTTAAAATGCAATTTCCCTGCCTTTCCTAAAGCTTTGTGTTTTCTTTCATACCAGGCTGATGGCAGTATTCCTTTAGCCTGGCACTCATGTTAGTATGGAAGTCGCAGTAATGTTCTGATATTATCTGAGATCACTGAATTATCTTGTGCTTTACAATGCAGTTTATCATCCAGGTGAATGTTGATTGCCTTTTGCAATGGGGAGTCAGGTCCCTTCTGTGTCTCGTTCCTGGCCAGAGTTTTGTACTCTCCCAAGCAGAGGGTTCTTCCTCAGCAGTCCTGCTCTGTGCATGTTTTCTTACACAGGATGGTGCCCTGCAGCAGCCTATGCCATGTCTGGGATGAATTAACAGTCGTGGCACCACGTGGGAAACAAGTGCCGTAGGACCTGATGGGGAAACAACCCACTTTCTTCCTCCTACAGGAACTGCAATCAAATACTAATTTTGGATGAAACAGCAACTCTCAGGCATTATATTTTTAGTCCCCAGAGTTTTGGCCCGTACGTTCTTTGCCATGCAGTTAGAGATGTGTTTTGGTTTGGTGGCGGTTTCTGGTGCCAGGTTTGTGCTGTTGGTGGTGAGCTGCTGGCGAGGGTGCCGAGAGCCCCAGGTCAGGGCTGCCCTTCTCTGCAGGCCAGGGAACTGCTCTGGCTGAGCACACTCCTCTGCTCTCTGCTTAGGGAAGGGCTCCCTGTAATCCACGTGATGTGCTTGCTCCAGTTCAGAAATCAAAGCCAATGGAGTTTCATTTCCCAGATCCCACCAAACGCAGCTGTTGGAGAAGGTGCTCCATGATCCCAGAGAATTCTTTCCCCTGGGCTGCCTGCCAGCTGGCTGCTCCTCCGGGAGCATTCTGTTCTTGATCTGGGTCATTAAATATTAAAAGGCAAAGTGATTCTAAAAGCCAGCCGTTTTTTAGAAGTACTAAATAACTGTAATTTGTTTCCTAATAGATAGTTTTGTCCTTGTCACTGAGTCCAACTCAACAGAAAGAAGCGTGTGATGAGACAGGGCTGCTCTGTAAATCCCGAGCTCAGTGTGCTCGCCTGCCTGGAGAACGAGCCTGGGAGCAGCAGCCGGGGTGGGGCAGGATGGAGCCAGAGCTCAGTCTGCTCACTCGGTCCCCTGGGCTTTTCTCCCACCAGTCACTGTCCACCCAGCTCTGCCAGGAGTGGGGGTCTGCAGGGGTCCTGGAGGGCTGAGGGAGGGGTCCTGTCCCCACACAGCTTGGCACTGGCACTGCTGCAGGGCCCGGGGGCACCACGGGGGCTCTCAGTGCCAAGTCAGTGTCATGTTTGTCCCCTGGCTGGGTGAGGGGCCTGCCTGGCACTGCTGGGTCCAAGTGCCCTCCTGAGGCCCATGGCAGCCCCCTTACAGCCTGCTGGCAAATCAGCACCAGCACTGGGTTATGCTTTAAAAAAATAAAAGTCTTCCCCAAGTGCTCTGTAATTTGCCAGCACTTCTGCTTGTATTTGCTGTGTTGTAAAGTCTTCCAATTCTTTGTTTTTATTTAAAAAATGGTAATATATGGTGCTGTGACTCTTCCCTTCTGATTCGCTTCTCTCATTGGGTTTGCATTTGGGGATTACTTACTGGAGACTTGCAATGTGCCAGAATGTAATTCCTGAAATTGTAAGAGAGGTAATTTAGTCAAGTTGTAAAACCTTCATGCTTTGCCGTGGTTTGTCTTGTTTCAAAGGATCCCATTTCCTCAGATGGCTTTTTTTAAGAACTAGAGAAGCTGCTGGTAAGAAGTGTGGGTGCTTCCCCTGCCCCTTCTCCAGTGGTGGCTGTGCTGCCTTGCAGGTAACTGCTCAAAATCGGCTCCTCTGACCCCTCCTTGGGTGGGTTGGCTGTCGGTGGCAGGATGGGAGGCATGAGGGTGAGGTGACCTGCAGGGTCTGGGCAGCCTGCCTGGGCACTGAGCAGCCCCCCAGGCCTCGGGGTGTTTGTGTGGCCCTTGGCAGTGGCTGATAATCTGGCTGATGTGTCCTCCAGAACCCAGTCCTGCCCCTGGGGCCAGGAATACTGGCCAAATGCTGAGAACTGATTCTACCCTACCGCTTTTGTTTGCTTGTCTCGTCTTGTTTTGTTTGTTTTGTTTAAAGCTATAATTCTTCCATTCCCCAGATCAGGCTGTTAACCCAACCTTAACCTGACACCTACTTGGAAAAAGAATCTTGGCTTAGCAGAAAAGAAATACAGCCCTGCAAACTCAGTGTCTGACATGGACACAGGATGTGTCCTCTGCAAGTGAGGAGCCTGTGAGGCTGGGAGGGAGCTGGGAGCACCCGGCCTGGGGAGTGCTGGGCACTGGGCAGCCCTGTGCCTGCTCTGCAGAAATGGCTTCTTGTGGCTTTTTGTGTGCTTGGAATAAGAGAGGTTTGAACAAGATTTCTTGGGCCCTTGAATGCATTTGGAGCAGCAGATGTAGGAGTCCTGGAGCTTTCCTCTGGTTGGTTCACACTCGAGGTCTTTGGCCAGAGCACAAATAATTGCTGGAAATTAATTTTCTGCGCTGCTCTGCAGCCAGAGCAGGCTGCCTGCTGCTCTGCACAGCAGGTGAGGCAGAGCCTCCGCTGTGCTCTCGTGTCTACCAGCAGATGCCTGGACAGAAGTTTAAAAATTATCAGCTCCCTCCTGCTTGCCAGCCCTTGGCATGGAGCGTGCTCCTTCCCAAACCATTTCCTTTCCTTTCCTCTGTGGGTGTCTGCTGTGCCCCAGAGGGGTGAGCTGCCATGGGCTTGGCCTGGAGATCATGCCTGCTGCAGAGGGGAACACAGAAATGTCCGGATGCACATTTATGGCAGGATTAGAGTGGAATTTCTAACTCCTGCAGCTTTGAAATGAGCAGGTATGTGATACATGTGACTGTCCTTAAAAAAAAAATAAATTATTTCCAGCTGATGTCAACCCCATTAATTCCTACTTTGTTCTGGTGTCTCTTGTAATTTGTCGTTGCTTTTCCTGGTGCTGTTCCCTGGGAAGTGTGGCAGGGCTGTCCAGCAGGGTCCACGTGACTTCAGAAAGCTCTGAGGGTGTTTCAGAAAAAACCCAGTAACTTTAGAAAAAATTAAATCCCTTGTGGCTCAGGCATTTTTGAAAGCACATATTGGGATGCTGGACACATTCCTCTGGCTTTTTAAACTGCTTCATTTCAGAAGTTTGCTGGGACCCTTTGTCCTCTCTGGGGCTCCCAGAGCTGCATTGCAGCTATCAGTGTCGGCCTGTTGTGTAGAGATGTTAAATCCTGCAGCTGCTCACTCCTCGTGCCCTGTGGTCAAGGTGTTCCTGTGGGGCAGGTCCCTGTCCCCGGTGTGCTGTCCCTGTCCCCTCGGTGTCACCTGCACAGGGATGGGCTCGGGGGCAGGGGCTGCTGGCTGTGGCTGCAGCTCCCCACGCTGCTCCCACACCTGCCCAGGTGGCTCAAGGATGGCCAGGTGTGCTCAGCACAGCGCTGTCACCTCCCCAGGAGCCCCTGGAGCTAAGTGGATCCAGCACTGCTGGCTGGACAAACAGGAGATTTCAGCACGGAGCACAGTGACACTCAGGTGTGAATGGACCTGGCACAGCCACACACGGCTGTGCAACTGCACTGGAGAGAAACAAGAAACCACAACTGCATGGAGTGTGCCCAGCTGGCTGGGCACTGCCTGTGCCCGGGGCTCTGCCCGCTCCTGGGGCTGTGTTCCTGGCTCTGCCCGCTCCTGGGGCCGTGTTCCTGGCTCTGCCCGCTCCTGGGGCTGTGTTCCTGGCTCTGCCCGCTCCTGGGGCTGTGTTCCTGGCTCTGCCCGCTCCTGGGGCTGTGTTCCTGGCTCTGCCCGCTCCTGGGGCTCTGTGCCCGGGGCTCTGCCCTCTCTTTGGGTGCTGTGCCCAGAGCTCTGCCCTCTCTTTGGGCTCTGTGCCCGGGGCTCTGCCCTCTCTTTGGGCTCTGTGCCCAGGGCTCTGCCCTCTCTTTGGGCCCTGTGCCCAGCTCTCCCCGCTGCTGGTCCTGCCCCGGGCAGCTCAGGGCCGGTTCCTGCCTCAGGATGGGAATGGCACCCATGGGATCCCCGAGCGCTGCGGCTCTCTCGGGTTGGAGCTGTGCTGCCTTCACAAACCAAGGCACTGAAAAAATCAAACTGCTAATCCTTCCCTGCAAGGACCAGTGGCTTTGGCATTGGGCAGACCCGCACCCGTGGGTGTGGGGGAGTTTATCCAGTTTAAGGCTGACAGTCACATCCTTTATTATTTTCAGCTAGAGAACTGCAATCAGGGAGGGGAATCTGCGACCTTCCTGGTGTCCCTGATGCAACTGGGGCAATTGAAGTGACACTTGCTTGGTCCCAAACAGTCACTTTAACCACAGCACAGTTTTTCCTCTTAGTGGCAGGTGTTATTTTGTCCTAAATAAATGTGTGTGTGGTGCTGCTAACTGCTCCATATTCTAGCAAAGAGTTCTGCTTCCAAGCAGGGCATATAAATGTCTGGAAATACCTAACAGTAAGCAGACATTACCATAAATAAATGACAAGCCATGGAAAAGGCACGATGAGGCATATCTGTGTATCTGGAGGCCAGGAAGCACCGGAGTTACTGTCTTGGCTGAACTCCTGCCCCAGTCCCAGTGCTCTCCAGTGCTGCTGAGGGGATGCAGCCTGGGAGGGCTCCGGGGCTCCTGGCTGCAATATCAGACCACTTTGTGTCCTGTCACACACTTGCAGGAGGCTGTGTTTGGGTGAGGGACAATTTCTGGAGTAGTGCACCTGTGCTTGCCCTAACCACGTGTGCTGTGTTAGGGACGGGCTCACCTGGGCAGGTCCACGGTGCAGGGAGGGATCTGGGAAGAGCTCTCAGCACCAAACCAAAGGGAAGGTCACTGGCCAAACTCTGCTGTAACTGCCTGGATCTGTGCTGAGGTTGTGCACTGGCAAATTCCTGTGTGTCTGGGCAGGTGACACCTGTCTTTCTGCAGTGGAGAATTGTGTGCAACCTGAATTTCTGGTGTCATTTGATGTCTCTCAGTGTTTTGGTTTGACTGCTTTCCCCCTCCTCCCTGGGAACCTTCCTTCACTTTTCATTTGGCATGCCTCCATTGCCATCAGATTTCCATTACTGCCCAGCACTGCCCTGGTTTCCCTGGGAGCTGCAGTCTCACAGCACGGAGGGTGCAGTGTGAGATGTCTCCCTGGTGGGGAGATGTGGTTCAGGAGCAGGACTTGTGAGCTGGAGCTGGGAATTAAAGTGCTCTCCCACACAAAAGCTCCCTCTTTTGAAGAGCTTTGCATTGGATGTAACTTTTAATTTGGTTTTGAAAGCTGGGCAGGCTTTGGAAACTCTCCCTGACACTATCTGAACAAGGATATTGCTAGACTTTTTATACAAAAGACGCTTTAATTAAACTCCCATCATGAAAACAATTAGACCAAATTTGCAGTACTTAACTAGTCAATAATTTAGTAGTTGGAGCTCATTAATAGACTTCTCCCTGTGCCTGTGCTGTGCTGCTGTGGCCCTGCCAGCTGCCTGCCCAGGGATCAATCCGGGGTCAATATCTTCCCTGAGCCTCCCTCTTCTGTCCCCTGCCACGGTGGCACAGAATAAATAAATAAATGGATGAATGAATCAGCTCCTGGCAGGGCAGCTGGGCGCAGAGGTGGCTGCTTTGTGCTGCTGTCCCTCTGGGGCCAGGAGCTGCTCCCCTCCTCAGCCCCGTGAGCTCCCCGGTGCCACGGCTCTCGGGTGTCCCCTCCCAGCCCTGTCCCCTCTGGGGACAGTCCCGCTGGGCCCTGGCCAGTGCTGGCCCTGGAGGGGACATGGCAGCCCCTCGTTGCACAGATGTTCCTCTGTTTGCCTTTGGGGTTGTGGGGCAAAATACGTGAAGAGGTGAATCCCCTGCTCAGGGATGGAGCCCCAGCTTTGTAACACAGAGTTTACCCATTATTTACTGGGTAGGCAGAAGAAGGAAAGGGTGTTGTGCTCTGTCCCTCTTTCTTAGGACAGGCAGCTGTGTGTTGGAAACTCACACAGTCAGTTTTGGAAACAAGGTGTGATGAAGGTAAGTCATTTATTACTTGAATTTCTTCCCTGAATTAGATTCTAATTTTTTTTTCAAATCACCAGATTATCTGCACTCAAAATTAAATTGATGTTTTGAGTCCTGATTCTTTACATCTTTTAACTGACAAAAAAATGTTTGACCCTTTCTTTTGTCTACAGAGAGTAAGCAGAACAGAAATGGATTCTCACAGGCAGGCAGCTGTGTATTGGAAACTCACACAGTCAGTTTTGGAAACAAGGTGTGATGAAGGTAAGTCATTTATTACTTGAATTTCTTCCCTGAATTAGATTCTAATTTTTTTTTCAAATCACCAGATTATCTGCACTCAAAATTAAATTGATGTTTTGAGTCCTGATTCTTTACATCTTTTAATTGACAAAAAAATGTTTGACCCTTTCTTTTGTCTACAGAGAGTAAGCAGAACAGAAATGGATTTACTTTTATTATGGTAATAGTTTTGTTTCAAATACATTTTAGAACAGGGCATGTATAACTGTATCAGTTTCTGTAATTCATTCTCATTCCTGATTTCCCCCAGGCATTGAGGCAGTTCTTCTTCCTAATGCCTCGTTGTACCAGCTAATACTGTAATAACAATTTGTGGTTCTATAGCACCTTTACACTGAAATAGTCAAAAGTAGGCCCTGGGAATTTATATCATGTCATGCATCTTTCTCCAGCCTTTGGATGGTTTTTGCAGCTGGAGGAGTTTACAGCAGCCCCAGTCACTCCCCCTCCAGCACTTCTGGCACTTCAGCAGCTCAGGATTATGAACAGGGACAAAAGCTCTCCAGCAGAGCACCCTGAGGGAGCCAGCACTCCAAGGTCTTTCATTCCAGGGAGCCTGTCCTGCTGACAAACCAGACCCAAGGAACTGTTCTGCTGACAAACCAGACCCAGGGAGCTGTCCTGCTGACAAACCAGACCCAAGGAACTGTCCTGCTGCCAAACCAGAACCAGGGAGCTGTCCTGCTGCCAAACCAGACCCAAGGAACTGTCCCCTACTGCCAAACCAGACCCAAGGAACTGTCCTGCTGCCAAACCAGACCCAGGGAGCTGTCCTGCTGACAAACCAGACCCAAGGAACTGTCCTGCTGCCAAACCAGACCCAGGGAGCTGTCCTGCTGCCAAACCAGACCCAAGGAACTGTCCCCTACTGCCAAACCAGACCCAAGGAACTGTCCTGCTACCAGACCAGACCCATGGAACTGTCCTGCTGCCAAACCAGACCCAGGGAACTGTCCTGCTGACAAACCAGACCCAAGGAACTGTCCTGCTGCCAGACCAGACCCAGGGAACTGTCCTGCTGCCAAACCAGACCCAGGGAACTGTCCTGCTGACAAACCAGACCCAGGGAGCTGTCCTGCTGACAAACCAGACCCAGGGAGCTGTCCTGCTGCCAAACCAGGCCCAAGGAACTGTCCTGTTGACAAACCAGGCCCAAGGAACTGTCCTGCTGCCAAACCAGAACCAGGGAGCTGTCCTGCTGCCAAACCAGGCCCAAGGAACTGTCCTGCTGCCAAACCAGACCAACAGCCACATCTGCCCTGGGCATGGGGGGCACTGCAAGCCTTGCTCTCTGGCACTTTGTGCTTTGAAGGTACTTGGGTTTCAGGTCATGCTGTGCAGTCCCCAGCTATCGGGGGGACCATGTGGTTCATTCTGACGAGGTTTGGTGTGGTTTGGTTGGGTGTTTAGGTGGCTGCAGCAGTGTCCTGTCTGTTTTCCCCCTGGTGTGGGATCCCAGAGCCTGGCAGCACCCGCAGTCCCCGTGGACACTGCTGTGGTCTCTGCAGACAGTTCTGTGCTCCCTGGACATGGCCATGGCCCCGTGGACACCCCTCTCTGCTGGAGCAGGGCCCCATGGCCCCAGCCTCTCCTTGGTGCTGCTGCTGGAGCCTGTGCCCTGAGCTGCTGATGGAAATGTGCTTCGTTTCCATGGCTGGTTATTGATTTGTTGGTTTCTGTAGCCCGAGCTCCTTGTGTTGAGGCTCTGAAAGGGAAGAAGGAGCAGCAGTGTGCCAGCAGAGCTGTGCTCAGACGTGGGTGACCCTGCCCACAGTGTCCCCACAGGGCTGTAGGAGCTCTCAGAGCCCCTCAGAGCCCCTCAGAGCCATGGCTGTGCCGGCAGAGCTGTGAAATGGCAGCACAGGCACAGCAGGCCTGCTAAGGTGTGGGGTCTCGCACCCCCGTGACCCCTGGCTCCGGGCACCCCGCTGTCCCCAGGCTGTTCCAGGGGGTCCCTCCCTGGCTCTGCCTGCTCCTGAGGCACCCAGGGCACTCGGTGGCGGCACAGCGATGGCGTTTAAAGGTCTGCAGTGCCCCTTGCACGAGTGGCAGTGACTGATGAACGTTGCCCTGGCCTGGCTCACCCCTTACCCCCCTGCCCTGCCCCTGCTGCCCCTGGCTCTGTCCCCTCGCACCTGTGGGGCTGGTGGCACCTGAGGAGGCTGCTGGCAGAGCCCAGCCCTGATTCCTCTTATCTCCTCCGTCCTGACAGCACTACACCCTGCTGGAGAGCTGGGGGAGATAAGGGAGTCAGGCTCACGGGAAGCAGCAGAGTGAGGGGCAGGAAATGGAGCAGGGATGAGCTGCTTGACGAGCAGGAGAAAGTACTGCATGAATATTAAATTTTGTGCATGGCTGTGATAAAGCTCGTGTATTTACACAGTCCAGATTAAATATCTGTATTTTATAGAAAGAGAGGGAAAAGTTATGCTTCGTAAAACTCTTCAAGGACACCAGAGGCACTGATTTATTTAATCATGATTTTTGTAACTGAGACATGAGCCTATTCGGTGGGTAGGATGGGGGTTTTTTAATGCCTAATGGACTGTCAGTGCCATTTCACAACTCCTCATATTTGTCACATTTCTCTTATTTTATTCCAACTCTGAATAAAAATATATGAGAAAAAGTTGTCCTGCCCCACTTTGGGGTTTTTTGGTATAAGTCATAGTGCATTTGGGTGGAAATTACAGAATTTATATTTATTTTTCATTGCTTGTTCAGAAAAGGTGCTAATGAATGATGTGCACCCACATTATTGCCAAAAACTTTCTTTGTGAATAATTTGGGAGTCTGAGCAGAAATGTCAGTAAGTGGCAGCTAGCAGCAGAGCCCAGTCTGGATCTGCTGGTGAGAGCATCACTCCCTGCTGGGGTAAAGGAGGCTCTGGGATCTGCAGGCACAGTCTGGGCAGAGTTTCCAGCCCACGAGGGGTAGTGGTGAGTCAGGGCTGTACGTGGAATCTTTTAAAACTTCATTACAACGTGGCTGAATTAACTTGTCCATGCCCAAGGCAGGAGCTCCCTGCCAGGGTGGGGCAGGCCAGGTGAGAAGTTGTGAGAGCAGCTCTGAGCCAAGGTAAGGCCACACAACAAAGAATGGTTCTGTAGGAGGAAACTTCTGCTCTGTTGATACATCATTTATCCCCTGTGAGTGCTCCCACATCTCTACCATTTTCACTTGGTTTCCTTTTCAAGTTCCTTTTGCTTGACTTGAACACATGGAGGTGGCAACTGACTGCAGGATGTGGTGTTTGTTGCGTGCTGAGCTCCAACAATAAATTCTGAACCGAGCAATGCTTTGTCCTGGTCACAAGAAGAAGGAAAGGTGCTGGGTGCTCTGTCCATCACCTTCACTGCAGCCCCCCAGGCTGCTGCTGCTGGCCCTGTGCCCCCTTCACCCCCAGCTGAAACCCCACAGGAGGTGTGGGGTGGGCACCTGCTCCTGTCCCTGTCACCTGGGGGTCACTCCAGCTCCTGGCAGTGACAAACGGGGGCTGCCCCGAGAGCCAGTGCTGCTGGAAGCCCTGAGGCTGCTGCTCCGTGCTTCCCTCGTGTCCTGCCACCCTGCACAGCGTGTCAGTGACAAGGTGGCCCTCACCCCTGGGGTCACCTGGAGCCGCTCCTGCGCCGGGGACCACGTGGGGTGTCCCAGCAGCGGGGCTGGGTGAGGACAGGGGTGGCAGGATGGCTCTGCAGGAGCTGAGTGCCCCCTCCAGGGCTCTGCTCCATGCCTGCCTGCCAGGGAAGCTTTCAGCCGTGGAGGGCAGAGTTTAATGGGCAGGTGAGGTTTGCTCTGCACTGCGAGTGCATCCTTGCCCTCTGAGCAGGGTAAATTTAGCTCCCCCGAGCCTGGCCTCCTGGGGCTGAGATTTGTGTTTGAACTTTACTTGAAAGGAATATATTGATCAGGCTTTGATTTAGTTGTTCCTTGCTGAAAAGACACCAGGTAATGACTTTACCTGCCCTTTCCTATTTTATTCACTTAATGGAGTCCCCTCCTTCCCCTTTTCCTCCTGAAGACCATTTTGCCTGGAAGCCTGCAGCACTGTGAGAAGAAAGAGAAGAAAGAGCAGCTGTCACCCTGCCAAGGTGACTGACCCCACGGGTAACTGCCCTGGCACACCTGGGAGGCTGCACTGGTGCCAGTGGGTGCTTGCTGCTGTGCACAGGGCACATCCAGGTGGGACTGAGGGACTCAGGCACTGCTGGTAGCCTTCAGAGCAGGTGTGTCAGTGCTGCACAGGTGTGTGGTGGTGCTGTGCCAGGTGTGTCAGTGCTGTACAGGTGTGTGTGTTGGTGCTGCACAGGTATGTATGGTGCTGTGCCAGGTGTGTGATGGTGCTGTACAGGTGTGTGGTGGTGCTGTGCCAGGTGTGTTAGTCCTGTACAGGTATGTGTTAGTGCTGCACAGGTGTCTGTTGGTGCTGTGCCAGGTGTGTTGGTGCTGTACAGGTGTGTGTTAGTGCTGTACAGGTGTCTGTTGGTGCTGTGCCAGGTGTGGTGGTGTTATACAGGTGTCTCTTGGTGCTGTCCCAGGTGTGTTGGTGCTATACAGGTGTCTCTTGGTGCTGTGCCAGGGGTGGTGGTGCTGTACAGGGGTGTGTTAGTGCTGCACAGGTGTCTGTTGGTGCTGTGCCAGGTGTGGTGGTGCTGTACAGGGGTGTGTTAGTGCTGCACAGGTGTCTGTTGGTGCTGTGCCAGGTGTGGTGGTGCTGTACAGGGGTGTGTTAGTGCTGCACAGGTGTCTGTTGGTGCTGTGCCAGGTGTGGTGGTGCTGTACAGGGGTGTGTTAGTGCTGCACAGGTGTCTGTTGGTGCTGTGCCAGGTGTGGTGGTGCTGTACAGGTGTCTGTTGGTGCTGTGCCAGGTGTGTTGGCGCTGCACAGGTGCAGCAGGCTGTGCCAGGTGTGTTAGTGCTGCACAGATGTCTGTTGGTGCTGTGCCAGGTGTGTTAGTGCTGTACAGGGGTGTTAGTGCTGTACAGGTGTCTCTTGATGCTGTGCCCGGTGTGCTGGTGCTGCACAGGTGTCTGTTGGTGCTGTGCCAGGTGTGGTGGTGCTGCACAGGTGTCTGTTGGTGCTGTGCCAGGTGTGTTGGCTCTGCACAGGTGCCGCAGGCTGTGCCAGGTGTGTTGGTGCTGTACAGGTGTCTGTTGGTGCTGTGCCAGGTGTGTGTTGGTGCTGTGCCAGGTGTGTTGGCTCTGCACAGGTGCCGCAGGCTGTGCCAGGTGTGCTGGTGCTGTACAGGTGTGTGTTGGTGCTGTGCCAGGTGTGTTGGTGCTGCACAGGTGCCGCAGGCTGTGCCAGGTGCCTCCCCAGGGCAGGACACGCCTGGGCTGTCGCAGCCCTGGCCGTGCTGGGGCTCCCGGGGGCAGGAGTGGCCCGTGCAGCCCCAGCAGGGTCCGTCGGAAATGGGCACAGCAGAGCACGACGCTTCCCTTCACACTTCTCGCTGTGGTTGGTGACTGATGCTCGTGAATTGGGACTCTGAATACTGAGCAGTAAATATTTACCAAATGTAATGGCCAAGACTAAATACATTCATTAGCATATTTATTCTTATTGAGTTGCTGCTTTGTGTGCCTGAGGAAATTATCAAATTGCTTCTATTTGAACTGCTCTGTATAATTTTAGGACTGGCATTTTTAGTCTCACATCACTCTGGATTTTGGAATTAGGGTGAGGAAGCATTTGTATCTGTCCCCGGCCCCAAAGTAAGTTTATGAATAGTAAAAGTTCAGTAAATCCATTCTCTTCTCTAGAGCCCAAGTTACCCATCTGCTTGGAGCCAGGAGGAGAGCGGGGTGCCCCCGGAGAGGCCGGGACTGCGGGCAGGGAGCTGGGAATGGGGACAGGGAGCCGGGAATGAGGGCAGGGAGCCGGGAATGCAGGAAGGGAGCCGGGAATGCGGGCAGGGAGCTGGGAATGCGGGAAGGGAGCTGGGAATGTGGGAAGGGAGATGGGGATGTTGGAAGGGAGCCGGGGATGTGGGAAGGGAGCTGGGAATGCGGGCAGGGAGCCGGGAATGCGGGCAGGGAGCCGGGAACGCGGGCAGGGAGCTGGGAATGCGGGCAGGGAGCTGGGAACGCCGGCAGAGAGCTGGGAATGCGGGCAGGGAGCCGGGAATGCGGGCAGGGAGCCGGGAATGCGGGCAGGGAGCCGGGAATGCGGGCAGGGAGCCGGGAATGCGGGCAGGGGCCCCAGCTCATCCCCAGGCTCCCTGGCCCGGGCCGCAGCTCCGGCCGCTCGGGCTCTGCTCCGCCGGAGGTCTCCGGGCTCCGTGTCCTGTGCTGGAGCGAGGTCACCCCGCTGCTGCAGGGTGTCCCCCTCCCTGGGCACCAAGGAGCTCCCGGAGGAGCAGCAGCGGTGGCCGGTGGGCTCTGGGGCTGTGCCCTGGCGCGGTGTCACCGCACCCAGCGCTGTCCGTCCGTCCGTCCCGGTCACTCCATCCGCCTCCAGCGCTTCTCAGGAGTAACTCCGTACTCGCCGTCGGTTTTCCCTGTGTGTGCCCGTGTGTTCCCTGCTGTTGCATACTGGCATTGCCAGATGAAGACAAACATTGCCATGGGAAACGAACAGACCAGATCTGGTGCCCTCTCTCTGGAGGATTTTTCCCTCAGCTCTCCACTGCCCTTCTCCAGGGCCCCGTGGATGGTGCCTCCTCTATTTACCGTAAAATCAGAGAGGCGATCA
Organism: Onychostruthus taczanowskii; assembly: GCF_017590055.1. Taxonomy (NCBI): domain Eukaryota; kingdom Metazoa; phylum Chordata; class Aves; order Passeriformes; family Passeridae; genus Onychostruthus; species Onychostruthus taczanowskii. The sequence goes on from NW_024498573.1 coordinate 475,068, forward strand.
CACATCGCAGCCGGGAGGGGCTGCAGGAGGCAGCACAAAGGCTGGCTAAGGGCTGTGGGTGCCCGTGCCCCTCACTGTGCCAGGCTCTGATCGCTGGCACCGCTGCAGCACTCGCAGCAGCTGCCTCCCAGCAAAACAGCTTCCCTAGGAACAGGTTTCTGCTGTAGGTATTTAACGGGAACAAAACCAGTGTCAGAACGTGAGGAGCTGCTTTGCTGAAGCTCCAGGATGGGCTGGGACGCGGAGGGGGAGCTCTGGGAGCAGGGGGCAACAGAAGGTGTGAAAATAACGACACAAAAATGACCGAGCAGGAAAGGCAGCTGGATCACCGGCGGGACAGAGGAGCAGAGAGGAGGAGGAGGAGGGAGGAAGCAGCACTCGGGCAGGGCCGGTGTGGCCGCAGCAGGGTGGACACGGTGCCCAGAGCTCTGCATCCCCTGGCCCGGCCGGTGCCGCAGAGCTCTGCTGCTCCCAGCAAAGCGCTGCTGGAAGTTTGTCCTGCTCAGCCCGCCCCTCATTCCCACCCGGCAGCAGCTGACAGCTCCGAGTGCACCAATTAATTCAGTTCAGGGTAGCTGTGCCGTGATCTAAACCCATCATTTAAACTCCTTGTTCCCAGCTTTCAGCTCTGTGTGATTTTTGCTGCGTTTATTTGTTGTTTTGTAAATCGTTTCCTGTCTGTCTCACTAATGGGACAAACATTCCTGTAGGAGTGGCAGGATTTGGGGCATTACCTGCTTTAATATTTATCAGCTGCTGGATTTGAAGCAGTGCCAGGGCCGTGGGGAGCTGTGGTCCCAGTTCCCTTTGCAGCCAGGAGATCCCGGCCCTGGGAGCCCAGGATGTGTGGCTGCTGGCCAGGGGGATGGCAGGGTCTGGTCCTAGGGCTGGGACATGTGGCTGCTGGCCAGGGGACAGCAGGGTCTGGCCCTGGGAGCCCAGAATGTGTGGCTGCTGCCCAGGGGACAGCAGGATCCAGCCCCAGGGCTGCCTGGTGCCTCTCCCTGGGCCAGGACACCCCTGGGTGCCTGCACTCACTCTCTGGGCTGTCCAAAACAAACTTCACACAGCGTTTGTATTTCTGTGTCTCTCGCCTCGTGGTTATTTACACAGTCAGATCTTTTTCCTGAACGTGACTGAAGCTTTGTTTTGTTTTTATTCCCAGGGAATAAAGTGCTCACCTGAGACCCCAGGTGGAAGCTGGCCCAGAGCCTGAGCCAGCTGTGGGCAGGAGCTGGGCACAGGCAAGAGGCCAGTTAAGCCAGGACACTCTCTGCCCATCCGACGCCATCGAGCTGCTGTTTGCATTGACTGAAGCTCCAAAGTGCCCAGATAAAGGGCCTGGCAGCCCAGCCTGGATCTCCTGCACTCTTTGGAACTCAGATTTCAAAGGTGTTGAACACGTGGTGGACAGTACTGGGGGGTGGAATGAGACAGGCTTTAAGGTCCCTTCCAACCATTCCATGATTCTATGACAGGGTTTTCCTTCCTAATAAAAGCCATATTTTCAATGGAAATAAAGTCTGCCCAGGACTGGATCTTTTCAAAGGCAGAATAATTCCATTTGCTCCCAGGATCCTTAGGCAGGGCTGGGAGAAGGGAGTTGTGGCTGGGAGGCAGGATGTGTCCAGAGCTGAGCACTGGAAAACTCCCACATTGTCTGCTGCCTTGTAAACAGAAGGTGGAGAGAACATTTGTGACATTTGGAGGGACATTGCTGCCATCTCGGGTCACCCACCCTGGCTTTGGGACAGCACACACTACATTTCACTGTTTTTTTTTAAACTGCCAGACACCATTTGTGTGAAATAGAAATTGCTCCAAGTGTCAGGAATCAGCTTTCCTTCGTGCAGGAATCCAGTGTTTTGTTGTTCAGTGGCACGGGCAGCTCCCCCCGTGCCTGCTGCCTCTGCAGGGTGTGCTGGGCTGCCCGGGGGCTGGGGGCTTGCCTTCCCCCCCTGGGCCCATCCCTGCACTGCTCCTACAGACACAGAGGGTTGGTTTATGGACCAGAGCCGAGGGCTGGGCACACACTCAGCACAGGCTCAGCGCTGACTTCTCTGATTTCTCTGCAAATTCCTTCAGGCTTTTTCCTCTTCCTTTGGCTCTCATTTGCTTTAAACATCAGCAGAGGCACAGCCTGGGCCCCTGTGGCACCTCAGCCCTGTGCAGATGAGGCTGGGGCTGTGAAAGTGCCAGGGTTTTATACGAGTTTCCCATTGACACCACGGGAGAGACCTTGCAACCCAAGTGCTCTGCCTTGATTGATTCCTTCTCATTACAGCCCTGAATTATTTGCAGAGGGAAATGACAAGGCTTTATTTTCTCATGGTGCTTTATCTTTGTACAAAACGCATCCAGCGAAGCTGCTAATGGAAAAGCTTTTAACCCGGGGCGAGGCTGTGTCCGTGCGGGTGAGCTGTGACGGGGGCTCCGGGCTGCAGCAGCCTGCTGCCACCTTCACAGCTGTCCCCAGGCGCTGGGAGAGCGACCAGACAGCCCAAAGGGACTGGCACAGCAGTGAGGATGAGCTGTTTGCTTCGAGAACTGAAGGGAACAGAAAGGACAAGCTTATTTCCCTGCTTCAGAGGCAGGGATGCTTCACGGCGTGTCCTGGTTTCACCAGCGGCTTCCAGACAGCCCAGTCAGGAGGGATGCTGCTGGTTCTGCTCCATGGCAAAACAAAAAACACATTCCTGGGGCACGGGAGGAATTATTGGGCAAACCTTTCCCTTCCCAGCCAGGCAGAGCGCAGAGGAGCTGGGATGGGGCATTCCAGTGCATCCTGCACCAGCAGTGCTTCTCCTCTGCTTACATCCTGTCGGGTTTTACTTTTTAAGCCTGCAGCATTTTCTAATGATGAAAAAGCAGGCTGGCTGGGCATGTGGGGAGAGAGATGCAGCTCTGAGGAAAAAGATAAAGAGCTTCTGCAAATATTTATGTACAGAAAATCGAAGGAATGGTAATGAACCTCCTTTCCAGGGGAGCTGGATGTGTTTGTGTGGCTGGAGCAGGTGCAGGAAGGGACAGCTGCCCCCCACAGCCTGAGCTGGTTTTGGGGACAGCCAGTGACATGTCTGGAGGGGTGGGGAGAGGCTTTTGTGCTGTTCCCTCCTGGTACAAGCCCCAGGCTCCCAGGGAAGCCCTCGGTGCTGGGCGGTTTTGCCCTCGGGGTGATGCTCTCAGGTGCCTCTGTCGTGGCCATCAGCACCTCCCAGTGCCTGCCCACCACCCTGATTTAATCCTCCGCAGGGGGCTGGGCTGTAAAGGGTAGGTTAGCCCTGCTCATCCCCAGTCCTGGCCTGGCAGAGGGAGCAGAGCTCGGGGCTGGGCTCAGGCAGCCCTGCAGCACAGGTAGGATCCTCTGCCCTGGGACCAGCCTGGGGAGGGCTGGGCAGCTTCCCTGCCACTGCCAGGGAGGTGGGTACAGGGCTGGAGGGGCTGTGTCCCCCCTGTCCTGGAGAAGGGATGGATGGAGGTGTCTCCAGGTGGCCTTGCAGCCCCCTGTGCTGGCTGGGGGGAGGCTCCAGGAGCAGGGATGGCTCCCTGAAAGCCAGGGGCCCACAGCTGGATTTCATGTTTTAACGTGACCCTGAGCCCATTTTCACCCACGGTGTAAATTTGTTCCCTCCAGTGTTTCTACTAAAAGGTGCAAATATCTGGGAAATTCCATATTGTGCAGTGACCTACTTTACAGCTTTTTTTTTTTTTTTTTTTTTTTTTTTTTTTTTTTTAAGTACTGGGAAAACTGCCAAAATGTCAAGTCTTAATTTTTCTGAGGCTGGGCCTTTGCTGCTGCCTGTCTGTGGAGGAGCAGCAGTGGGGTGAATGTGCAGCCTGAGCTTGGTGTCCCCTGGGAGCCAGGAGTGCAGCAGCCTTGGCTGCCTGGAGCCTGCCCAGATTTTCAACCAGCTCCTGGCAATAAAATCCAAACTTCTCACTGCTGCTCCTTAAAGCCTGTGTTTGGTACCTCGGTTCCAATGGCCCTGGGGTGCAGGGGGGCTGTGGCTGTGCTGGGGGCTGTCCCCGTGCCCATCCATCCACCCTGAGCTGCCCATCACCTCCAGGCTGGTTTTCCTCTCTGCTCACTGCAGGGTTTTGACCACTCGGAAGCAGAAACAAGTTGGGCTCAGCAGTTGCATTAATTTTTCCTGGGTGTATGCCGTTGGCTGGGTTTAGAAGGAAGGAAAGGAATTCAACTGAACGTGGCAAGGAGTCAGAGCTGTTTTCCACAGCCATCTTTGAGTCCTGCCGGAGACATAAACAAGGAGTGGGAAGAGGCTGAGGGGCTGCAGTTCCAATTAGAGGCCATCTGCTCGAGTGCATGGGCTGCAGGTGATTTGTACAAAACACTCGCAGGGCTGCGGATGCCTCAGCTGGCTGGGCAGGGAAGGAGGTCAGTGCTTACCTGAAATGTGCCTGTTATTGGCTCTGCTGCTCGCTGTTTCTGCAAGGCATCATTTAAAAACAATTTTTCTGAATTGCACCATCTGGAGGGAGGAAGAAAATCGATGGAGTATTTACATGAGGCTGGGCACTCTCCCACCTCAGGGCCCTGCTGCTCTCAGGTGAGAGCAGGGCAGGAATGAGGGCTGAGGGAAAGCAGGAGCCCAGGCTGGGCTGTGCCAGCTGCTCTGGGCTGAGCAGCAGCCTTGGCTTCTTCCAGCTGCACTTAGGTAACTACTGACCCTCCTCAGCTCCTCTGGGATTATGCTATCCTGACAGCATTCAGTGGTTTTTTTCAGGCAAATGAGGTTCAGGAACTTCCTTTCCCATCAAGGGATGGAGCACTTCTGGCCTCATGGCATGAGGGCAAAACCTGGTGGCAGGGGATGCTCGAGGTGGGGCTGGGGCTGCTTTGGTGGCAGTGGAGGCCACTCATGCATCATTTTCTCACTTGGGAGAGCTGCCCAGGTCTGCAGCATTCCTTGTGCAGTGCCTCAGGGGTCGGGTGGGGCTGGTTTGGTGGCAGTGGAGGCCACTCATGCATCATTTTCTCACTTGGGAGAGCTGCCCAGGTCTGCAGCATTCCTTGTGCAGTGCCTCAGGGGTCTGCTGGCTGCCTTGACAGCATCCCCACAATGCCACTGCTGCTTGTCCGGATTTCAGTCGTGCTGGAGATAAACTGAGGGTGAACAAAGGGAGGATCTGAGAAAGGCCAAGCCCGGCTTTGCTGCCTCCCAGCACTGTGTGACACCAGCTGGCAGAGCTGTAAACAGGAACCTGCAGCATAACCATCCTGAGAGCCATCCCAGAGCTGATTGCTGCTGAATTAGACAGCCCGGGTGACACAGCTCCTGCTCCCCGAGCCCGTGCTGATGCCCTGGGGCTCTCCCCAGCCCTTTCCCCTGGGTCCAGGTGGGCAGCAGGCTCTGGAGCAGTGGGGGTCCAGCTGGGGCAGCGAGGCAGCACTGGCCCTGCTCAGCTGGGGCTGTCCCTGCACCGGCACCCGCGGGTGCCCTTGGCTTTGTGGCAGACTGGGGATGTGGCACTTGGGGACGTGGTTCAGCAATGGCCATGGCATTGCTGGGGAGTGCTCTTAGAGGGCTTTTCCAGCCTGCTGCTGTGATTCCAGACTGAATATTCTGCGTTTCAGTTCCTCTGTCCTTTCCCATCGTCCAGGCCTGGCTGGGGCCGGGGGCTCGGAGCCAGGGCAGGGCAGGGGGGCTCAGCCCCGCGGCACCAGGAGATGCCCACAGCCCCTCTCCTGTGGGAGGGATAAATGCTCCTTGGTTCCACTCGCAGGAAAACATCCCCAGGAAGGAATGGCACTGCTCAGTGCTACCTGTGCTTTTCAGCTGATTGAATTTCATTGACCAGGTTAATATTGAGCCCTTGTGCAATTACTGGCACAGAATGGAATATCATTTTTTTTTTTTTGCCTTGCTTTTGAGCTGCAGAAGGAAGGTTTATATTTCAAATGTTCTTTTAATTGTGCAAGCAGGCTCTTGAAAAAGTCCCTTTAATTTAGGGCAGGCTGGAAGAGTGCAGTTTGTGAGGTTTTTCCCAAGTAAAACTTTTAATTTTTTTTTTTTTTTAATGCTGAACTATAGCTAGAGAAGGCCTTAATCTTCATTACAGAATAAGCTTGATGCGAACCTGTGTGGCCTCTGTGACCAAAGCAGTCTTACTGCACAGCTCAGGGAGCAGGATTGGGATGGCTGGTGGCTGTATGTAGCTTTGGATTTGTTTTTTTTTTTTCATTGTTGGTTTTATGGCTGTTCAAAATCTTACTGTACAGGTGCAGGGTTTTTTAAATGGAAATAACCCCTTCCTTCAGGCCTCAGCTGCACTGAGAGAGCCTGTTGGCAGGCTAAGGGCAGGCTGGGCCTGCACAGGGCAGGGATTTATGGAAAGGACAGGGGCACCAAGCAGGGAAGGGGAGGGTGTTACTGAGGTTTCTCTTTCTGGGTACTCCAAAAAGGGTCTCAAACAGGGTCTGAAACCTGCTGCTTCGGCATGACACTTAAACGTTGAATTTAAGTGAAATTTTGAACATCTAACATCAACTGGAATATTTTCTGTGCTGAATATGTTGCATTAAAAATATCAACAAACACGGAAACGGAAGGCGATGGGATGCCTGTTTTGACACTCCTGACAGTGTTTAATGGCACGTTGTCAATGCATTGCTTGAACGTGGATTGAATGCAGGACCATCCTCCAGTGAAACCAGGGCCAGGCAGCGCTGCGGGTGGCTGGGAGGGCTGCAGGGGTGCTGCAGGAACGAGGGGTGCTGCAGGTGTCTGGGGCGCTGCAGGGGCGCTGCAGGAGCCTGGGGCACTGCTGCAGGGGTGCTGCAGGTGTCTGGGGTGCTGCAGGGGTGCTGCAGAGGTGCTGCAGGTGTCTGGGGTGCTGCAGGAGCCAGGGATGCTGCAGGAGGCTGGGATGCTGCAGGGGCGCTGCAGGTGTCAGGGGTGCTGCAGGAGCCAGGGTGCTGCAGGGGCGCTGCAGGTGTCAGGGTCCTGCAGGTGCCTGGGATGTTGCAGGGGTGATGCAGGAGCCAGGGGCGCTGCAGGGGTGCTGCAGGAGCCAGGGGCGCTGCAGGTGTCAGGGTCCTGCAGGTGCCTGGGATGTTGCAGGGGTGATGCAGGAGCCAGGGGCGCTGCAGGGGTGCTGCAGGAGCCTGGAGTGCTGCAGGGGTGCTGCAGGAGCCAGAGGCGCTGCAGAGGCGCTGCAGGTGTCTGGGGTGATGCAGGAGCCTGGGGCACCGCTGCAGGGGTGCTGCAGGTGTCAGGGGCGCTGCAGGGGTGCTGCAGGTGTCAGGGGCGCTGCAGGGCTGCTGCAGGTGTCAGGGTGCTGCAGGGGTGCTGCAGCGGGGCAGGGAGGTTTGTCCCGCTGCTCTCCCGGCGGCTCTGGCATTGCCCAGCCCGCGTGGGACCCCGCACGGCCCGGATCCCTCCCTGCAGCCCCGCGCTCCGGGATTGTTTGTGAGTCAGAGCAGCGAGGCGAGGGCTCGGAGCGGAGCCGTAGTAAACAGGATCCTGCAGACTGAGAAAACTGCTGACTTAGATAGAGAACGCAGCACTTCCACCGCCCAAAAAAGCACCGCTAATAAGTTTGTTTTCATGTTGTCTTCGCACGGTTGCGGCTGATGAATCACGGCAGGTTCAGCCCTGAAAATCACATTCAAACACACGTGCTCGTCCCAGTCCAGGAATCTTCATTATCCAGGCTGCCTGAGCTTGGTTCCTGGCGTTTTAACATTAACTTGTGTTTGTCTGAAGGAGATTTGGGCAGCCCTATAATTGACTAAATAGGTTTTTTAAAATTCCACACTGTTAATATCAGCGGTACTTGTAATTGCAAATCCGTACAGTCAACAACAGAGCTCACCTGGGGAGCGCTGCCGCTCCGCCCTGCCCGGCGCGGACCTTTCCTTCCCGCACGGCTGCCCGCCACTTCTGCAGTGTTTGCTTAATTTGGGCTGTCACTGGTTACACAACATTTCATTTCACTCGCCTGCGGTTCCCAAGGTCAGGCTCAGGTTTTATCTGAACAAGCAGCGAGAGCCCGCGTGGGCCGCGGGGAGCTCTGGGCGGAAGGTGTGCGATGCAACACGCGATACCAAAGAGCTGCTTGCAGTGGTTGTCTGCTGTGGGTCTTTAGGGAGGATTACTCCAGAGCTGGGGCTCTGCTCACAAAAGATGTGTTAAAGAGCTTGTCTGAATTCCAAGAGCTTGTCTGCTGGTCGGTGAGATGTCTTACATCAGCTCCTCTTTAATGGCTTTACCTGGAAACAGGGCAGCTGGTTACCTTTAAATGCAGGGAAAGGAATGGAACCTGGTTGTGGGTAATTCACCTTGACAACGTGTAATTGTAAAACTGGGACAGGTTGGAATTTATCAGCACTGAGTCATCTTCCACCTGAGGTCTGCTGAACTTTGGGGTGTGTCAAAGCTGTCCCTGTTTTCCAGTTGATTCCTGCAATGTTTGAAAGCTGTTGTGGCACCAGAGGCTTTGGACACCAGAGCTGTTCCTTGTGTTTCTTATTCCTGACTTAGTGGTCCTGTCCCTTTGCCACCTCAGGGTCTTTGCAAAGCCAAAGCCAGCTAAGGCCAAGCTGTGCAGAGCAGTTTCTGACAGTGGGAGTGTGAAGTCCACCTCGGGGTCTTTGCAAAGGTAAAGCCAAAGGCAGCTAAGGCCAAGTTATGCAGAGCAGTTTCTGACAGTGGGAGTGTGAAGGGTTAAAAACGCACAATAAATAACAGCAGCAAATTCCTGGGCTCTGATGTATTCTGCCAAGCGTCCGTGTTGTTTTCAGTCTCATGCAGCTGGCAGTTTTGTGTTTCCAATATCTTAAAAAGGGGAGCCATAGAATTTCAATCACCTTCCATCTTAGCAAGAGCCTGACTCCTCCAGAATAACTCAGAGGGACTGACTCAACCATATTTTTCATGTTTCCCAAATGAGCAGAGCAATGCCCTGGAAATCAGGAAACAGGCAGCAGGCCCATCTCCATCTGAGGAGACGAAGGTCAAAGACACCTTCATTCTTCTCAAGGCTTTTCCTCCCAAATAAGTCGTAAAGATGAGCACAGTGCAGGCAATTAATTGTGGAGAAAGCCAATTCTTACAGCGTGTCAAAGGATGGAGAGTGGGTTCCTTTGGTGGCAGGCCTGTGTGTGGTGGTGTCACCTCCTGCTGTGTCTGGGACCCCAAACTGATCTACATGAGAGGCAGCAGTGTTAAAATGGCTCAGTGCATGCCTGACCCTGATGGTGTAACTCCACTTTCCCCTCTGTGGTGCATTCTGCAGCATTCCAGCCCCTCAGTGTCCCTCGGGTGTCAGGCTGGCAGGAGCCTCTGCCCCTGGCACACACTGTCACTGCTCTGTCCCTCCTCCATGCCCAGGGCTATGTGCCAAAGCTGGAAATGCCCTGAACCAGCTGGCATCTTCCTGTTCCTGTCCAGATAGCTTTTATTCTTCTGTGTGCAATGCAGGTAAACAATCCTCGGATTACACAGAACTCAAATTTCAGTGTGTGCAGGTTAGGATCAGCCAGGGAATTGCTTGTGTGTCAGCCAGAGCAAACGACTCCCCCTCTCTTACACCGAGGGCAAGGAGGTCTGTAGAGCCTTGACTCTGTTCACCTTTGATAAAAAACTGATCTTTTGTTCAATGAAACCTTCATCTGTGCTTGTGGCATCCCTTTGCTTTGCACACACCCTGTCTCACTCCTTCCTGTTGTCTGAAATCATACCAATGGATTGCCTGGAAAAGAAAATGAAAACCCACCTTCACCTCTCGGGTACCAAAGTTCCAGGTCAGATTTAACCCAGGCCCAGTTTCTGTGTGTTGTGGTTTTTGTCTTCACCTGGTTCTCACAGGTACTTTTATTTGTGTTGAATAGCCTCAGTACAGCAAGTTCTTGATGCTAAATCCCGAGGCTTTAGTCTGTCCTCTTCTTTCAGCCCAAGGAATAATCATAGCAAAAAGCAGGAAACAAAAGATGGGATAGAGGCTGTTTTGTAAAAACCCTCTGTGTGGAGGTTTTCATGAGAGGCAGCTCTCAAAGAATGGCCGTATTTGCCATTGCCTCAAATCTTCCAACCTTGCTGCCTTGTGTTTGCTTCACGTGTTTGGAAAAGGAGAGCTGGAAGTGATCTCCTGAACACGTTTAAAACACACGTGTCAAACAGCTGTCAGTCACAGGCACGTTTGTGCCTTGACCAAGAGCTCAGAGCACAAGTCTGGGCACCAAGATCAACGCCCAGTTTTGGTTTTTAATGTGCAGCACTCACCTGTGTGAGGAGAACGTGGTGAACACTGTGAGCTGAGCCTGAGCTCACTAAACCCCTTCTGAGCCTGTGCCTGCAGAGCAGAGGAGGATTTCAGTCATGAGCTGCCTGAGCTCAGTCCAGCCCTGAGCCTTCCTTACGGCAGCGCTGTCCCTGTGCTCAGCACACACTCTGCTCGTCCTGGGGCATCTGGGGCTCCCCGAGGGCTCTGGCACTGATGGGAGGGCTGATGCTGCAGCTGGCCTTGTCAGGCAGCACAGCAGGAGCCTGCAAATCCTCCCATGAAGGAGAACAGGTAAAAGAAAAAATATACATGGAGCATGCAGTGTTCCACATCATAAGGGACAACAGAGAGAGTCACTGCTCAAGGGAAAGCTCCTGAAGATTTGTGGCCTTGGGACAGCCTGCCCACTTACTCAAGGGAACAGAATCCTTACATGTTTCCAGTAGGATGGATCTCTTAATTTCAGCTTCAGTCCTAGGTTGGTTACAGGAAGGGTCTGTGTAAGCAACACACGGAGGTGCACGAGCCCCTCCGGGTGCTGTGAGGCTGATGGCTCCATGGGCTGCCGAGATGCCCGAGGATGCCAGGGTCCCCAGGCTGTGTCCCGTGAGCTGAGAGCCTGTCTGAGCCCTGCCCAGGGTGCAGCTGCCTCCTGGAAGCTTTGTGGCCTTGGGACAGCCTGCCCACTTACTCAAGGGAACAAAATCCTTCGATGTTTCCAGTAGGATGATTCTCTTAATTTCAGCTTCAGTCCTGGGTTGGTTACAGGAAGGGTCTGTGTAAACACACGGAGGTGCACGAGCCCCTCCGGGTGCTGTGAGGCTGATGGCTCCATGGGCTGCCGAGATGCCCGAGGATGCCAGGGTCCCCAGGCTGTGTCCCGTGAGCTGAGAGCCTGTCTGAGCCCTGCCCAGGGTGCAGCTGCCTCCTGGGGACCTGCTGCTGCAGCTTGGGAGCTGTCCCATGCAGCGCTGCCGGGAAGGGAAGGGAAGGCAAGGGCAGCTCCTCCTGTCCCGGGCTTTGCAGCATGTCCCGGGACCCCCAGCTCCTGCCCTGGGTACACTGGTCCTGCCCTGGGACGTGGCTGGGCATCAGCAGTGTGCTCCAAACACAGCACAAAGGAGCCTGCTCTTCCTCCTGGTTTTCCTTCTCCTGGCTGCTCCCAGTGCTCCTCTCTGGTGCTGTTCTGTGGCCGATCAGTGCCCGCCAGGACGGTGTTCCCGGAGCCCTTCCCTCGCAGAAAGGTGTGATTGCTGTGCTGTGCTCCTTTGCACGGGCTGCCCCTCTGTCCCTGCTCTCTGGTGCCTCTCCCTGCCTGGTCCTGCTGCTCGGGGATGGGGGTGGATTACAAACAGCCTCTGCTCGAGGGGAGGCTGGGGTGATGTTCAGCACTGTTGTGGCACAGCCTGAATTGTGTCTCGGGCTGGGCAGGTGCTACTGAGCCACTGTCAGGCAGAAATGGCCTTTATGAAATGGTTTCTTTAACAAGAGCTTCAAAGAAGCTTTTTTAGTTGTGGTTGCAAGTCAGATCTTCAATTTTATTATTCTGAAAGGTTAAAAATCAGCTGAATTGTAATGTTCTTTCTTCTGGGGTCACTGTGCAGTGCTCAGCCTGGAAAGGAGGGAGATGCTTTTCATCTCCTCTGAGGCTGAAGCTGGGGTTCTTTTGTAGTAGAAAAACACCCACAAGAGCAATGCAATGAATTTTATTAAAAGCCCAAATAAATGTATTTACGTATGGCAAGTATATTCTACCTGCTCCATGTATTGCAGTGTCTGCTGAGCTGCTCTTATTAAAAATGGGCAGAAATTTATAAGGACTTTGTCTGTTTAAATCATGGAAAAAAAATCTGAATGTCAATTTACGGTCTGGGGTTTTTTTCAACTGTGGTTGATGGAAACTGTTTACTGAGTTTTGTGTGAAAACCTTCAACCTGTGAATTTCAATTTCATAGTTCATTCGTACGTGGGAAGTTAATTTGAGATGTGAGCAGTTCTGATCTGATTAGCAGGTCAGGAGCTCTGGCACGTCTGGATGGAGGAGCGGGCAGCCCCGGCTGGGCTCCGTGCGGGTGGGCACGGGGCTGGGGGCTCTGTGCAGGTGGGCACGGGGCTGGGGGCTCTGTGCAGGTGGGCAGGGGGCTCTGGGCTCCTCCCCGGGGAGAGTTTGCCCGCTCTGCTGCTGGTTCTCTCAGACTCTTCAGTGCAGGGCCGTGGGCTGCACAGCACAGCAGCAGCCTAAGGTCACAGAATGGTTTGGGTGGGAAGGGACCTCGAAGCTCATCTTGTTCCAGCCCCCTGCCCCGTCCAGCCGGGCCTTGGGCACTCCCCGGGGTGGGGCAAGTTTCTCTTGCCTGCTGGGCAGGTTGGACAGGGTGAGACCCCTCGAGCCCCCTCTCCCCATATTCAAATCAGGCAATTCTCACTTTGATTTTGGGTTTCTGCCAGGAGCCTCAACTCCACTTTGTCCCCACCTAATACAGAGCAGAGAAAGCCTTTTCATGTTTATTACCCAGACAGTTGCCTTGGCTCTCCCAAGATTTTATCCGAAGTGACTTGTTCCAGCCTTGTGGAAATTGCAGTGATGGAAGATGCATCAGCAGTTTTCAGTGGTGTTTTGTTTCCAGGGGTGCCCATCAGCTGCTCAGCAGTGCAGTCAGTGAGCTCACGGGGGCTCCTCTGTTACTCTCTGGAAGGAGCCAGGTTTTGCTCAATGAGACAGGTGGGAGAGAGGCAAGGTGAACTCAAGTTTACCTTCTTTCATACACGTCTAACAGGATACGATTAAATATTAAAACTAGGCAGTTAATTCTGCTGTATTTACCAAAAGAAGATTTTCTGAGGAGTGGTTGTTATGGAAACAGTAGCCCTCTGTCCTTCCACTTGGAAAGGATTTATTTTAAGGGAGCTAAAACCCTTTAAATATTCAGCAAGTATAAAAAGGTGAGATCATAATATTCATCTTACATATCCTCTGCAAAGCTTCAAAAACTTCCCTGATACGGAGAAGCAGGAAAGGCTCCAGAGCCTGTCTGTAATGTGGAGAAGGGAAGGGACCCAAAATCAGGGAGCTGGGAGGTGGGTGAAGGGAAGTGAGGCTGCTTGAGAGGAGACACAGGGGCGTGTAGGAACCTGTCCAGAGACCCCGCTGGCACTGTCCTTCCCTGGGGGCCTCCTGGCACCGTGCCCCTCCTGGCACTGCCACTCTTATGGCTGCTGGGGGACACCCCCGTTTGTAGGGGCTCTGGGGGACACCCCCTGTCTGTAGGGGTTCAGGGGGACACCCCCAGTCTGTAGGGGCTCTCTGGGACACCCCCTGTCTGTAGGGGCTCTGTGGGACACCCCCAGTGTGCCGGGGCTCAGGGGGACACCCCCTGTTTCTAGGGGGACACCCCCAGTGTGCAGGGGCTCTGTGGGACACCCCCTGTTTCTAGGGGGTTTGTAGGGGTTCAGTGGGGACACCCTCTATTTCTAGGGGGAGACCCCCAGTCTGTACGGGCTCCGTGGGACACCCCCTGTCTGTAGGGGCTCTGTGGGACACCCCCAGTCTGCAGGGGTTCAGGGGGACACCCCCTGTCTGTAGGGGTTCAGTGGGGACACCCTCTATTTCTAGGGGGAGAACCCCAGTTTGTAGGGGCTCCGTGGGACACCCCCTGTCTGTAGGGGCTCTGTGGGACACCCCTTGTTTCTAGGGGCTCTGTGGGACACCCTCAGTCTGCAGGGGTTCAGGGGGACACCCCTGTCTGTCGGGGCTCTGTGGGACACCCCCAGTGTGCAGGGGCTCTGTGGGACACCCCTGTTTCTAGGGGGACACCCCCAGTCTGCAGGGGCTCAGGGGGGACACCCCCAGTCTCTAGGGGTTCAGGGGGACACCCCCAGTGTGCAGGGGCTCTGTGGGACACCCCCTGTTTCTAGGGGCTCGTTTGTAGGGGCTCCGTGGGACACCCCCTGTCTGTAGGGGCTCTGGGGGACATCCCCAGTGTGCAGGGGTTCTGTGGGACACCCCTGTTTCTAGGGGTTCAGGGGGACACCCCCTGTTTCTAGGGGGACACCCCCAGTCTCTAGGGGCTCCGTGGGACACCCCCAGTGTGCAGGGGCTCTGTGGGACACCCCTGTTTCTAGGGGGACACCCCCAGTTTGCCGGGGCTCTGTGGGACACCCCCTGTTTCCAGGGGCTCAGGGGGACACCCCCTGTTTCCAGGGGGACACCCCCAGTGTGCCGGGGCTCTGGGGCTGTGCTGGGAGCCTTCCCTCACGCTCTGCAGCAGCTCAGAGTGGGTCTCTGTGGGGGACGGAAGGAATTTTGTGTTCAGTGAACCAGAAATCAGCACGCCGGTGTCTCGGATGGCAGCTGCAAACACTGTAATTTGCTGAACAATCACAGGCGTTAAAAAAACCCAACAAACCAGTTCCTGGGCTAATGGCAAAATAACCCACCTGAAGCTACAGCAGGAAAATTGTTCCCTCAAGTATTTTCAAACTAAAAATCAAGCTTCAGCTTTGCTATGTTCCCGTTTCTTTTGTGCTTGCTGTCAAAAAAAAAAACCATTTAGAGCTCAACTATAGGTTAGAGAAATTTTTTTTTCCTCTGAAAATGAATTATAAATATATCTTGAATTGGAATTTTCTATTTCTTAACCTTTCTTTGGCTACAGCACACACTGGTGTGTTGTGTTTCTGACACTTTCCTGGCTGGGATTTCTTCCTACAGTAGTTATTTTCAGGTTACCCCACAGATATGGTGAATCTGAGCATTATAATGGGGTATAAAACTTGAACTGCCCCCCGTCCTGGGCAGCCCCCCATCCCAGAACCCCCATCCCAGAGCCCCCATCTGTCCTGGCAGCCTCTGGGGCTCTGTGTCACGGGCTCCCACCAGCCCTGGCATCACATGCCAAGCGCAGTCTCCCCTCCCATGCAAGCATTTTGATTTTAATTAGCAAAGACAGTGCTCGCCGAGTCTCATCTGAATTCAACTGGCAATATTTCATTGTGTGCCAGGAAGAGTTTATGAAGCTTCCAGATCAAACAGGAGCTGACGAAGGGATGGGAAATCAATGCTGCTTTAATAAATGTTTTGCACTTGAGAAGGGGAGAAGGGCAACATCACTCTCAGTGGGAAAAGTTGAAACCAGCCCTCTTCCAAACCCCTCCGAAGGCAGAGCTCGGGGTAGAAGTCCAGCCTTTGCAGGTGCACTGAGTGGATCCAGCTCTCTGCCAGGGGCTGCTGCTCCCTCTCGAGGGTGCAGGTGATGGTGTCCTGTGCTTTGGTTGTGACTTCTTTTGTTTGGGTTGCAGAAATCACTGAGGGGCCCCGTGCCTTTTGCTGTGTTTGGCTGCTCCTTTGCGGTGTGAATGTCACCCCGGGAGCCCGGGGGCAGCCTGGGGAGGGCCAGGTTCTGTTCTCCTGAGCTGGGCTGCCTCCTGCTCCCGGGGCTCTCGTGGCACCAGACTTTCCTGTCAGGTCTCACCCTGCAGAGAAGGACGTTTGCGTGGCCTTGAGGACCTCTGTCCTGGCAGAACCGTGCTCTACATCTGTTAGACCACTTTAGACACTGCCTTTTGCTGTTGAGCGTGGATTTTAGGAGGAACTGAATTTATTGCCTGCACATTAGTGCCTGTTTTCTCCCGTGGTCCGGTGACAAATGACTTGCTCTGAAATGCAAGATAACTGCTTTGGCTACTGCAGGGCTGATCTTCACAGGCAGCCAGCACTGGAAACCAAATTCCACCCCAAGGTGCTGATTCTGCAGCACACTGCAGAGTTTTACACTCCGTTTGTTAAAGTCCATTTTGGAAACTCCAGAACAAATGTATTTTGCTTCTCTGATTAATTTGTCATGAGGAATAAAATACAATTGTTATTCTTCTCTTCTAAAGACAAGGTGCTCAGAGAGAAGCTGTTTTAATCAGAAGAAAAAGTTTTAAAACCAAAATTTTAAAAATAAAGGAGTTTTTGTACCTTTCTTAAGAACAGGGAACAGCTGGGCACAGAGGAGGTTGGCTGAGACAGGGAAAAGCAAACACCTGCAGTGAAACTGAACCTTTAATTGCTGTCTCTGCCTCCTTTCTAGAATGGTTTCATGTCAGATTTTGAGGTGTGTGGGGCTGCTGCAGCCACTGCTCTATGTGATAGCCAACAAGACAAACACTTTTATTCCACATGTTTTTGGAGTAACTTTGGCTTTTTTTAAAAAGACATGTGTGGCTAAGGGTCACTCCACTCTGGTTGTTTTATGTATTTTTAAAGAGGGAATGAATTCATCATGGAATGGTTCAACACTTCCAATGATTTAATGGAATACTAGTTTTGACCTGAGTGGACGAGAGCCTGGGCATGAGAAGCAGCTGAGCCCTTTCCTGGCCCTGCCAAGCGTGGCTGCTCCTGCCGGGGAAGGGCTCCGGGCATCCCTCGGCCCTGGCAGCGCCTCTGGGGTTCCATTTCATTCACAAAGAGCACTTGCAGAGAGTGCTCGGGGCTGTGTGGGGCTGCTGTGGCAGGAAGGGAATCATCCTCAAGGAAACGACTGCTTCAGGGCATCTGGGGAGAGGAGGAGGAGGAGGAAGGTGTCTGTGCTCCAGGAGCCCCCCACGAACACGGGGCTGGGCAGGGGGCACTGCCCTGGTGCCACTGATCCTCTGGGCATGCCAAAATAAACCAGCAGGATGGACTCTGGAGAGTTTGGCAGCTGATTTCTGCCTCTTTCTGTAGGTTTGTGTTCTCTGTTCTGCCTATAGCAGGGCAGAAATCCCTGCACAGGCTGGATTCCTGACTCCCAGAACGGGCTGGCTTGGAAGGAACCTTAACAATCACCTCATGCCACCCTGCCATGGCAGGGACCCCTTCCCCTGTCCCAGGGACCCCTTCCCCTGCCCCAGGGACCCTTCCCCTGTCCCAGGGACCCTTCCCCTGTCCCAGGGACCCTTCCCCTGTCCCAGGGACACCTTCCCCTGCCCCAGGGACCCTTCCCCTGCCCCAGGGACACCTTCCCCTGCCCCAGGGACCCTTCCCCTGCCCCAGAGACACCTTCCCCTGCCCCAGGTGCTCCAGCCCCAGTGTCCAGCCTGGCCTTGGCACTGCCTGGGATCCAGGGGCAGCCCCAGCTGCTCTGGGCGCCTGTGCCAGGGTCTCACACCCTGCCAGGGAAGGATTTTGTAGTAATTCTCTCTCCATCACACACAAAAAGCACAGAGCTGCTCCTGGATGAGGCCATTTCTGAAGGAGGAGCACCTTGGGCATGGGAGCTGTGGGGACAAGCCCAGCAGGAGCTGGGATTGCAGAAGTGTTCCAGGGCAGGGGAAGAGAGGAGGAGAACAGGAGCCTGGCTGTGGGATGTCTGAAGGCAGGGAGGGGCAGGGAGGGAGGCAGCCTGGCTGAGAGCTGCCTGCTGTCCTGCCCCTTCCCAGGGAGGAGTTGCAGCCCAGCCCCACTCAGCATCAGGGTGCAGGGGGGTCTCACTGAGCATCTGATCCAGCCCTGTTGCTTTATGTGTCTGACAGGAGCCCCACATAAATCTGATGGCTTCAGGCAGGTGATTAGTGTAAGCACAGGGTATAATTAGTGAAGATGTTTATCGTGCAAATTAATGGAAATGAAAGCTTTACTTGTGCACATTAAATTGAAGTGTTGTGTGGGTATGGATGTGCAGTGAATTCTCTTTTATAGACGTGTGCAGTGAATTCCAGTTTTCTTTTGTATATATATATATGTGTGTGTGTGTAATGGATTCAATTTATATATATGCATAAAATGTGCAATGAATTCAATTTATATATAGATACATATAATGTATAATCTCTGTATACTGCGTGCAATGAGTTGCAGTACTTTCCCTGCCTGCCCTGGGGGGTGGATCTGATCCTCCTGCAGTGCTGCTCTCGCTGTGAGGAGCTGGCAGTGGAACCTGCAGCTGTCTGTGAGATGCTGAGGCTGGCCCTGCCCTGCTCCATCCTCCCTGGGTGCTGCACTCACAGGGCAGGCCAGGCTGCTGTGATAAGGCATCCCAGCAGCTCTCCCCGCTCCTCCGCTCTGGGATTAAACTTACAAGCATGCTCAAGGCTATTTTTGTATTTTATCTTATTTTGTATTAAAAACTGGGTGGGGGGAGGGAATTTGGAGAAACTTGTGTGTTTATAATCCACTCAGTGTTGACCCTTCTTATCTTGCACATGCTTTGCCTTGGGAGTCGAGAATATTTTATTAGTTCTTAGGGTTTTATACACTTCCAAATAAAGCCCCTATGCTGGAAAGCTGCTGTCCAAGCACCCTGCTTATATCAGCTCCATGAATGTTGCTCCAGAAAAGGAATGTACTGAAAAAATGAAATTCAGAATGAAATATGAGAGGTGGCAATAAACTCCTTGACCAGAAAAGAAGTTATTTTTTAATTCCCTCATTCCCTGGTGATAAAGTCATACCCAAAATAACTGCTCCAGACAGAATTCTGGCTGTGACTCAGAGAACTGCAGGGAACTCTCTGAAAAGTTGTGAGGATGTAGTTATTTCTGTTGCTTTTAGGGGGGATGGACTTGGAATACACCACGGCGGAGTTGGATAAATAACTGGAAAAACTTTTGGCGGAGTTAGGCTCAGGATGGTAAAGCTGTGAGTCCAGTCTGTGTCTAACAGGCCTTTCCCCTTTGTTCCTTCTCCTCCTGAGAACCCGTAGCACCCCCCGTGCATCCTCATTTCCTTCCTTCTGCTCCCAGGCTGCCGCTTTCCAGGGGCTGCAGCACTCACCCTGCAGGGAGCCCCGCAGCCGAGGAGCCTCTTGCGGGGTGCCTTTGTCCCGCTCCAGCGGGGGGGCTCGCTCCCGGGCTGGGGGGGCTAGCTCCCGGGCTGGGGGGCTCGCTGCAGCTCGGCTCCGCTGCTCCCTCTGCATCCCAGAGCCCGTCCCGGGGAAAAGGGGCTGCAGGTCCGGGGGTCTGGATGATGCCCAGGGCTCTCTGGGGACGTGCAGGGCTGGACCAGCTGTATCTTCTTATAATTTCCTCTTTTCAGAGGCAAAGCTTTTAATTGTTTCTTGTTGTTTGCTTCCTTTTTTTATTTTTTTTTTCTCTAGTCTACCTTGAAGCACAGCAGAAGGATGCTGTGGGGTGAAAGAGCACAACGGTTTCTTGTTGCAGACTTCAAACAACAAACTCTGCCGTGAGTAAATCCATACCAAATTCACTTTAAATTGGTTGGCTGGAATGCTTTTGATGTTCTTGAGGTAGGGTACAAAAAGCGCTCAGCGGAGATTATCTGGGAAGGGTTGCGGGTCAGTTGGTGCTGCTGTGGGCACCCCCAATCCAGCTGTGGGCACCCCCAATCCAGCTGTGGGCACCCCCAATCCAGCTGTGGGCACCCCCAATCCAGCTGTGGGCACCCCCAATCCAGCTGTGGGCACCCCCAATCCAGCTGTGGGCACCCCCAATCCAGCTGTGGGCACTCCCAATCCAGCTGTGGGCACACCCAATCCAGCTGTGGGCACTCCCAGCTGTGGGCACTCCCAGCTGTGGCACCCCCAGCCGTGGGCACCCCCAACTGTTGTCACACCCAGCCGTGGGCACCCCCAGCTGTGGCACCCCCAGCTGTTGTCACCCCCAGCTGTTGGCACACCCAGCTGTGGCACCCCCAGCTGTTCCCCTGGCGGTGCCCGCTGCGGGCAGCCCCTCTCCCCTCTCCCCTCTCCCCTCTCCCCGCAGCCCGTCCGTGCTCCGGGATCCCCGGCGGGGTTCGGGCACCCCCGGAGCCCGGCAGGGGTTTACCCTCGGGCACACACGGGCTCTTTGGGGCTCCCCTGTGGGGCACAGAGCTGCTGTGTGCAGGGGAGAGGAGCCCCTCTGGCTGAGCTGGGGGCGTCCCACAGGGGTCTGAGCTCTGAGCCCCTCGCTTGTCGCTCTGTTGAAGCAAAGGGCAACAAGAGAGTGCAGTGCTCTTTCTCTTTTTGTACTTTGAAAGGAGAATTAAGGCAATGGTGTTTTTTCATGATTTTTCTGGTGTTCTATGGGAACTGTGGGGCTCCTGCTCCACTGACTGCTCCCGGACCTGCCGACTGTGCTGCTGGTAGCACAGGGGAAGAGCCCAGTGACTCAGACTGGGGCTGGGAATCCCTTCATTCTGCCTTCGTGTCCCTGTTTCATCTCTAACAGCCACCACCGGGCACGGTCTGGCCACAAAGTGTTCTCTCAGCTCAGTGCACACCAGCACAAAGCTGTGCTGAGCCCCGGGGGTCTCTGACCCTCAGTGTCAGCAGCGCCCCTGGGGCTGTGCCTGCATGGGAGCCGCTCTGCCACACCAATCACAGGTGCAGCTGGCAGGAATTTGGGCTCCTCGGTTGTACCATGGTGTCGGGCAGCCCAGCGTGGTCCCCCCATGAGAACAAGAGCTGTGTGTGACCCTGCTGCCGGGGGCTCTGAGCTGTGGCTCCGCAGTGCCAGTGACAGCAAGGTCCCCCAGTGCCAGAGCTCAGCTGGTGTGTGGGAGCTGGCCCCGGGGAGCTGGTGCTGGCCCCAGCATCCCTGGGCTCTGGGCTGGGATGTTTTCCACCAGGCTGCACTGCTCTTGCTCTATTACATGGTCCCTTGCCTCTCAGCTTGAGTTATTGCCTACATGCATGAGTAGAGCCTTTGGAAAAAAAACTAAGCATGTAATTAAGAGAGTCAGTGTATTTTACGGGGATAGTGACTAAAGGAAACAGCTTTTCACTTTAGGATTTGTGAGCGCCTGTCAGAAGCGATTTGTGGCGGAGGGAGGTCAGCTGCGAGGAGAGCTGCTGCCTGAGGAGCGCGGCTTCCCTCTCCGAAGGGGCAGCGCTGTTCCTGGCCCGGGGACTCCTTGCAGCTGCTCCGCGCGCGGATGAGCGCGGTGTGCCCGGGGCTGCTGGGCAGCAGTGGGACTGCCTGTGGAGAGAGCAGGGCTGCTGCTCTGGGACCTGCCCTGGCACTCGATGGGACAGTGGGTGTGCCCATGGGGCAGAGGGATGTGCCTGTGGGGCAGAGGGATGTGCCCATGGGACAGCAGGTGTCCCCATGGCACAGAGGGGTGTGCCCGTGGGACAGAGGGGTGTCCCCCTGGCGCAGTGGGTGTCCCCATGCAGCAGTGGGTATCCCCATGGCACAGAGGGGTGTCCCCCTGGCGCAGTGGGTGTCCCCATGCAGCAGTGGGTGTCCCCCTGGCACAGAGGGATATCCCTAGAATAAATAGAGGTGTCCCCCTGGCACAGTGGGTGTCCCCATGCAGCAGTGGGTATCCCCCTGGCACAGAGGGATGTGCCCATGGCACAGAGGGATGTGCCCGTGGCACAGAGGGATGTGCTGCGGCACTGGGGACACTGCGGCAGTGCCACCCCACAGCAGGACAGGCAGGGAAAGGCAGGGCATCGCTGGTGCTGCCCGTTCAGCTCATGGCTGGGAGGAATCAGCAGTCTGAGCTGACGCCGCTCTCCTGTCTCCTGGGACAGAGGCATCCCCACAGCTCCTGCTGCAGCACCGCCTCTGCCCATCCCGCTGGCATGTCCCCAAAACGCCCCGAGGTGTTTGCACAGGGCAATGTCACACCAGAGGATGGCTGCAAGCACAGCCTGGTGTCGGCCAGCCTGCTGTGGTTTGAGGTCTGGAACAGCTCCGGGTCCCGAGCTGGTTTTTCAGAGCCTTGCACTGGTTTGCTCTCCCTCAGTACATCACCAAGGGCTGCGAGGTCCTCAGGCCTGCGGATCTGCCCTTCAGCAAACAAACTGCCAGTTTAGCAATGAAGGAGGAGAGGGGACTTCGAGGCCCTCTTGTGAAAGCCACGTGGAAACAAGCAGCAGTGACCGGATTAAACAAAAAAAAGTGGTTTGTTTTTGAGTGGATTTGCTGCCATCTATAAACAATGGCAAGGGCAGACACACAGATAAATAAGGACAAGGTAAAATAAGGAGCTTGCTGAATATTTAGGTGGTTGTGCTCTGCAAATACCTAAAGAAGTGGCATATTAATGTATCTTACTTGTTTTCCAGTAAGTCATTAGTCGCTTAAGTGAAGTTGCTCATGCCATTTTTCCCTTTCATTAAATATTCATGTTTACTAATGGAAATTGTCTTGACAAATTGGTCAAACTGAGCAGCTTATGAATTTATGCCATAGTCTAAAAAAAGTTGTTTTGAAACTCCGAGTGAGCTGAAGTAATTCTTAAAATCATTAACACTTCATTGATTTTATAATTAAAAAAAAAATCCCTAGAATAAATAGAGCATCTTTTAAATGTAGCATGGCTGTTTATCTCAGTGCTTAAGATTAATACTACATTTTTCCCCTGGAAATATCCATGCACTTCTAAAGATGCTTTTTATTGCCAACCTTAGGATTCACTCCTCCCCAGCAGCTCTGACTGGGGCTGTCACTGTCGCTGTCTCCAAGGGGCTCTCTGTTTTTGGGTGCCCAGCCAAGCACCAGGGAGCTGCAGGTGATTTGGCTGCTGTCCTGCAGCAGTGACCCAGAGCTGGGGACAGGGCCCTGGGGGTGACTGCAGCCAGGGGGAGAGCCCAGCTGGGGTCACGGAGGGGCAGGAGTGACCCCACAGGCTCCCGAGCCTCGGCACTGTGAGAGGGGACGGGGACAGGGAGGGAAGGGGCAGGACAAGCCAGACTGGGGGTGTGAGTGGCACAGAGCCCACCTGCCATGGGCGGGGGCAAATGAAGGATCCTGCCCTAAAATCGCCCAAACTGACCCTTAGTGAGCCTTAGATAACAGCAGGAAACCTGCCTGGGGCTTGGGGGTCTCTGGGAGCCCCTGGCTGGGGGGGGTAGGAATATTCCAGGGGGAATAAATTCACTGGGAATACAGCTGCTGGAGCTCGGGTGGAAGGAACGCCACCTGAGGCAGCAATAACGAGCACTAATTAATGGATCTCTATCTGCCCGAGGTGTGTGTGGCCAAAGGCTTATGATAAAGCCAAACGGGGTAATTTTTCACGGAGACTAATTCAGCCCATTAGCCAATAGCCCATAACCAGTCTCACAGAGACTAATGCTTCAGTTCTGTGCCCAGGGCCCGGCTCCTGGGGCGTCTCCAGGAGGGGAAATATCTTTTCAGCAGACACCGCTGCTCTTTCTCTGTTTGTATTTGCAGCTTACGCCCGTTTGGTGCTGACTGCTGCTTAAACCAAGCAAAGAGTCCAGAGGCAGCACTGAGGGGTGCTGGGGCTGCAGCCGTGTGCGTGCCCAGCGAGGGCATCCCGTGCCCAGCGAGGGCATCCTGTGCCCAGAGAGGGCATCCTGTGCCCAGAGAGAGCATCCCGTGCCCAGAGAGGGCATCCAGTGCCCAGAGAGGGCATCCTGTGCCCAGAGAGGGCATCCCGTGCCCAGAGAGGGCATCCTGTGCCCAGAGAGAGCATCCCGTGCCCAGCGAGGGCATCCTGTGCCCAGAGAGAGCATCCCGTGCCCAGCGAGGGCATCCTGTGCCCAGAGAGAGCATCCCGTGCCCAGAGAGGGCATCCCGTGCCCAGCGAGGGCATCCTGTGCCCAGAGAGAGCATCCCGTGCCCAGCGAGGGCATCCCGTGCCCAGCAAGGGCATCCCGTGCCCAGAGAGAGCATCCCGTGCCCAGAGAGGGCATCCCGTGCCCAGAGAGAGCATCCCGTGCCCAGCGAGGGCATCCCGTGCCCAGCGAGGGCATCCCGTGCCCACGGGGGTGCCCTGGGGCGGGGAGGGGGCGATGCCTGGGCTCCTGCTGGGGCTGAGGAGCACGGCGCCTGCAGCTCAGCTCTGGCAGCTGCCGGTGCTCCTCTTGTATGGAGCCAGAATGACAAATAATTTATTTTGCAGTCTTGCAGAGCAAGCAGCACTCGCTGGCCTTGCCCTGTGCCCGCCCCAGCTCAGGCTGGCTGTGTGCTCAAAGCAGCTGGAGAGGCACAAGCGCTGGGAGGGCAGAATGCATTTAATTCCTCAGCTTCAGGCTCCCCGGGATAACGAGCGCCTTTTGTCACCTTGATATCAATCCATTTTCTAATTAGTTTTCATCTGCCTGCAGATGGTGCTCTGGGGAGCAGCAGTGGGGCCCCTGGGATGCAGGCTGGAGCAATGCATCCCGCAGAGCCCAGCCAGCCCTGCTGCCTCGGGACGTGCTGGGCAGCCTGAGCCCTGGATGTGCGCCGTGGGACTGCTGTCTGTGCTCAGGAAACTGCTTCGGAAAAACAGGCTGCTTGGATCCTCTACCAGAGGACGAAGCATTCTGCACTAGACAGGGACAAATCTTGTTTAAAATGTATCCCTGGGTATTTGGTGAAATGGAAAACGTGAACTTGTTTAACTGGCATTTGGTATTTTCTGCGGTGGTCGGTTTGTTTGTTTGGTTTTCCGTGTGAATTACTTTTTCCTTCAGACACTTCCGTCTAGATTGGTTGATGAAGATCTCATGGAGGGTTCACAGCTTTTCCAAGATTGCTGTCTCTGGCTATTCAGCCTACCTTGGAAGGTTTCCAAGGCAAAAATGTCAAAATTAAGCTCAGCATTAAGGTTTCATTTCTGGTACTTTATTTGGGTTCGTCAGGATTTAGCCAGGAGTCTCAGGATCCCATAAGGCTCAGTATGATCTTACTAACCAAATACTCATCAGTGTTCTGTTCTACACATCCCCCATGATCCCACGATTCCTCTTTGCTTCTGTCTTTCCACAGCTTCTGTTGATCTTTAGAGAAAGCACTTTGCTGAGCTTAGTTTAACAAAAACAAACATTACATAAAATTTGTTCTGGATAGAAATGTGCCCCAATTCCAAATCCAAGAAGACTTTATCTAGATTTTCTGTTTTCCACTTTTTCCTTTGAGAGGAAGGAAATTGTTCCTGGGAAGAGACTGGGTGATCAAACCAGAGATGCCACACCTTGGAGGAGCTTGGTGAGGATGAAGTGATGACTCCTTAAAGCTGGACGTGAGACCAAGTCGGGCTGTCCTGGAGAGGCTCTGCACTTCAGGGTGACTCAGTTTCCCCGAGTCAGGCGCCTGCTCCCTCTCTGCTGAGCCTGCAGAGGCTCTGCTGGTGTCAGCATTGTGCTGAGCTGCCCTCTCAGAGCTGGCTGCTGGCTTGGTTGGCCGTGCTTGGCTAAGACACTGTCCCTGCTGGTCCCCAGCAGCTCCAGGTCGTCCTTGGCTCCTGGGAACCCCAGCAGCCAGTGCCCCCGCTGTCCCCAGCCCTGCTGGAGCTGCTCCCTGCCTCACACGTGGTGGTCAGACAGCTCCTGTCCTGCCCCCCGAGTGCTCCCTCCCCATGGCCACGAGGGTTAATCTGCCTCAGCGGTGACAAGATCAACATTTAACTGGAAATCTTTAAAATGAAAAAAAGAAGGCACGAGAGTACAGGACAAGGAAAGGGGAGTTTCTCCCTGGATTGAGACGCTAAATGTCAGAGTTATGTAAGAACATTATCTGGAGTGGATCAGGACAGAAGGGATGTGAAATGTCTCAAATGCCATCTGCTTTCAGTTCAGTCAGCCCTGCTGAGCCCTGGGACTGAGTGGGGAGCTGGGGAGCAGGTCGGGGCTGGGCAGGGGGGCTCAGCCCTGTGGGACTGGCCCTGTGGCTGTGAGATGTGATTCCCCACGGGTTTTATTTTGAATTGTTCTGTCTGATTTCACTCAGTGTTTCATCTTTCGAAAGGATAAAACGATCTTTTGTTTCCTAAGAGCAGTTGGCAACCTGAGCAACCTGGAGGAGTCCCTGGCCATGGCACGGGTGAGATTTAAGGTCCCTCCCAAGCCAAACCATCCTGGGGTTGGTGACGGTGATGTGGTTTGGGGGTTTCCTGAGCTGTGCCCCTGGTGTGAGTGGCTGGCAGTGGCTGTGGCTGGCAGGGTGCTGCTCTGGGTCCCCCTCACAGCCCTGGCTGTCCCAGAGCTGCTGTCCCCCCCAAGCCTCACCCCAGCCTGGCACGGGCACTCCTGGCTGCAGGCACTGGATTTATGGCTGGGGAGGGGGCAGGAGCTCCAGGTCAGCCCCTCCCCTGCTCAGGGATCATTATGTGCTGCTCTTTCAGCCAGCAGAACTTTCATGTCTTGCAAATTAAATTCCCGGGCAAAATAATTACATGGAGATGCTGCTGGGCTGTTATTCACAAGGGGCCAATTTTGTAGCCATTTGTTGGCATTTGAAAAGTCAAATTTCTTGCGCTGTAACATATGCAACATATAATTCAGAAACAGAACATGAAAGGCTGCGATCCAGTCAGCAGATGTAAATTTTGAGGAGAGCTGGACATCAGAGAAAAAATAAATTACCCAAGTTGAGCCAAATGAACACTTGATTTCAGCTGCACTTCGTGCCCCGAGTGTCGCTGGCTCCTGGAGTCTCACTCCACCCTGACGAGTGTTTTTCTGGATGTCCTTCCTTTCCAGCTGGAATCTGCTGTGCAGCTGGTTCAGGAGCTGGGGCTCCCTTGCCTGCCCCCCCAGGGGTGCAGCGGGGTGCTCCCACCGGGGCTGCTGAAGGTGAGGAATGATTTCCTGCCCGGGTTTGCACCAGGGTCACAACTGGGAACAGCGCTGTGCTGAGAGAACAGTGCTGTCTGCAGAACCTGAACCGTGTGTGCCTTGCTGCTGGAAGTGTCATGGTACAGACTCAAATCTTCTAGATTGGAATTCTGAACAGACTCCTCAGGAAAAACAACACCTTTCAGTGAAAACAGTTGGCCTCTGCTGTTCTTGTTACTGTGGGAGTCCCCAGAAAAGGCCAATTGCTGCCCAGTCTGGATGTGACTGAACCTATTCCACGCTGCACTATGCAAAGGAAAGCTTTGGCAATACACAGGGAGCTGGCAAAAGGTGCTTGTCACTATGAGCACAACACTTTTATCAGCACACGTGTTGTGTGTGACGCTCCTGCACAGGATCTGTTTTCCCTGTGTCCATGCAGAATGATTCCCCTGTGTGACCCACAGAGCCAGACAGCTGTGGGACCCTGTAGCAATGTTCTGTTCCTGAGGGTGGCCAGCTTGGCCTTCACTGTCCCCCCGAGGCTTTTGTTGAGTTTTCTGAGGAAACTCGGGGGTTTTTTGCTCCACAAAACACGCTGCAGGCTGCGATGCTCCCTGACAGCGCAGTGACAGTCACCCCTCTGGTTTTGGCAGCTGTTCCTGCCACTGGGACGTGCAGGAGGAGCTTTGGTGGCAGCTGAGGAGTGGGATGCACAGGGATGGGGGGCTGTGATCCCGTGGTGGGGGGCACCCACCTGTGCTCCTGGTGTGCAGGAATGTCCCATCCTGTGCCCCAGGGGATCTCAGTGCACCCTGCTCCTGCCTTTGCTGTGAAAATGAACATTAAAGAGCTGTGCCTGCCTTGGCACCCCAGCCTCTCAGCTGGTGCCACCTCCCTGTGGAGCTGCTGTTAGCAGGGACCCCACACTCTGGTTTTCTCTGATGGTGCTGCTGCCAAGCCAATCAATCCAAGCCCCGTTGTGCCTGTGGATGGCAGAGCAGTAACGAGCAGTAATTGCTCCCCAGCCCTACAGGCAGCTAACTTCAGGAGGGGCTGAGGATTATCCAGCTGCATGTCCCTGGGAGGTTGTTATTGTGGGAAATTAATTAGCTTAGAACTATTAGAAATGTAGAGGGAGAGCTGAGGATTGGTAGGGCAGAGACAGAGCAATGTGTTTGTTAAAAATGGTAAAGACTGAGTGAATGGTGCAATTTTAAGTTAAAATTGCTTCTTCCTCCTTCGGGACTTAATTGTTCTGAATATAAAACTCTGAAGTTTTTGAAGGCAAACAGCTTTATTCTCTTCTCCTCCTGAGCAAGGCGTGTGTAGGGGTGGGGATGTGACCTGTGTGCCATTCTGTTGGCTCTCTTGGGGTGGGCAGAGTCCTCTCCCAGGCCTCCCCAGCCGTGGCTGTGGCACTGAGAGAAGCCAGGCAGACCCCCATGTCCCCCCAGACACGTGCCCACCTCCAGCTGCTTTCAGCTCTTCAAGCTTGCAGGGCATTTAGGGTCCCAGTGGAATTCCCCTCCAGTGTATTTGTCCCGTTCCCTTGACCCTTGTTTGACAGGAAAGCTGACTGCTCTTGTGTTAGGTGGCTTGGAATAGAGCATTTTGTTGTGGTGTTTGCTAAAGAGCTCAGGGTGTAACTGAGTGGGGTCCAGCCCCGCTGCCCTGGACCCTCGATTCACCCTGCATGTAGGAAATGATCCACATTCAGAGGGGACAGGAGAGGGGGATGGAGGTGGGGTCCCTCCATGGTGTCCTGCTGGGAGCAGCTGCTCGGTGAATCCAGCTTTGTGGAGGCAATTTCCATTTTTTTGCTTTAAACTTTGAGCAGAACTTGGGCAAATGTAACACGTGGCTGGATGGGGTGCTGAGGCCCCTGCTCTGAGAGCAGTTGTGCCAAGAAAATAACAGGCTTTGGGGTTGTTTGTTTCTGTAGGAGATTTAAGCGGCACTCAGGAGGGGTTTATCTCGGCAAGGGGGGAGATAGGGCCTGAAATGGATTTTCATGCTCAGAGCTTCCAAACACAGGCGCTGTGCAGCTTTCTGTTTGTTTTGCAAATCCTTATCATCCCACAGTTATTGCTTGTGAAGTGGAGCAAAAAATGAAAGCCAGCGAGGGCTGGATGGCAGGACTCTGCCTTTTCCCCTGGCTTAGCTGCTGTGCTCTGAAGAGCACACGTGCTCCAGGAGCCCCAGACAGGTATCTGCAGAGTCCTGGCCCGCAGCTGAGCTTTGGGAGCTCGGTGTGCTGCGCTTCTGCTCGCCACGAGCTGTTTACAGACAGCTTCTTTCTTGGGGCCCTCACAGTGATTTCATGTCTCAGGATTTTATTCATGCAGCAACTGAATTCTCATTGAATCCCAGAATGGTTGGAGTTGGAAGGGACGCTAAAGCCCATCCAGTGCCACCCCTGCCATGGTGGGACACCTTCCATTATCCCTCTACTGCCCCAGGCTGCTCCCAGCCCTGTCCAGCCTGGCTTGGGCACTGCCAGGGATGCCACAGCTGCTCTGGGCACCCTGTGCCAGGGCCTCACCACCCTCACAGCCAAGAATTTCTTCCCAATACCCCCCTATCCCTGCCTTTTTCTGCCTCAGTTTTTGATTTGCTTTCATTTTAAGGCAGAAGAGGAAGAAGCAGAATTTTACCAATGAAATGTAAAGACAGAGCTCATCTGGCGAGGCTGAGCTGACGGGTGGGAGGAGGTGGGCTTGGTGTGTGACTGAGGGAATTTGCTGTCCCACAGCCCCTCTCCAGTGCTCTCAGGCAGCTGCAGCTGGCAGGTTTTCAGCTGTGGCTACAAAAGGAGGCTCCAAATGCGCCTTGGCCCGGTGGGTGCTGAGCTGTGGGTGCAGGGGGGCTGCCCTGGCACGGCTCCTGCATGCCAGCCTGCTCCTGGCTGCTCTGTGCCTCCGTGCTGCTGCCCTTGGGCACCCGAGCAGCCTGCCTGGGCCGTGCCCCTTTCTCTCCCTCTGCCCCTGTGCAGGCAGCAGCAGGCAGGGAAAAGCCTTTGCAGAGCCTGGGCAGGGTGTGCCAGCTCCCATCCCAGCTGGGCATCCTGCAGCTATAAAGGCAAAACAAAAGTGGAACCAGGAGTACTCACATTCAAGGTGAACGTTTGATCAGCACGGATTTTGGGCTTTGTGTTTCCCAGAATGTGTATTTTGTTGTTTCTTAGATGTCTTGAGTAGGAATTTTTAGTGGGTAATTGAATCACAACACGTAATAACTGTACAATTTTACCAGCAGTTTAAGTTCTGTTGTAGCATCATTATTGTCTGCAAATGTGCCTGAACGTTTCCTTCCCATGCCAGCCTGTTAGGTGGATTCTGCCTGTGCAGAGTGGCCATGGCCCTCCTCCAGCCTCAGCTGGTGCTCCTTTGCACAGCCAGGAGACACAGCAGCAGCTGAGCAGATTCTTTAGTACTGCTTCTCAGGCAGACAGGGATGTTCACATGTGTGCAGTGCATGCAGGGTGGGAGAGCATGCTTTAGCAGGGGAGGGAAGAGTTCCTGCTCTCTCAGCTGGCAGGGCTGCAGCCCTCATTAGAGGAAGAGGAAAGCCAAAGTTCTGTTGCAATTCCAAAGCTTTGGTGTTTGGGAGTGAAAACACCCAACCCCAGCAGAAAAGCTGTCCCAGCTCTGCTCTTTGGAGGTGAGGGCTGGTTGGTGTGTGTTTGTAGGAGGCTGTGGGTGGCACAGAGGAGCCTTTGGGCAGTGCCCATGGCCTTTGAGGAGCTGGGGCACTATTTCTCAATGGAACAATTCCTTTGCAGGGTGAGAAGAGTTTCTGGTTTTTCCAATAAAAGTTTCATTTGTCTGACAAAGGTAAAGCAATATTCTGTTTACAGAATACTCAAGGCATCCTGGAGCACGTGTAAATTGGCTGGAAAGTAGGTCACTGTGGCTGTGCAGAGGCAGTGGTGATGTGCTGGTGTGTGGATTCAGCCCAGAACTGGCAGTGCTTACAGGGAGAGCAGCCCGGGCTCCTCGGCTGATCCCTGCTGTCACCTCGCCCAGCTGGTGAGTCTGGGGGGAGTTTAATTAGAGTAATTGGCAGTAATTGTGGAAAGCACCGGCCTGGGCTGCTGCTCGTGCTCTGGCCTGCCAGCCCGCCTGCTCCTGCCGTGTGCTCGCTGTGTTTGCCTGAGAGCCAGCAGAGAGTTCTGGAACTGGGGCTGCTCTGCAGGGTCGGCTGGGGGGCTCTGGGCACTCTGGGGACAGTCAGGGCTCTGCTCACATTCTGGGGACAGTCGGGGCTCTGCTCACACTCTGGGGACAGTCAGGGCTCTGCTCACACTCTGGGCACAGTCAGGGCTCTGCTCACACTGGGACAGTCAGGGCTCTGCTCACACTCTGGGGACAGTCAGGGCTCTGCTCACACTGGGACAGTCAGGGCTCTGGTCCCACTGGGACAGTCAGGGCTCTGGTCACACTCTGGGGACAGTCAGGGCTCTGCTCACACTCTGGGCACAGTGAGGGCTCTGGGCACACTCTGGGGCTGTCAGGGCTCTGGGCACACTCTGGGATGGTCAGGGCTCTGCTCACACTGGGGACAGTCGGGGCTCTGGTCACACTGGGGACAGTCGGGGCTCTGCTCACACCGGGGACAGTCAGGGCTCTGCTCACACTCTGGGGCTGCCAGGGCTCTGCTCACACTCTGGGGACACTCAGGGCTCTGGTCACACTCTGGGGACAGTCAGGGCTCTGCGCACACTCTGGGGACAGTCAGGGCTCTGCTCACACTCTGGGGCTGCCAGGGCTCTGCTCACACTCTGGGGACACTCAGGGCTCTGGTCACACTCTGGGGACAGTCAGGGCTCTGGGCACACTCTGGGGACAGTCAGGGCTCTGCTCACACTCTGGGACAGTCAGGGCTCGGGTCACACTCTGGGGCTGTCAGGGCTCTGCTCATACACTGGGGACAGTCAGGGCTCGGGTCACACTCTGGGGCTGTCAGGGCTCTGCTCATACACTGGGGACAGTCAGGGCTCGGGTCACACTCTGGGGCTGTCAGGGCTCTGCTCATACACTGGGGACAGTCAGGGCTCGGGTCACACTCTGGGGCTGTCAGGGCTCTGCTCATACACTGGGGACAGTCAGGGCTCGGGTCACACTCTGGGGCTGTCAGGGCTCTGCTCATACACTGGGGACAGTCAGGGCTCGGGTCACACTCTGGGGCTGTCAGGGCTCTGCTCATACACTGGGGACAGTCAGGGCTCGGGTCACACTCTGGGGCTGTCAGGGCTCTGCTCATACACTGGGGACAGTCAGGGCTCTGGGCACACTCTGGGATGTTCAGGGCTCTGTTTCCAAGGCTGTGCCAGGGCTGCCCCCTGGTGCAGGTGTTTGTGCCAGGATGGTGGAGGGCCCTGAGCAAGGCAGGAGCTGGCCCGTGGCTCTGAGTCAGGAGTGGGACACAGCCAGGCATGGCAGCGGGCAGGGACAGCAGCGTGGTGACAAGCAGGAGCTGGTGCTCAGAAGGATTTCTTTCAGACGTGGGAAAGATGAAAAGTGCACAGGGATGAAAGACTGAGGAGAAGTGAGACTTCTGCAGCAGCAGCACTGCTCACTCAAAGTGCCTCAGACAGAAAAGCATCTCCACCCACCCCTTCTTCCCTCCTCTGCCAGCAGCAGGCAGTAAATTACCCTGCTCATCCTAGCACTGGTTATTGAGTGGTTGGGTAAGATGGAGTCAAATTATTTGCATGTTCAAAGAGAGAAGATAAAACTAGACTGCAGCATATTTTATGGCTTTTATAAAATGTTGATGTATGTTGTTGGAGTAGATGGAAAGGCACCACCAGTGCTCGAGGGCAGAGCTCCTCTCTGGGAACCTGCTGCTGAATTAATGTGAGCAGAGTCAGGAGAAAGCAGGAATATGCAGTAAAGTTGGAAAAAAATAAATGTTTTATATTTATATTTGGGCTGTGTAGTAAGAAAGGCACCTGAAAAAATCTGACTCCAGTGCAGCCTTAAGGTCGTATATTTAGCATTTATAACTCAAATTTGGGCAGTCATTCATTAGAAACCAGGAACTCTCAGGAAAATGGGAAGAGCAGGAAAGGGAAGGAAAACAAACAGTTCAAACAGCGTGGGGTTTGAGTATGTTTGTGGATTTTTAAGCTAAAGTTTTAAGTGTGTTTTTCAAAGGACAGGTTCTGCTGTGGGACTGACACCTTCTCAGTCCTGTTGTCAGCTGTCAGCTGTAATTATTTCAAGCAGATTCCCGTCTCCATACAGAGATTGCCTCGTGTTGGCA
The DNA here is from genome assembly GCF_017590055.1 of Onychostruthus taczanowskii. Classification (NCBI taxonomy): domain Eukaryota; kingdom Metazoa; phylum Chordata; class Aves; order Passeriformes; family Passeridae; genus Onychostruthus; species Onychostruthus taczanowskii. Next base: position 508,007 of record NW_024498573.1, read on the forward strand.
CTGACACACCTGCCCTGCCCTGGGTGCTCGTGCTGGTGTCACTGAGAGCTGCTGGGCACCAGCCTGGCAGGGGCTTGTGCTTAGGGCTGGGCTCTGTCTCAAAAGCTGCACTTCCAGGCTGGGTCTGTACCACTGCTCTGCTCCTGGGGACACAGCCAGGGCCACCAAGGCCTTCAGAGGGATGGAGCAGCTCTCCCAGAGGAAAGGGGAAGTGAGAGAATTGGGATTGTTCAGCCTGGAGAAGGGAAGGCTTTGGAGTGATCTGACTGTGGGTGCAGGAAAGGCAGAGACTCTTTACAAGGGCCTGGAGTGCCAGGGCACAGGGGATGGTTTCCCCTGCCAGAGGGAAGGGATGGATGGGATTTTGGGAAGGAATTGTTCCCTGTGAGGGTGGGCACGCCCTGGCACAGGTGCCAGAGCAGTTGGGGCTGCCTCTGGATCCCTGGCAGTGCCCAAGGCCAGGCTGGACACTGGGGCTTGGAGCAGCCTGGGACAGGGGAAGGGTCCCTGGGACAGGGGAAGGTGTCCCTTGGACAGGGGAAGGTGTCCCTGCCATGGCAGGGGTGGATGGGTTGTTCTTCCAGCCCAAACCATTCCATGGTTCCGTGGCTCTTGTGGCTTGGGGAGCTCGTGCAGCCCCAAGTTCTCTGGCCCTATGAACTGCAGCTGAATGAGTCCCTAACGATCCCTCGTGTGCCTCCTCCTCCAGCACATCCCAGAGCAAACGTTCTGTACTTAATGAGACACCTGCGTTCAACATTTGGGATGTCTGAATTTCATCATACTTCATCCATGGTGGACACCATGAAGAATAAAATAGTGTTATCTTCAGTTTTACTGTAAATTGTTTGAAATAGCATACCGATAAACAAACAGGATTTATACTTAATACATGTATAGTTATACATTAATATATTAAGGTATTGTTAATTACAATGTAATTGTCATTATACAGGCACACACATGCAGCTGCTTGGCTGTACGTATGATTATGTATGCCTATAATTCTATGATTATGTGTGCCTATAAATTTGGGACAGCTGCAACATGCTGGTTTCAGGGTAGAAGAACTGGAATTTAAATGCTGGAGAAAATATGCAAATGCCTGAGAAACAGGAAGGGCTCAAAGTGCTTTGCAGGCTGAAAACAGTTAAGAGCCCGTGGTGCTTCTCCTACCCGGGCACACACAGGAGCCACTCAACCAGCTCTGCAGGAATTGTTAAGAGAAGCATCCCTTGTTTTGTTTTCAGTTGTAAACTAACAATCTGCCCATTTGCATATCTAAATTCTCCCGTGAGGTGGCAGGAATGTGGCTGCTGCCATGGGAGGCTGGTGTGAATTGCTGAGGATCTGCCACATCGAATTATGCATTTTTACTGTTGTTTTAGTGAATACATTCCAGAGAATGCAATCAGTAATTAGCTGCAATATGGCACACGGGGAGCAGGGAGGAGACACTAACTGGATGTGAAGGACTCTCTGCAGAACTTGCACAACCGCAGCCCAGCCGTCACCACACACAGGAGGGAATCCTTGGCAGTGGTTCAGTGTGTTATTTGCCAAAAAGGTTCCCTTGGAACATATAAATGAATTGGAAATGTGGGGATTCACTGTGATACACCTGCCACAGGTAGGAAGCGTGGGGATGGCCTTGGGTTTGAATAGATGAAAAAATTCCAAGCATATGTTAAACCATTCTCCCCATGAGTATGTCTCTAATTCGATCACCACATCTCTAATAAACCTGGCAGCTTCTCCCTTCCTAAGTGACATCTTCATTTTGTTGCTTCCTAGGGGTGGAAAGTCTATCCTGGCTTGCAGGACTCGGCTTCTTGGTTCCAGCTGTGGGAAGGGGAGCCCAGCCCAGGGGTGGAGGATGCTGCAGGGACCAGGAGAGCAGCTGTGTGCTCGGGCTGTCTGTCTGCACAGGGTCAGCTCTGGGGTGTGTGCTCACCTACAGGTGTAGGAACACTCGTGTTTGCTAAAGCATTTCTGAGTGTACCACCCCTATGAAGCAGAACACATGTATTGCTCCTGGGTAATGTACTTTAAATCTGATTTTTACAAAGCAAACTACTCTTGGGGTCTGTTCCTTGTCCTGAGAGTTGAGCCCTGGGGCTGGCCTTGAGGGGTGCTGAGCGGGGGCTGCAGTGCTGCCCTGCAATGCTGGCCCTGCAATGCTGGCCCTGCAGTGCTACCCTGCAGTGCTGCCCTGCATTGCTGCCCTGCGGTGCTGCCCTGGCACACCACTGCCCCCAGTGCTGGCACCTCCGCAGCCTGCAGGGCGTGCCCGTGGGGTTTTCCTCCTGATCCAGAGGCCGTGGGACAGAGGGAGGCCAGCTCTGAGGAAGGCAGCGTGCCTCTGGCTGAGGTTTGGGCTGGCAGCGTTCTGCCCTGCCAGTCTGTGCCCGCTGTGCCAGGGCTGCAGGCGGCACCGGTGCCCTGCCCGCAGCCCAGCGGTGATTCCCTGCGAGGGGCACAGCCCTGACCCCCCGTGCAGCCCCAGGGCAGGGCTGCAGAGTGGTGTGGGGTGCAGCTCTGGGGTGGCAGCCCCGTCCCTGGTGCCCACCGCCACGGAGGAGCCCGCCCGCTGTGCCCCGCAGCGCAGGAACCGGCAGTGAATTATCCCCAGGATACTAAAGTTATTTTCCTCCCCCAGCTCCTCCTGCCTCCATGACCTAGTTACCAGCTCAGCACATGCACGAAGCCACGGGAGAGAAAAACACATTTCTATTTGAATGAGAAGAGTTGATGACTATTTTAAGCCCCTTATCACGTAAAAGCATTTCAAGCTCAAACACCCCACTCATCTCTGACTGTGAGGTAACCATAACGGCTTCTCCCTCCTCACCCCGCAGTTTGACAGCCCCGGAGCTGCAGGCAATTAAAATCCCTTTGCGTGTCTCTGCTGTACCTGCTGTAGTCGCTGTGTTCTCTCTGCTCAGACCTGGAACAGCAGCTCACCTCTTTGGGAGGAGGCTCTGTGGGTTCTTTTACCCAGTTGGTGCAAGGTGGGTATTTCAGGTGGATTAATTTATTCAGTGCCAACTGATTTACTGCCTTGCTTTGGGACAGAGGCAAGGAAAGTCCCAGTGGCAGTAAGTGGTGCAGATAAAATGCTGATTATTTTCCCTGTCTTTTAGGAGGAAGATGCAGCTTTTGCACTGAGTGCTGCTGGGAAGGTTACAAATATGCTGGAGATGCCAGTCCTTGGCTTCAGAGGATCAGGACCTGCCTGTCTGGAATGCTTGGATGGGGCAGGTGTGGCACTGCTGTGGGGCCCAAGTGCTGCCCTGAGGGTGTGGGGGCTCTGCCGCCACTCTGAGGATGGGCAGCAGCTCCCAGGCTGCCCTGAGGAGGGCAGGGAAGGAGCTGAGATGAGGGATGGAGTCCTTTGGGACAGAGGGACTCAACCTTTACAGCTCTAGCTTAGGGAGAGCACTTAGACCTGCCCCAGTTCCAGCCCTTCCCTGCAAGCTGCTCAAATCGAGGTCAGCCTTCAATTAAAGGTGAGCACGAAGTTTTCTCCCCTGGGACTTCAGCACATGTGTAAAATATGAGCAGTGCTTCAATGCTCGACTAAAAGAGATCTATTTTACACTCAGGTAGTCCCAAAGAGCAGGGCCTTTGCTGAGCTACACAGGGGCTCAGGCTGCAGGCAGAGCTTCAGAGCCAGGCTAAGCTGAGCTCTGTGGTCACCTGCGTGGGGCACACCGGGGCCACCAGCTCTGGGGACCTTGAGAGCCGCTGTGGCACTGTGGTGTCAGTCTTGTCCCGGAGTGGCAGCTCAGACCTAGGAGGCAGGAACACGCACTACAGTTGAGAGGAATTTTCCCGAGCGCTTAACGAAGGCCCCTCAGCACTGGCTGTGGCACGGCTGGGGCCCGTGGTGGCACCGCTGGGGCCCGTGGTGGCCTGGCAGGGGCCCGTGGTGGCCTGGCAGGAGGTTGGTCCCCTCAAGGGCAGGGAGGGTGAGCCCCATCCCCAGGCTCCAGAGCAGCTCGGGCCCTGTTGGGGTGCTGTCCCGGGTGCTGTCCCGGGTGCTGTCCCTGGTGCTGTCCCTGTCAGGGTGTGACCCCATGGGGCAGTGCTGACCCCCGTGCTGGCCATTGGGCTCTGTGCTGGCCCTTTGGGCTCTGTGCTGGCCCTTTGGGCTCAATGCTGACCCCCGTGCTGTCCCTTTGGGCTCCGTGCTGTCCCTTAGGGCTCCATGCTGACCCTTTGGGCTCCGTGCTGACCCCCGTGCTGACCATTGGGCTCTGTGCTGGCCCTTTGGGCTCCGTGCTGACCCTCTGAGGACCCCCGTGCTGACCCTTGGGCTCCATGCTGGCCCTTTGGGCTCCATGCTGACCCTCTGGGCTCCGTGCTGACCCCCGTGCTGACCCTTGGGCTCCGTGCTGACCCTGATGCTGACCCTTGGGCTCTGTGCTGACCCTTGGGCTCCCTCTCCCTGCTGGCCCTTTGGGCTCCGTGCTGGCCCTCTCCTGCTGATCCCTGTGCTGTCCCTTTGTGCTCCCTGCTGGCCCTTTGGGCTCCGTGCTGGCCCTCTGGGCTCCCTGCTGACCCTTGGGCTCCGTGCTGACCCTGATGCTGACCCTTGGGCTCTGTGCTGACCCTTGGGCTCCCTGCTGACCCTGATGCTGACCCTTTGGGCTCCCTGCTGGCCCTTTGGGCTCCGTGCTGACCCTTTGGGCTCCCTGCTGACCCTTGGGCTCCGTGCTGACCCTGATGCTGACCCTTGGGCTCTGTGCTGACCCTTGGGCTCCCTGCTGACCCTCTGGGCTCCGTGCTGCCAGCGCACAGCTGAGCCCTGGGGAGCCCTCGCTGCTCTGGGGGATGTCACTGCCCGCAGGGTCAGGGGCAGAGGGTGACACAGGGTGCTGTCTCAGGGACAGGCAGCAGCTGTGGGGCACTTTAACAGAGAGCCTGTGCAAAGAACACAGGGGCAAGGCCCCCGAGCCCCACAGCACTGCTCCCATTGCCCTCCCGTGTTCCCAGAGAAGCAGAGCAGTTTCCAGTTGCTCCTGCTTTCCCCAGGGTGCTGCTGGGGATATTTCTGACTGAATGAGCAGGTTCTCTCCTGCAGCCTCTGTTTGTGTCTGTTCTCCCCAGCAGCTGCACATCTGTTCCGTGGCAGCGTGGTGTGTGGAGCCGAGCAGCAGCGATGTCGCTGTCACAGCAGAGAGGGAGAGCAGGACCCTGCACCTGGACGAGGTACACGGCATTTTTGGCACAGTGTCACTGACAGAATGGCCTGGGAGCTGGAACACAGGCCACAAAATATGCCAGGGAATGAAATGTTTTGTTCTTTTTCCAGTGCTCCCACCCATTGGTCAGGGTGAAACCTCTCCAGCCCCACTCCAGAGGGATCCCCTCACCCCTCTGCTCTCCCTGCAGAGGCTCCTGGGGGAGCAGGGTGAGGCAGGAAGCTCTGCCCGGAGAAGAGGGAAGCTCTGTGCCAGCGTGTGACACTCAGCATGTGACAGCAGGAACAGCCGGGGTGTGCTTGCTGTTTGTGATGTGCTCTGAAAGCTGAGCACAGATCCAAATCAGCCAAAGCAATGGGCACAGGTGCACGCTACTAATTCTATATTGCAATTTCATTCAGATAAATTACTCCTGTGAGCTCCTAATAAAAGCACATGTTGGCTCGTGTCAGAATTAGTGAACAACTCTGATAACAGGAGCAGCTATTTTTAGTTTGGTGTTATCCTAGTTCAGCCTGCCATCAAGTTGTATTAAATGTGGAAGATACAAATTGGATCCATGCTGGGCGCTCATTTCCTTCAGAGCCTTGCGAAGGCATCTCCTGCGCTTGGCAGGGTGGGTGGGCTGAGGGGGTGGCTGGGAGCAGGTTATTTGTCAGGCCTCAAGCAGCACTTGTCACTCGGAGCTGGTGGCTGCTGTGGGAGCATTAATTAGAGGAGCGAGCAGCAGCCCAGTAACGAGCACAGCGAGCCGCGAGCGCCTGCAGGGAGGGCAGCCTGGGGAGGAGGGGGCATTCCCGGGGTGCAGACCCCTGGGCAGGGCAGGATGCAGGGCTGGAGGAGATGAGGATGGGTGGCCAGGGGCACGGAATGTCCGTGCTGTGCCCTTCCCAGCTGGCACACAATGCCAGGATGGGCTGGAAGGGACCTTAGTGCCAGCCAGTGCCCCCCTGCCGTGGCAGGGACAGCTGGCCCTGTCCTGCTGCTCCCAGCCCCATCCAGCCTGGCCTGGGCACTCCAGGGAAGAGGGCAGCCTTTGGTCCCCTTGGCCTCCCTGTATGTGCAGCCTTTATTGGATTTATTGCCATGCAGTCCCAAGCCTTCCCAAGGGGGCTTCTCTGGACATGGTGGGATTTGGGATGTTGTTATCTAATCAAGTCCTGATCTGTTCCAGACTACAGCAGCTTTCTGGAGGCTTCATTTAATAATCTCAATGGTTACCATTTGGAATTATATAATACTAAGTTTCATTTTCTCCCAAAGCAACTTAAGTGAGGGGAAATGCAATGCAAACACAGAAAAACCCATTTCCCCCTTAGTTTAGAGCACAGAGAATGAGCTTTATAATGATTCTTGAGTTCAATTTCACTCACTCCCCTTTCCAAAATTTTAGATTTTATTGACTAATTGTTGCTTTGATATTAAGGGTGCTGCTGCAAAAATCTCAATCTATTTCTACCAATTTTTCTTTGTGGAAAAAATTTATTTCAGCTCCTCATTATTTGAAAGTGGTTTGCAGAAAAAGTGCTATTAGGAAAATGAGGCTGATGGCAGTTGAGGTGAGTTGAACATGCTGTTAAGCAAATCAGAAATTAGTGTAAGTTTCTTTCATTTGACTTCATTTGCTGCGGATCAAGTTTGATACTAATGATGAAAACCAGATCAAGCTTTTAAAAATACTGAGTAGTTTCTGTGCCATGAAACTGGAGTGGAGAAACAAAACTTTGGATATTTTATTTTTCTGAATAAATCGGAATAATTTTAATAATTCTGTTGTCTAATCTAGCCAATGTGTGGTCTTTTCTGAGAAGAAATATCAGAAGCTGCTGCTGATATATATATATGTATATAAATTATATATATAAAAATATATATATTTACATATAAAAATAAATAAATTTATATATATAAACCAATATATTTATATTCATTGATGAATATATAATTTATATATTTATAATATATAAATTATATATATATATATAAAATATATATATAATACAGAAGGAGGAGAGGTAAAAAATTTGGAAGATACTGGAGTGCCCAAGAATGTTCCTGAAGTGTCGCTGCTGGGGTGCTCCTCCAAGGGGCTTGGCTGCAGCAGGATCACCCAGTGGGACACTTTTCCTCAGAAAGCAGTGTAGTGTTTACAGGGTCTGGATCATTTTCCGTTCCCTCAGCAGCTGTGCTGTGCAGGAGCGAGCCCTCAGTGGGTTGGAGCTGCCCCAGCTCCTCTCCCTTCCCGCAGAGGCGGCGCGAGGGACAGCGCCATCACGCCAGGTCTCATCCCATCCCCTGGGATGTTCTGGAAGGTTCTGGAGCTGCTGAGGAGCCTGCTGGTCCCAGCAGGGCTGGCAGGGCTGGGGGCACCCCAAGGGGCTGGGGGTACACATAGGGGCTGGGGGCACACCCAGGGGATGGTGCTGCCATGGCTGGGGGCACACCCAGGGGCTGGGGGCACACCCAGGGGATGGGGGCACACCCAGGGGCTGGGGGCATACCCAGGGGCTGGGGGCACCCAGGGGATTGTGCTGCAGCCCCAGCTCCCCCCTGCCCCGGGACCAGGCAGGGGCAGCCCCCGAGGGGGGCACGGCAGCAGGCTGGTGCAGACAGGAGAAGCACAAGAACAGGCTCATGTTAACACTCCTTGCCCAGGGCAGCCAAGAGCTGAGGGGCTGCTTTGCCTCAGTTTCCTTCCCACCCTTCTGTCGGATGTGATGGGACAGGAATTCTTCCATCTCCTCCCTCAGTGTAAAACAAAATGTACTTCGATTTGAGAATGGGATGTAATTTTAACCAGAATAGTGGAAAGCATGTCACTAGTGTAACAGCTGTAAAATTAGAAGGAAAGAAAACCCCTAAGAGACAGGAAAATAGCTGCTATTAAAGTGATAGAATAATCTTACCCTGTGATGGCGTTCTGCAGCTTGAAGCAGCTCTCTTCACCTGGTGTCTATCAAACCCTATCAGGATGGAAGGTGACATTATGAAGTCTCCAGATGTATTTTCATGTCATTTAGCTGATTTGTGTCATTTGATGAATTTCGTGTTTGGAAAATCAGTGTTCCTCACTGTGTGTCCTCCTGTGCTTTGCCAGCATCGAAGCTGTGCTGGAGGCAGCAGCAGAGCTGTGTGAGGGTGGTGGCTCGATGAGACCCTCCCTGCCCTGGTGACAGCCCTGTCCAGTGCCCAGCAGGCTTGGTGTGAAAATCAGTGAGATCCACGAAGGGACACAATGTGAGCCTCCCGTTTTGTCTGCTGACATCTCTGCTGTTTCTAGACCATGAGCTGAGAAGGAGAATGAAACTCTGGTGAGGGCCCAGGTCCTGTTGTGCTGCTGGCTCCTGGTGCCAGGGGCAGAGGGTTCCCAGGGGAGGTGCCAGCCCTGCCTGCACCAGCCACTCCAGTGCAGCGCTAGGGGCATTTGATGTTGGCAGATGAATGCCATAATTAGTCCTGTGAAGCTTTAAATAAGTTTGTACCATAAGCTGATTTGGAGAGGAATTTTTAAGAGTTCTGTTTTAGCTCCAGATGCAAAGTTCAACGGCTTTCCTGATGACCCAACTTAATGCCTGACTTGTTCAGTAAAAAAAATCCCCATAAAAATACCATTTAAAAGTGAATTTCTAAATACTTGTATCAGGAATGGTGTTTGATCACAGATAACATGTATTAAGTAATAATAGTGTGCAGCTCTGGGCTGGCTGATTTTCAGCACATCAGTGGTGGGTGGAGGATTTTAACAGCATCACTTGAGCTGTGCTTCACAGTCAAGACCACATCTACTGAAGAAAATGTGCTCCATTTAAACAGTCCAAATGAATAGATTTGGTCCCTTATTGTAATTTAACTGAAGTTTTGAAACGTGTCTTTTGTTACTCCAAAAAGGGAGAGCGGTATCAATAACTCAGAGATGTGACATTGCATAATTAAGCATATTTCTGGCTGTATCCATCTATCTAGCTGTCTATCAAACCCCGCAGCTTTCCTTCCCTGGAACAGCAGAAGGCTGCCAGTGCTTTCCACGCCAACGTGTTGGAAACCTTGGCTGGGCCCCTGCCATCGTGAGCTGCTGGGTGGGAGGGAAGGCACAACAAATTTGGTACCACGGCTTTACTGCCAGAGAACTGAAGAAGACGAAGTTTGTCAGCCCACTTTTGGGGAAAATAACCTGGAGATATTTAGAAGAAGTGAATTAGAATTCATGCTGCTGCCCTGCCTCTTGCAGGGAGGTGTTTCCATCCCCACAGCCGAGCTCTCCCGTCGCTGCTGGCCCGGGGTGCAGGGAGGGCAGAGGAGCCTCGCTGCCCTCCTGGGGCTGCAGCACCGAGGGGGCAAACCCCATCCTTGGGAAACACCCGCTTCCTGAGAGGTTTCCTGGCAGGCTAAGTCCTGGTTGTGAGGCCGAGTGGATGGCAGCACAGCCTGATCCTGGGTCACAGCTGCTGGAGCAGAGGAGCTGAGTGTGTCTCCACGAGCATCCCTGGTCAGCTGCGCTGGGCCCTGCTCACAGCCAGGGCTGGGCGTGGAGGGGGCTCAAAGAGCTCCTGAAACACTGGAAGTGGGGTGGGATTTATGAGCAAACAGCAAAGAATTGAGTATGTGTTGCCTGGAAGGATGATTTGAGGGGCAGTGTGACTCTTTCTGGGCATTTTGAGGCTACAAACACCAAGGACTGGGGGGTCCATGCAGCACGTTGCAGGCATGAGTGTAACATGATGATACTTGGAAAAAGGAAATTCAAATGCTCCTGAGACCACTTGATCAGCCTTAGGTGTAAAGGAAAACCCAGCTCTAACAGCCTGGAGATGACAGGGATGTCTGAGAACTGTGGAGACCCTTTTTTCATCTCCAGGGTTTTGATTCCCTGAGTCTTTGTATGGAGAACTTCCACTCTCAGAAAGGTGGCCAGCTCTCCCTTGGTGGAACAGGAGTTCTGAGTTAGATCCACTGAAGGAAATGGAGATCAGGCTGAAAGGCTGTAGTGGATTTAGTCTGAGTTTTGGTTTTTTTTCCTGAAGCCAGTGGGATTTTTTGATTGCATTCCAAGGCTCTGGAATTAAACCTGTTGTGGGGCCCTCCCTTAAGCAGTTTTTATTTCTCCCTTCGTTTTCCTTAAATCTCTCAGCCCCAGGGAGCCTCGCTGCCCTTTCCCCCTGCCCTTCCCCGCGTGCAGACCCTCAGTGGTGCCAGGATTGCCCCTCGGTCCCCGGGCAGCAGCAGTGGCCTGGCTGCCAGCCTGGGGCACCCAAAGGGGCACAGGGGCAGGAGGGGTTCCTGCTGGAAGCAGCTCTGGCAGCTGAAATTGGGTGGATTTCTGTTGTCTTTAGGAAAACGAAGCTGCCGGCAGCGATCCTGCGCCTGAACAGAATTGTCAGCAGATTATTTGGTTCTGGGGTTTGGTGCCATGCTTTCCTGAGCTGTCCACGAGGTGAGCAGTGAATCTCTCCGTGCCCAGTCGAGGTGCTGAGATCCAAATCTGTGCTGGGAGCCTCTGACAGCCCCTGATGGTGACAGAGCTGTGGGAAGGAGAGCTCGTGCTGAGGCAGCTGATGGATCCTGCACGGCCACCCCTGACCCGCTGCCATCCCCCCTCATTGCCTCCTGTCAGATGTTCAATTACGGTGACAGGGCCCCAAATTCCCAAAGACCTCTCTTTAGTCTTAGAAGATTAAAGGGTGCCAACTATTTTCAATATGATTATCATCATTATCTCTGGGATATTTTATACTTCAGAAGTCAAAGTCATAATAGCCCAACTCGCTGCAATTATTTGCAAATTGCCTTAATGTATTTTCCAGAAGCTCTTTTGGTGCTTTGTAATTTATTTATTTGCTGAGCCAATAACACATTAAAATGCTAAAATGTCTCAGAACCTCTCTGAAGCCAGTCTGGTGGGAGCTTGCATGGACATTGCCAGCAGCCCCCCTACCCACCAGTGACCCCACTCTGTTTTTGTTAAAATACCTCTTGGTGCTCTCTCTGATAACACACCTGGAAGGACTTCTCCTTTTTTGGTTGAAATTAAAGAGAATTTGTTAATCTTGCAGTAATTCTCCACGCTGATGGAGATGCTTACGAAAACATAGACTTAAACCAACAGAAAGAAATACTCGGACACAAAAAAATGCGCAGTTTCTCAAAAAATGTGATTTTTTTTTTTTCTAGGTGCGTGTTTTGAAGAGGAATCCTTGATGTGCCAAGGGCTGGGGATGCTGCAGTGGCAGCAGCAGGCAGGGCTGACTGTGCAGTGTGTCCCCTGCAGAAGGAGGAGCCCCGGAGAGCTGCGGGGGGCTCTCGGGACCCCGGCCCCTCTGTTCCCTTTCTCCCTGTCCCCCGTGGTGAGCAGGGAGCAGCAGCCTCGTGCAGCACTTGGAAACCACCCCAAAGAGCCTCTGAACCACGCTCAGCCGATCGTGCCAGGGTGATTTACAGACCGAGAGTTACGGAGCAATAATTGTGAATAATGAGGAGCCCACGGCAGAAATGGTAAATAGCTCGCAGACATTTTGGGAACAGAAAATGAGGCTAAATTCATTGAATAAATTAATTGCTATGGATTATTCTCTTAGCTTTAATCTGCAGCCTGCTGAAGGAAGTCTGTGTAAATGGCAAAGCTGGAAAACAGCTTTCATGTAGAAATGGGGCTGCTGAACAGAAGAGAAAAGAGGCTGGAAGGGAATTTGCTGGGTTATAAAAGTGTATCTCGCTTGTCTTGCAGTGCTCACCTCCACAGTTTTACCTGCCCTTTGGGAGGGGGCAGTTTTATAATCCCATTTGATTAGTGAGCAGCAGATGGAGGTCCTGCAGGGAGGAGAGGTGGTTTTTCCCAAGGCCACGTTGTCTCTGGCAGAATCCAAGCTGCAGCTTGGGATTTTGCAGTTCCTGGATGATGCTTGTGATATTTTTCTCTTTGAAGACTTCCCCTTTCTGCAAAAACATCTGTACTGGGGGCTGAACAAAACAACCCTGAGCAGATTTGAGACTTCACCAGTGAAAATGTAGAGAAAAGGAAGGAATGAGGAACCACCTCCCCCAGCCTGTTTTAGAAGATCAGTTCTAGTAAAGAGGAATTATATTTTAAGAAGCAGACAGATCGTCTCAGATTTACTATCTCAGAGGCCAGCAGTGAAGGTGAAGTATTTTTCTGTCAGGATTACGATTTCCTGACAGGGTCTTACCGTTACCAGGAGAAATGACCCTGATTTAGAAAAGATCTGTTCATTTGTAAGCAGCTGTTGCTTTTTAATAGCACAGCTCTTTCTTACAGCTATTAGTAGTAATAAAAATAAAACTAAGGCCTATGTCTTTACTTGCATGAAATTTGAGATTTAAAATGAAGCTTTGAGAGCCTTGTAGATCAATCCTGGGATTTTATAAGCTGCTATTGGTGATTTATGTGGGTGGAGACCACAAAATCTACCCAAGTTCTGTGCACAAGCCGTTTGTCAGGTTTTACCTTCTGGCAGCCTTTTTTTATTTGTCCTTCCTCGATGTTGTGCCTGCAGCATCCTGGAGCCTGCAGTGCCAGGTGCCAGCTCAGGACCAGCTCTGTGCCTCTGGCAGGGCTGGGGCAGTGCCCTGGGCTCAGATCTGGGGCGAGGCTGCAGCTCTGGCTCTGCTGGCTCTGACACCCCCAGCTCTGTTGTTTGGGGAACAGCTCCTGGGACTGAGCAGCCCCAGGAGCTCTCCCTGTTCCCCCAGCCCCAGGGGAGCTGCAGGGGAGCTGGCAGCCCCAGGTGAGCTGGTTTCCCCAGCCCCAGGTGAGCTGGCAGGCCCAGGTGAGCTGGTTTCCCCAGCCCCAGGGGAGCTGGCAGGCCCAGGTGAGCTGGTTTCCCCAGCCCCAGGGGAGCTGGCAGGCCCAGGTGAGCTGGTTTCCCCAGCCCCAGGGGAGCTGGCAGGCCCAGGTGAGCTGGTTTCCCCAGCCCCAGGGGAGCTGGCAGGCCCAGGTGAGCTGGTTTCCCAGCCCCAGGTGAGCTGGTTCCCCAGCCCCAGGTGAGCTGGTTCCCCAGCCCCAGGGCAGCTGCAGGGGAGCTGCTGCTGGGAGCTGTGCTGGGTGCAGCCCTGCTGCCCCACCTGCCTTTATCCGCTCGGGTTATCCAAGTAGATTTTTCCCCTCCATTTGAGGAGGTTTAACAGAGCAGAACAAAGGTGCAGATGTTCCCTGCCCGTGAGGTGGGCGGCAGGAGGTGCAGGCACCTGGGCAAGGGGAGCACAGCAGCAGCCCAGGCTCTGGCTCCCCCACACGAGGTGACCCCGGGGACACAGCTGAGCCCTGCTGTGCCAGGGGCACGTCCCACCTTCAGGGCAGGGGCAGGGGCAGGGGTTTGCTCTTGCAGGGGACTCTTCATTCTCCTTTCCTCTTTCAAGCACTGACTGAGAATCAAACCTCCTGCCTTCCCTTGAAACGACACCAACATCAAGAAATCACAATACATGTCTTTTCAGGACGTGCCCGAAGCCATAAAAAGGGTTGTATGCAAAATCAGACTAGATAAATTAGAAAGCTTTTCTGCACGTTTGGGAAGGTTAAACCTCCAGCAGCAATGGCAGCAACACATCGTGCTCCATTTTGCAGACATAATGTCAGTATTTTATTTTAATATACAATGCAGTTCACCCTAAATTACATTTTCTTCTTTTAATTTATTTTCATGAAAACGATAGCATGGCATAAATCATCTTGTGGAGGTTGCTGGGTTATTTGCATTTCAGAGGTTGATTTTAACTTTGTATTATAAAGGAATTTGCAGCCGAGAAGCTCTGGGAGGCATTAACTTGCAGTGATGGTGGCTCTCCAAAGGTGATGAATGACGTTCATTTGGCTTAGGACAAACAGCCTCCAGTTTGTGTCTTTCTGAAAAAACTTGTCAGAGACAAAGAGTGAAAGCCAGTGAGCGATGCTTTCATCTCTGGAATGAATCCCTCCTGGAAAAGCAGGGTGTTTGGGGAAAGGCAGCTGTGCAGCACAGCTCCTGCAGGGAGCCTCTGCTGGGAGGGGTTCATGGGCTGGGCAGGGGGCTGAGGGGTTCATGGCCTGGGTTTGGGGGGTTCATGGCCTGGGTTTGGGGGCTGGAGGGGTTCATGGCCTGGGTTTGGAGGGTTCATGGCCTGGGCAGGGGGATGAGGGGTTCATGGCCTGGGTGGAGGCTGAGGGGTTTATGACCTGGGTTTGGGGTCTGGAGGGGTTCATGGCCTGGGTTTGGGGGGTTCATGGCCTGGGTTTGGGGGCTGGAGGGGTTCATGGCCTGGGCAGGGGGCTGAGGGGCTGCCCCTGCTCCAGACAGGGGGGTCCTCATGGGGGTCCTGCTCTGCTTGTGCTTGGTGCTGCTCTTGGTTACAGCACTTGTTTAATGCCACCTGACAGAGGGCAACTGGAAGCCTGGCAGACTTTAATGAGTCTTCAGATGTCTATTTTCTGCTGAGAAACGTGGCAAGAAGCTCTATCTTAAATTCAATATAGCATGGAATGCTCAGGGAATGAAACAGCGGAGTAAAACGTATTTTATTAACGATGAACTGAGGCTGCACATGAAAGAACCCTTTAAATATCTGACATGTTAAATGCATTATTTTCCCTTCAGGAGAGAAGGAGTCAAAGGGACGGGGCTGATGAACTGTGCTCATTAACCTGAGCGATGGGAGCGGTATCGACGCGGGCTGTGCAGACTTCAAACAGGATTCCTGCCGGCTGGGCTGGGAGCCCTGCTCGGGAAAGTGGAATTAGCTCAGCCCCTGGTGCAGGCTCTGCAGCGAGAGGCTCCTCTGCAGGTGGGTCAGAGCTGAAACCAAGCAGGGCAGCACACCCACAGAGGGGCTGGAGCGTGTCAGAGGCAGCCCTGCTGCAGGGCACTGCTGGAGGAAGGAGTCCCTCTGCTCCTGAACATGTCCACAGCTCTCTAAAACACGGGGAATTCACTTCCTGCTCCGTTAGCATGAAATCATGGAATGGTTTGGGGTGGGAGTGACCTTAAATCCCATCCAGTGCCACCCTGCCATGGCAGGGACACCTCCCACTGTCCCAGGGACACCTTCCCCTGTCCCAGGTGCTCCCAGCCCTGTCCAGCCTGGCCCTGGGCACTGCCAGGGGTCCAGGGGCAGCCCCAGCTGCTCTGTGCCAGGGGTTTGTTTTGTATCAGAGATTTTGTGTTGGAGGAGTTTGTTGCAGGCAGTGTTATTGCCCATTCCAAGCCAGAGCAGGCACGTCACACCAGAGCTGCAGGACAGCACCAAAGCTCAGCAGCTCAGCACTGTCTGACTGCATTGCCCATATTTTAGACAAAACCCTAATGTTCTAACATGTCTTCACATTCTACGTACCCTTGGCTGCCTCTAAAATTGATTCCCGAGGTTGTCCCCAAGGAAAGGATTCTGGAACCTGTGGGAAGCCCTGTGCCTCACTGGGGAGCCACAGGCAGGGAGTACCAGTGGCAGAGCCAGCTGTGCCCAGGGCACGGAGGGCAGGGCAGTTTGGCTCACCCTACAGACCAGTGCCCCCTCTGTTCTGGCACAGCCACGTCGTCCACAGGTTACTGTAGAGCATTCACAGAGATGCAGGTGTCGTTTTCCCATTTTTCTAATTTATTTTGAAGGTAGAATTAATATGCACGGAGTTGATGTAGATGCAGTTTTGTACTTTCTGCTGCCTGGGGCTATTGCACTTCAGTTTTTGATCTGATCAGCTCTTGCAAACTCAGCTGGTTGGAGGCTGGTCAGTGCTTGGGGTTTCACAGGCATTTTCTGTGGCTGTGAGCAGTTTTTGTGATGAAGGTGGCACTTTGTGCAGTCAGCCAGTGCCAGGGAAGGGCCCTGCTCCATCCCGGGGGGAGGATTCCCACTGCAGGATTCCCACAGCCACAGGATGGCTCCTGGCCACATCAGGTGTGGATCAGTCCTGCAGTCAGCTCAGAGAAGCTGCTGGTGTTTCTCCCTGCCCTGTCCCTGTCCCCAGTGGCTGCAGCAGCTGGGGAGGGTGGGGGAGCAGGTCCTGGGCAGGGCTGAGAGCCCACAGGCGCTGCTGGGGATGGCCAGTGAGTGCCAGAGCAGCTGGGACAAAGCAGTAACCCTGGGAATCTGTTAGCTCCCACGGAAAACGTGGCACAGGGCATCTCAGCCTGCTGGAAACAGGAATTTTACAGTGATCTTTTGAAGTATGAATATGAATATATTTTAATCTAATGCCATTACAAAGAGGTTTTCATCCACCCCATCTCACCTTTTCTGATTGAACTAAACCATGAAGATGCTTGAAAGTCACCTGCCTCTGGATTGTAACTCAAAGTGTATTGAAAGGAAGGAGTTACAGCTTATGAGATCCAGTATTTCCTAGAGAAGAAATGTGGGAGGGTGGGCAGGCCCTGGCACAGGTGCCCAGAGCAGCTGTGGCTGCCCCTGGATCCCTGGCAGTGCCAAGGCCAGGCTGGACAGGGCTGGGAGCACCTGGGACAGGGGAAGGTGTCCCTGGGACAGGGGAAGCTGTCCCTGCCCTGGCAGGGTGGAACAAGATGAACTTTAAGGTCCCTTCCAGCCCAAACCATTTTGCATTCTGGGGTTTTATTTTGGACTGTTGCTTTTGTCTCTTTCCCCCTTTATCCCTTAACGGTTCCTTAATTAGGGAAACAGAGGTTTCAAAGAGAAGACTAACTCCTCACCAAGGCATTCTTCACACCTGGAGGATGGACCCCCCTTTTGGTAGAGCCCTAAATTTTTTTTGAAAAATTGTGTTCCAGCTGCAATTCCTGCATAATCTCCGGAGGAGTGGGGGTAGAGTTTAAGAGGAAATCTCTGCAGTAACACGGGGAGAAACACAGCCTGATAACTCCTGACAGATTGATGGCTTCTTCCTTCACCTAAATCTTTATAGATTAGCACGTCCATTTCCTCTTCATGGATATGTTTGTTAGCACTGCATGCTCTAGCCTAATCCGTGTGGGAAGTTATTTATCCAAGGGCTGTGGGGCATTCATACCATTCACTTGTCACCAAGAGTAATGGAGAGGACAGGTAAGATAATTCCAACTGTATTAAGGGCTGAGAGATGACTGTTTGTGTTTTGATAATGGGGCACTCAGAGTGAAGGATCTGAAATGGTTTTGTAACATATTAGCTGAAAACACCCATTTTAAATGTATTTCATTCCTTCTATTCCTCTGTTTCACGAGGGTGCCTGGGGTTGCTCTGGGAGAAGGAGACATCAATTGCCACTTAGGGGTGGCCTGAGAGACTTGTGAGGAAAGATGTGAGTGCCTGGGAGTGTCCTGCCCACTGTGGTTTGCTCCAAGCAGTCCCAAAAGGTAGTGCCCAGTCCCTCTGCTGTGATGGGGACGTGGCCCTGGGCAGGGGGCACTGGACAGGGGGCACTGGGCAGGGGTGCCCCTGGGCAGGGGGCACTGGGCAGGGGGTGTCCCTGGGCAGGGGGCCCTGGGCAGGGGGTGTCCCTGGGCAGGGGTGTCCCTGGGCAGGGGGCACTGGGCAGGGGTGTCCCTGGGCAGGGATGTCCCTGGGCAGGGGGTGTCCCTGGGCAGGGCTGTTCCCTGGGCAGGGGGCACTGGGCAGGGGTGTCCCTGGGCGGTGGGTGTCCCTGGGCAGGGGTGTCCCTGGGCAGGGGTGCCCCTGGCACGGCCAGCCCTGGGGCTGTTCCAGGGGCACAGTGGCTGGCACTGAGCAGGGCAGTTGCCAGCCCTCAGGAGTGCTGATCTCCCAGGCCTGTCCCGCTCCTTGTCCTGTGCTGCCCCTTTGCAGCCCGGCTCTGTTTCAGGGCCGCTGTTCCCTGTCCAGGCACCAGAGGAGCCTTTGCTGCCGTCCTGCTGCTTCGCCAGATGTTCTCCGTTTGCTGTGCCGTGATTTCTCCTCTCCAGCATCCTGTGACTGCCTTCATCTCGCTGATTTCACAGCACTCCCACGGCATCAAGAGCACTTGGAATTCTGCTCCCGTCCTCCAGAGCTCTCACAATCACTGCCAGCCTCCTGTCACCCGCAATCGCTGTCAGCATCTCCTGTGCTGAGCCCGTGGCTCCCTGAGGTCCCCACCAGCCCCTCGTCTTCACAGGGGACCCCAGAGCCCGTCCTGGGGCTGCTGGTGGCCCAGGGGCTCTGTTCTGACCGGCTGAGGTTTATTCAGGCTGTGCTTTCTGAGTTCCCCTGTGAGAGTTTGAGGAGCACCTGCTCGCCGTGGCACACCGTGTGTCACACACCCGTGGTGACAGTCATTTACCCCCAGGCCCTTCTGTCCCCCCAGACCCTCCACTTCCCTGGCCAAGCCCTCCTTAAGTTGGGTTTTAGTTTTTATTATTTATTCTCGAGAAATTGATAAACTTCTGCTGGCTCTGTCTCCTGGGCCACCATCTAATCTTGCAGGTGATGACAACTTGATTGGTGAATAATGGATTCCAGTCTCTTCCCAGCTGCTGAATGGAGCTGTAATTTCTAAATGCATCCTTGAAGAAGGAACAGAGTTTGTCCTTCTCCAGGGGTTGGTCTTTAATCAGCCCAGTTGTCTTTTCAGTATTGAAAACTTTTCATTGTAATATGCAAAAAACCCTCAAACCTGGAAATGAGCCATTTCCACCTTGTATTAGTGTGGAGATTAGGGGCTTAATGTTTTGGGTGCTACAGAAATCCTATAAGTGATATTCTCTGCTCTGGAAAAACTTTAATATTAAGCAGGCAAGGTAAGCAACTGAAAACAGACACCGGGGGATTGAATGAATTGCTGAGGCATAGATCAGTGTCACGGTGGAGATTAAAAGTCAGTCTCTCTGAAACCCAGAACAAAACTTTGCTGTTGCTCTGATGGCTCTTTTTGATGGGCTGTGGAAAATACAGAAAAATGAAACTGGTCCCTTGAAAACATTCCACGTTTAAGAATAACATGAAATGTTATTTTTATAATTTCAAACATGGAGATTTTTAAAATTCACTAAAATCCCAATAAGAACTCTCAGAATAGGTTTGGTTCTTTTTTTATTCTGTATTTGTACTTTCAATGCAGAAAGAACCTACTGATATACTTGTCTCATAATTTTAGCAAAAAAAAAAAAAACTTGGAGAAAGCAGAATTTCATCTTCCTCCACTATTGTGGATACAAACAAAAAGTGGTTATGCATCACTTTCCCTTGATAGAATGAATTTATTTGTCCATTTCTTTTACTGGAGTGCCTGCTGGAATTGAGGCTGTTGGTTAATCACCTGCAGGAGGAGGTAACTGGAGACATTGGCTTGTGCAGTGCAGGGACCCGAGCAGGGCTGGGCTGCAAACGCTGCTGCAGGAGGTGCTGAGGGGAGCAGGATCCTGGGGTGGAGATGCTGGGTGAAGGCGCTCCACAGCCTCCTTGTTGGCTCCAACCACTGGAGTGACTCTGCTGCAAATGTCAACAGGTCAGGGTGAGTGTCGGTGCACCACCATCCTGTCCCAGGATTCCTCTTTCTAACAAAAAATGGGGCTGTTCGGCCCGAGCTGTCAGACACAGCTGCAGCAGGGCCAGGAGGGTGCTGGCAGGGGACATTCGGGTGGCTTTCGGGTGGCCTCACCCCGGGCTGCCCTGCTACCATTTTATATTCCCTCCTTCCTCATTCTTCTTCTTCTTGCACACCTTGTCCTTTATACTCGGGGTATAAATTCTCCCTTCTGCAGGTTCCCGACCTGCCCCTTGCCCTGCTAATCCCAATACGGGCTGTGCCAGACAGCACCTCCCTCCCTGCCTGCCTGTGGAGCTGGCTGCTCCTGAATTAGCAGCGTTTTCGTGCCTCAGTGGGCTCGGTGGCACTGGCAGCCTTCTCGGGAGCGCTGCTGCACTTCATGAAGCGTCCGTCGTCCCGTGCTTGCGGCGCAGCCATGCAGCTCCCTCGTTTGTCACCGCGGCCCGGGCACGGCGGGTTTCTTCTCGCCTTCTGCCTCCCCCTGCTCTCCCCCTTGAGCAGCCTCAGCCTGTGGCAAATCCGGCTCTGTGTGCCCGTCCGCTGGCGCTGGGCAAGGGCTTCTGTGCAGAGCTGGTGTGCACACGGAGGGAGGCTTGTGCTGCTCCTGCGGAGGCACAGCAGCAGGAACGGCAGTCTCGCAGCTCCGCGGGCTCCTCTGAAGGCAACTGCTGCTCACACAGGTGTGTGCCCACAGCCAGAGCAGTGTGCCCCACCTGGGGCTGCCCCAGAGAGCGGGGAGCGAGGGCTGGGGAGTTTGGGTAAGGTGCCAGAGATGGGGGTTGGGTAAGGTGCAAGAGAAGGGATTTGGGTAAGGTGCAAGAGATGGGATTTGGGTAAGGTGCCAGAGATGGGGTTTGGGTAAGGTGCAAGAGAAGGGATACTGAAAGTTCCCCTCTGCAGCCTGGGCTCGGCATGACTGCAGTTCGGTGGGCAGCGCTGCCCTGGGCTCCCGGGAGGGATGGGCAGACCTGGGGACAGGGCTGGGATGGAGTGACCAGAGGGACACAGCTGGGATGCAAGAGATGGGATGCTGAAAGCTCCCCTCTGCAGCCTGGGCTTGGCATGACTGCAGCTTGGTGGGCAGCGCTGCCCTGGGCTCCCGGGAGGGATGGGCAGACCTGGGGACAGGGCTGGGATGGAGTGACCAGAGGGACACAGCTGGGATGGGATGGGATGGGATGGGATGGGATGGGATGGGATGGGATGGGATGGACTGACCAGGGGGACACGGCCAGGATGGAGTGACCAGGGGACACGGCAAGGATGGGCTGTCCAGGGGACATGGCCAGGATGGAGTGACCAGGGGACACGGCCAGCATAGAGTGACCAGGGGACATGGCCAGGATGGACTGTCCAGGGGGACACGGCCAGGATGGGCTGTCCAGGAGGAGCAGCCACAGCTCTGTTTCTGCCTCTAACATCCCTCTTCTCAGGCTGCCATCCTCCAGCAGGGAAGGAAGTGCTTCCCTGCAGAAACCTTTTCTGTGGAAAAAGGGCATTCACTTGACAAGCCAATTTGCCATTGAAAAAAAAGCCCTGACCTTAAATAATTAATTAGTTTTGTAGGTTTGCTGAAAGTTCTTCCCTAAGTCCTGCACTGGCTGAGTCCACTGGGACCCTTCCTTTGACTTGAGCAGGAGTTCAAGCAAATCTTCTGTCACAAAAATAACTGGAATCAATACTCAGACTTCATCCTTGAGAATGGGAAGTGTGATCATGTGGTAACTGCAATTTTCACTCCTGATCTACTTTTTACATTGTCAGAACTGATGAAGCATTTTATGGGAGGAAAGAGAAAAACCAACAAATCAGGGAGTATTCCCCTAGGCTGATGAGTGCATGTGGTGTGATAAACTGCTGTTATTAATCTCAGTTGGGGGCAAATAATGGCTTCAGAGTAGAAAAAATGGCCACGAAAACGACCCCCAACCTCTTGGAAAAATTTCTTGAACATAAAAGCAAAATAATGGCAGTTGTTCTATGAGGCTTTGTGTGTAATGGCCCTAAAGACTCCCAGGCACTGAGTGAGGGTTTGGGTGCAATTACTGCTGCTATTAAAAGCAGCACTGGGTACCAAAGCATTGCATGGCAGTGTTTACAGTGGGTAGCACGGTGTTCATTGGTGGGGCTGGGGCTGCCTCAGCCAGGCTGCCCAGGACAGGCTAGCAGGGACGCTGCCCTGGGGTCTGGCTGCACATGTATCATTAATTTAATCTTAAATCAATTTACAGTATCAATAATGAAGCACTTCCTAATGGGCTTTCGACTGGTCCAGTGTCAAGGCAGATAGTGCAGCCTGGGGGGAAAGGAGAGGAGCAACTCCCTCCTTGGGTGAGCTCCTTGTAGATCATGAATAAATCATTCTCTCTAGCTGGCAACTCCTTCACGCTGCTCTAAGACTTCTGAAGTAACTTCCTTCTGATTTAACTTGTGCCTGAACTTCCAAAGCAGCCTCATCCTCTAAAGAAAAAGCACCTAATTTATGTGCTGCTCTTAGCCTTTGTTACAGGAGCAGAATAGTAGGAACACAGAGTGCAGAGCTGTAGAATCCTCTGGGCTGGAGAGGACCTGGAGATGCTCCAGTGCCAGGGTAAGCACTGGGGCTGTGCTCAGGCTGGCTGGGGCTGTGCTGCTGTCTGGGGTCTCATTCCCCTCCCCAGCTGGGCTCCCGTTGCATTTCAGGGCCAAGGGAAAATGACTTTTGCTGCTCCTTCCATTTCATATTCATTCATCATTTCCATATGGTAACTACGCAGAGTTGTGCCATGTGTTATTCAGCACAGCCACACAGAAAGCTGCTAAAGATAAAAATCGATTTTTTTTTTTTTCTCAGAACCAGAAACTAGGAGCTGTTTCTTGTCACGCTTCAGGAGAGTGAAAAGTAGCACTGGCTCAGACCTGTGGGCTGCAGTTTTCCCATTCCTCATATGTCCTTGAGATATCAGAAAGTTTTCTTGCTCATACTGGGCTGAAAGTGGGAGCTTTTGAAGATTTTATTGGGGGGGAAAAAAACCAAACAAAACAAAACAAAAAACCAAAAAAACCCCAAAAAAAGGTCGGTGTAGAGCCAACAGCTCAGTGTGAGGTCACGAGCACGTTTTGTGCACATGGACTCTATGGTGGTGCAGTAGCAGCAGCCTGGGTGGCAGCTGTCTCCTTTTGCTCCTCCTGCCTGGAGGGAAAGCACTTGCAGCCCCAAACTTGAGGGTTTGGGATGCCTTTCCTCACTTAAGGAGTTTGGTTTTCTCCCAGGTGCCTCCGTTGGCTGAGCCTGATCCCGGCTCCCTCTCTGTTCTTCCTGCAGGGATGGAGCCAGGAGCAGGCTTGGCTTTGGGTGTGGGTGCAGCAGCTCTGTCACCCGGGGTGGCATGTGCAGCTCCCCGTCACCCAGGGCTCTGCTTCTGGAGACCTGAGCTCCAGCTGTGTCTGCTCAGAGCCCTCACACTCCTGTGCAAAGGAATCCCCCTGAAATCCTGCCCTTCCTCCCGTGGAAAGGAATCCCCCCGAAATCCTGTCCTTCCTCTTGAGGAAATGAATCCCCCCGAAATCCTGCCCTTGGTCCTGTGGAAATGAAACCCCCCAGAATCCTGCCCTTGGTCCTGTGGAAATGAATCCCCCCAGAATCCTGCCCTTGCTCCTGTGGAAATGAATCCCCCCAGAATCCTGCCCTTGCTCCTGGGCAGCCTCCAGCAGTCCCGAGGGGGTCCATCAGCTGCAGGGGAGTTCTCTTGGACCTGCAGCAGTGGCAGAGTGCAGCTGAAGTGGGGCTGGGCAGCAGTGCTGGCACCAGCCCATGCTGGGGGAGGATGGCCTCGTCACCAGGATGGTGCTGGTGCCACCATCAGCCCCCAGCCTTGCTCCTGGGCACTGCCAGGATGGTGCTGGTGCCACCATCAGCCCCCAGCCTTGCTCCTGGGCACTGCCAG
Organism: Onychostruthus taczanowskii; assembly: GCF_017590055.1. Taxonomy (NCBI): domain Eukaryota; kingdom Metazoa; phylum Chordata; class Aves; order Passeriformes; family Passeridae; genus Onychostruthus; species Onychostruthus taczanowskii. The sequence continues at coordinate 531,559 of NW_024498573.1, forward strand.
CAAGGGGCTGCCCCAGGAGCAGGCTGGAGGAAAGCCCAGGGGGACTGCAGGGACCAGCTGCCGTGATGTTTTCCCATCTCAATATCGTTTCTGGGTTGATGAGGAGTTTTAAAGGCACTCTTTTTTTCTGGAGAGGAGGCAATGGGAATAAAGGTGAGGAGCAGTGACGACAAAAGGTGGGTGGTGAGTGCTTCTCGGGGGTTTCCAGCACTGCCAGCTCCTCCCTGCACACCCTGCCCTGGGGCTCCAATCCTGCAGGAACAGCTGAGCCTGCTGCTGGGGAGGAGGATGAGGAGGGATGGGTTGGCAGTGCTGGGCTGGGCTCCTTCATCTTAAAGGTCCTTTCCAGCCCAAAATGATTCTGGGACTCTGGCAGCAGCAGGCACTCATGTCCCAAAGCAGGAGCTTCCTCAGCTGCCCGAGGCTGCTCCTGCTGGGTTTGGGACTGGCACGGTGAGACCAGGCTGGATCACAGAGCAGAGCTGCCGTGGGGCCCAGCAGGGCGACAAACGCTCTGCAAAGCACAGGGAAGCAAAGACAGAAGATGTAGAGGGAAAAAAGAACATTTACATTTTCTACTTGGAGGAGTAAAATAAACATGGGAACGTTTCCCAGGAGAAGAGCTTGTTGTGGTGTCATGCAAAGCTGCAGTTGCTGCCTGTGAGGAATTTGCAGAAACATGTCAGTCTCTGCTGTGGATTGCTTGGGCACCCCGGGCCCCACTGTCCCAAACTGGCCAAGGGCTGCACCTTTTCTAACCTTTTAAGGTCAAGAAAGGGAAAAACAGGTTTCAGGTCCTTGATTATTCTTTTGCTGATATCTCAACCGAAAATATGACATCCTTGAGTCTACTGAAAAAGCAGTATGTAGTGTTTCCACTGCAGCAGCACAGCCAGCTCTGCTGTGCACGATGGCTCCTCACGGTGCCTGCGTTGCCAAGGCAACTCGGGCTGGGCACCAGGGGCAGCTGCTCCATCCGTGCCAGGATGGGCACCAGGGGCAGCTGGTCCTTCTGTGCCAGGGTGGGCACCAGGGGCAGCTGCTGCATCCGTGCCAGGGTGGGCACCAGGGGCAGCTGATCCTTCTGTGCCAGGGTGGGCACCAGGGGCAGCTGGTCCTTCTGTGCCAGGGTGGGCACCACGGGCAGCTGCTCCATCCGTGCCAGGGTGGGCACCACGGGCAGCTCCTCCATCTGTGCCAGGTGAGCTGCTGTGCTGAGCACTCAGCACTCAGTCCTGCCTCGCCGTGTCCTACTTTTGGTTTGTTGTGGCTGTAGTGCTTCGTGCAGTTATTTAATACAGGTAATTATGGGAATAATAACTTGGGAAAGGTTGAACTCGATGAACTGGGGGATGGCTGTGGCTTTTGGCATTGACCTGAGGAGCGTGGTGCCGATCCTCATTGGTAGCAAACTTGCAGATTCCGTACATTTTAATCCAAAGCACATTTCTGTCTCTCCCAGCAGCTCTTTGATTAGTGGTGCTCACCTCGGGGTCAGAACGTGGGGAGAAAATCATCAGTGAGAGGCTGAGCTGGGGCAGCTGCTGGGCTGGGTGTGAGCGGGCAGGGAGGGGGCTCAGGGCCCCTCGGGCTGCCCTGGTGCCCCCTCATTTCCCAGGCACTCCCACGCAGAGCTGGGTGCCACAGGCTGCTGAAGGGGCTGGTTTATTTGCTGTGCTCTGTGAGGCACAAACACGAGGAGCTGCTGGGTTTGGCACTTTGGTGCCTGGGGTGAGGTACCAGAGCTGCTGGAGCCAGTGCTGGATGCTTGGTGGGGGCTCCCGGGATGAGTGGAGAGACGAGAATCTTGACCCCATGTCCCAGAAGGCTGGTTTGTTACATTATGGTATATATTATATTAAAATGATGTAGGTAAACTGTACTAAAAGAATAGAGAGAAAAGGATTCATCAGAAGGCTGGAAAGAACAGGAATGGGATGATAACAAAGGCTTGTGACTCTCAGAGTGCGATGCAGCTGCAGCTGTGAGTGGCCATCAGTCAGAAACAACCACCATGCCCCCGTCCCAGCTGCCCCTGTTGCATCCCACAGCAGCAGACAGCTATTTTTGCATTTTTTTCCCCGAGGCTCCTCAGCTCCTCAGGAAGAAAAAAATCTCAGCAAAGGATTTTTTCATAAAATGTCATAGCTGCTGGAGCCAGCGGGTGGGCATGGGGCTGCCCTGGGGATGGGGGCAGCAGGCACTGCCCAGGGAGGGCTCTGCTCTGGGATCCAGCAGGGATGGAGGGAGCCTGGGAGAGAGAGGGGCTCGTGCTCTGCTCTGTGCCCTGCTCACCTCCGTGCTCAGGCACCGCAGAGCAGGGGTTTGTCCCCCCCTGTGCCATCACAGACACTCCCTGAGCATCCCCAGTTAAACTCTGTAACTGCTGGAGCCGGGCTGTGGAGGAAGGAGGCTTTTGTGATAAGAACAAATGCCATCATTGCCTGGTCTGCTCTTGACCGTGCCAGTTCCCTGGGGAATTGAGATTAGTTCTTTAAACTCTTGATTTGAAGAGGTGGGACAATAATTCTGACTTTGGGGGATACTGTAAATTGTAATTAGTTTTTATTTCCAAAGTGTTTTTGCATCTTCAGAGGGCTCTGCCTTAAAATTATGTATCCTCACTCATTTTTATTGCATAAGCAATGCAGAGAATAATACAAAATATTATTTATTGATGCATTTGAATGTTGAAAATGTAAATTCACTTCCACATTTCCAATATTTTTCATTTGTTTCCTTCAAACCTTCATACGTATGTTTCTGATTATAAAAGCTTAAAGGCCTAAATTTTTCTGGCCTCAGTAGCATTATGAGTTTACCTGCACCTGGGTGCCAGGCAAGGGCTGTGGCAGAGGGAGGAGTTCAGTCTGCAAGTTCCCAGCACTTCTGGACATCAGATTCCATTGGAGTCTGATTGGAATCTGATTCTTTACTGCTCACTGAGCTGGGTGGCAAAGAATCAGCAGAGCTGGGGAGGCAGCATCTCGTGGTGTGGCAGTGGCACCTCCCTCCCTCCCTGGGGCTAGGTGGGATCCACATCCCTCATCCCACACCCCATTCCCTATTCCCCATCCCACACCCTCCACCCTCAACCCACACCCCTCATCCCACACCCTGCACCCCACACGGCACATCCCTCACCCTAAATCCCCCATCCCACACCCCCCAACCCACACCCCCCATCCCACACCCTGCACCCCATACCCCACATCCCTCACCCCAAATCCCCTATCCCACACCCCAAATCTCCCACCCCCCACCCTAACTCCACATCCCTCATCCCACACTCCACATCTCTCACCCCAAATCCCCCATCCCACACCCCATTCCCTGCTCCGCTCCCGTCAGTGCCACAGCCCCGGGCAGTGTGTGCTGAGCCTGGCCCGGCCCGAGCAGCCCGGGAAATGCTCTGGGGCCTTTAGGGAGCACAGAGTGGGGTCTGGCACCCAGCTCTGGCCCAGGGAGGAGCAGAAGGGCCCGGGTGCAGTTGGCACCTTCGCTCTCCACTGCACAGCTCCTGTCCAGCTGCCCTGAGGTGCCCGGGGGCAAAGGGAGGGCACAGGATCCCTCACTCTGCCCCTGCCATCCTCTGCTCTGCCCATCCTGTTGGAGTCCCCGTGGCCCGGGAACAGGGTGGGAAATGAGCTCCCACCCCCTCTTGCTTTGTATCCAGGAATGAACCCCACGGGCTGCGGGTGGCACAGGGGAGCCTGGCACGGGGAGCCTGGCACAGGAGCCCCTAACCCTGTGTCACACCTGGACAGGCTCCTGAGGCTGTGCAGGTAATTACTGACCCCTCATTTGCGTTTGATCACCCTGGGCTGGTGAGGTGTGTACCTGACAGGAGAGGAGGGGATGGAGGCAGGAGCTGCTGCAGGCTCTGATGGAAACTGCCCAGCCCTGCCTGGCCACTGTGACCTGACCTGCTCTGCTGCCAGGAGGGTCAAGTGTCTGAGATAAAGACTGTGCTTTGGACAGTTTTTATTGCCTTTGGCATTCACTGCTCTATCAATTCTCAGACACAAAGAACGTGCTCTGGCTCTCAAAACCTCTGGTTTGGAGACTTTTCTACTTGCCAAAGGACTTGTGGTCCAACTGAAAAGAGGTAAAATTAAACCATAGTAATGCCCGGGGGTTAAAACCAAGAGGAGGGTGTTTATCACTGAGAAATGTTAAGGAAAAGCTCCAGGGCTGAGCAGACACCTGGCCAAAGCCCTGTTTGCTGTGCCCATGCCAGGTGACCCTGTCCAGAGCCAGGGGCAGCGAGAGCCAGTCCCACCCAAACCCTGCCCAGAGGGAGCTGAGCCAGCCCCATGCCCTGGGGCTGGGGGCTCTGCTGTGACCTGATCGCTGCTGCTGCTGCTCTTGGGGAGCACACAGCACCCTGCTGCACCTTGGGAGGAAGGACAGCAGCCCCAGGAGCTCTGCTGCAGCAGCCAGGCTGTGCCCTGGGGCACTGCAGAGCTCTGGGCTGGGCACCCTAGGGGCTGTGTGAGCTCAGCTCAAGGTCCATCCCGCGTGGCTGACTCAGAAAATGGGCATGAGGGCACGTCAGAGGGAGAGGATGAGGATGAAGTGGCTCTCATTCAGCTTCCAGACCTCACACCTACACCAGTGCATCCATTAGCATGGCTTTGGCCAGGAGTTTTCCTTGTTTTCTGCACACACTCACACATGGTGTTTTTTCAAAGCATTCTGTGTCAGTGAGCTCCAAAATCAATGACATCTATTTCTTTTTGGTTTAGACCTGCTGGAGTAATCTATTGCTACGGCACTTATGCTTGTGTTTCATGAAGGACTCATTTTTTTTCCTACTCGTCTTTACTCTGCTATTCTTAATTTTACAAAGTTCATCAGTCCCTCCCCACTCTACAGAAAATGATGATTTACAGCTCACGTGGCTTTAGCATGTGATAAGCCATCAAATGTTAAAATAAGAAAACCAACCCCACAAGCTGCAGCATCAAACAATCCCCAGTTGAAAAATGCTGGAGATTTGCACTGACTCCAGCTCCTTTGGCCACACAGCTCAGCCTCTGGGCAGATTTACACCTGCAATTACAGAAACAGATCTCCCCGTGTGCGGGAGCTTTGGAAAAGTAAAAAGCAGCCCTTGATGTCCCCGTGTGCCCAGGGCAGGGCTGGCAGCGCTGCTCCCGGGCAGCCTGTGCCACAGCTCGGGGCAATGAGCAGCACTGACCGTGGTTAATTGAAATAACCGAGTGGAGCAAAGCTCTGGAGAGAGGCAAGGACGAGAGATAAGAGAAGCACAAAGCTTGCTGCTTGTTCTTTTTGAGTGGAAGACTCCAGGTGATGAGATTCTCCCTGTTGGTATTCCAGGTGAGGATGATGAGATTCTCCCCGTTGGTATTCCAGGGGGGATGATGAAATTCCTCCCTGTTGGTATTCCAGGTGGGGATTCCCTCTGCGAGTTCTTCAGGGGCATTTCAGAGGGTGACCTTTCAATCACTCAATGGATGTGCCACACACCTCAACAGCAATTGTTTCTTCTAATGAAACGTGGGTTCTGCTGTGTTCTGCCCTCTGGGAAGGGGATGCTGGAGGCAGCCAGCTGTTCCTGCCACGTGCCCTGGGCAGCACAGCTGGGCTGGGCACGCTGCAGCCTTTGGGAGCTTTCTGGGGAAAAGGGATCCACGTGAAAGTGTTGCTTTGACAGTGAAGCTTGTGGACACCTGAGTGTGTGTTTGTTCAGAATAGATTCAGAGAGGTGGGAAGCTGCTTGGCTGCCTGCTGGAGACTGAGATTTAATTGTTTTCCTTTGGTGCAAAACCAAGCACTTTGCAGTGTTTGGGAAGGCGAGGAGGGACAGGCTGGCGAGGGTTCATTTCTTGGTGGAGGGGGTCCGTGGTGGGAGGCCTGTGCTCCTGTCCCTCGTGCCAGCTGGGCACACTGCTGGGTTCTCTGGGTCTCCTCAGCTTGACCAAGACTTTCATAAAATTCCAGTTGAAGGTGTGGTTGAAAGAGCCGTACTCTCACAAGAGTTTCCCCTACAGTAATTCAGCCTTTTGGGGCAGGAACAGAGGCTCTGCAGAGTCTCTGCTGGTGCTGCTCTGAGCTCCCCAGAGCAGGGGCTGCTTTGTGCCCACAGCCCCCAGAGCCAGCTCTGCTCCCTGGGCTCCAGTCCCTGGTCCCTGCCCGAGTGTCTGCAGGCGGCCCCAGGTCTGCTGGGGGGCAAATGGACAAACCAACAACACTATTTATATGTGGTCTATCTGCATTTTTCCTATTTCTTTTTTTAAAAATAGCCATGAGAGTGTAAGCTCCAGCTAGCAGCACACAGCCCAGGTGATGAACAGCATTCCTCTTTGGAAGCTGGTATTTTGAAGTGCAATAAAAATAAGAACAAATACATTGAAAATGCCCAGGTTCAGAGCATTCTGGCCTGTCTCCTGAGCAAGGGGAGCTGGTTGCTCCTTAATTATAGATGAGGAGAGAAACAGATTTTTCAGCCCTCTGGAGTTTTGGGAATCCTGGTGCTGGAAGGATTTCATCACTTTCAGCACTTTCATCTTCCACCCCAGGCTGGCCCCAGGAATATCCTGTCATGGGGCTGTTACAGGCCCACGAGCTCACCACCCTCTGCTGTAAATGCAGGTAATTCTCTTCAGCCTGCAGCAAAGCAGTTTGACACAAAAAGGGATATATTGCAGGGTCTGTACCCTGAATTGCAGCTTGAGCCAAAAGAGAAAGGCAGGCATGCCCTGATCCCCACTGGCAGTGCTGGCCACTCCCAGCTCTGGCTGTCAGGAATATTCAGGGGTTGCTGAAGCCCTTCAGCTTCAGAGGATAAAGTCTTTCAGCCTCCCTGATCACAGAGAACATCTCTAGTTACCAACCAGAGAAATACTCTTCAAACAGAAACGTGTGTTTACTCCCAAGGTAAGAAGCTCAGGTGGTGGGAGAGTAAGAGCTATTCTTTACTTTTTTTCCCTGACAAATGAAACAGCCCATTTGTACATTGATTTATCAAGCTTATCCCAACTGTCTTCCAGCCAGGATTCACAATCCCAGCTTTTTGTTTCTCTGCATGCTCCAGCACACAGATATGGCTTTCAGAGTGGAAATCAATACATCTGCAGGACGCCTCTGGTGCTAGCAGAGTCCACAGCTTCTTTGATTAAGCTCCACTAAAGCATAATTATCTGGAACGCCTTGCCATTTCCCTGGCACTGCTCACACAGCTTCCCAACCAGGAAGCATTTTCTCAGGGCACTGGAGCCCCACACACCACATGCTGAGAGGAAATGAGCATCCTGGGACAGGGAAGGGTTTCTGTGACACCCGGCTCACAGCTGAGGGGGAGCAGCGCTGAGCTTGAGCCTGGCCCTGGTCCTGGGGCACACCTGGGCCCAGGGCTGGCTTTGCTGCTGCTCCTGGGCAGCGCCGGGGGTGATGCCAGGGGGCACCTGCGCGTGCCAGGCTCTGCTCAGGAGGGCAGATCTGGGTGCGCAGGGGCAGCTGCCCTGGCCTTTGGTGGGGACACGGGGTCCTGCCCTGGACTCAGCCCCCTCCCCAGCCCCCCGGCTGCCCAGGGCCCTGTGCCTCAGGCTGCTCCTGCCCCTCTCTGTGGCTCCAGTCACACCCCACGGTCACAGCACCAAGGGATGGCAGTGTGACATTCTCCTCTGGCAGCCCGGGCTCCGGCTCGCTCCAGCAGCAACAGAAGGAGAAGTGTCATGCTAACATTTCAGCTGACTCCCCCTTTTCTCCTCTCCTCCAAGGCTGTGTGTAAAATCCGCCTCCTCTCCATGCTGCCGGATGAAGCTGCTGCACAAGGCTTTGCTGAGCACAGCCTGAGCTCTCCACAGGCAGGGCAGGGGCTCCAGGGAGGAGCTCGTCCCACGGGGCTGTGCCACCTCAGGATCGGCATTTTGGACCTTTCCTGTCCCTGCAGGGGGGGTGATGCTGCCCAGGTGCCCACAGCCTCTTTTGGCCCTTCTCTCCTGTTTGGGGGACAGGCACAATCAGAGCTCCAGACTTGGTCTGTGACAAGGGGACAGAGGAGGAGCGCGGGACACAGCAGGGAAAGTTTCCACGCAAACAAATCCCTGCCGTGGCAGAGCAGAGCGATCGTGGATCCTGCTGGACACCACCGCTGTCCTGTGCTCCCAGATGTGCTGAGGAAAGGCTCTCTGAGAGCCAGCCCCAGCCCCAGCAGCGGTGCCCCATGCTGGGCAGGGCCCGGGCAGTCACACAGGGCACGGCAGCTGCTCCCGGCGATGGGACCAGCCCCTCGGAGTGATTCTCCACTGAGCAGGCTTTTCTCCAGCTCAAAGAGCTTTGCTTTGCTTTTTTGGGAGAGCAACCCTGCCCCTGCCCCTGTCCTGTCCCTGCCCTGCCCCTGCCCTGTCCCAGCCCCTGCCCCTGCCCCTGCCCAGCACCCAGTACCAGGTCTCTCTCACTACTCCCTTCATCCAGGAGGAGCTCCCCAAGGCAAGAGACACCCTTTAAATGGCCTGAAGCATTTGTGTGCTGCCTGGGCAGCCCGGGGGCAGAGCAGGACAGGCAGCAGAGGTCAGCAGGGGGGTCGCACTGGGGCTGCTCGTCTCAGCAGCTCGGAGCCCACCCAGGAAGAAAGCTGGTCTCTGTTCCAGGTGATCCTTGCACACCCAGAGCAGCCAAAGAGGGACACCAGGAAGCTGAGGATGATCTGTCCTGGTGAAGGTACGTGCAGCCAGGCAAGACGAGGGTTCCATAAGAGCTGCTGGTGCAAAGGGAGGCTGCGGTGTGGTGTGTGAGGCTGGGTGATCCCAGTGGATCAGTTCAATGAACCCTGAGTGCTCCTGATAAGAGCTGCTGGTGCAAAGGGAGGCTGCGGTGTGGTGTGTGAAGCTGGGTGATCCCAGTGGATCAGTTCATTGAACTCCCAGTTCAATGAACCCTGAGTGCTCCTGGGAGGCTGTGACTGCCCTCAGAGACAGCAGGGGCTGGCAGAGGCTGGGCTAGCCCAGCCCAGTGAGCCCTGCAGAGCTGATGCCACGGCCCAGCTGGGCTCAGGGAGCAGCTCCTGTGGGTGCCCAGGGGATGCTGGTGGCCGTGGCAGCAGCCTGGTCCTGCTGTTCCTCAGGAGCCCTGTTCTCCAGGACAGCCCAAACCCACCAGAGCTGATCCTGCCTTCCTTCTGAGTGTGCCCTTTAGAAGCTGCTTGTGTCTCCCTGGGCTGTAGTGCTCATCATTTTAGGGAACGTTAGGTTGTGTTTGGGATAGTCAGAGCTTCAGTAGTTTCCTTCTTGACCTTTTCTCGACCCTTTTCTCCTGGGTGAGTGTTACGCAGGGAGAAATGCCATTCCCCTTTTCACAATTTCTCTAGCTGTAAACACAGTAAATGGCAGCAAGCTCTGGTAATTCTTGTTAAAAGCCCTGGAGTCCTGAAGTGAACCCCCAGACAAGAGATTGAAAAGGCAACAATTAGGGGAGAAGAGAGAGGGACAAAAGGGATGTAAACAGGTCCCTGCTGCAGAAGCCAGAGCAGCCAGTGAAAGCATCACAGGAGCACGGGTTCAAGAGGCTGGGGGTTTTGGGATGTTTTTGAAATATAAGCTTAATAAATATTAGAAATCATCTTTAGCCACATGCTAGGTTTCTCCACTCTCAGTGTTATTTTTTGACATTGGATCTTGGCCCAGATCCTTCATTCAAAGCAAGAGAAACTCTGCTAATCCTTGTTTATAGCTTGGGAGAGACAGTACTTTGTGGTGGTTATATTTGTGAGGGATTATTGGTTTGTTCTGTGCTTTCAAATGCTGTTCTTTGCTCCTTACAGCAGCCAGGGACGATTACAGCAATGAGAGTGCTCACAGCAACTATTTCAATGTCTTTCCATTTGCCAGTGGTTAACTTTCCCATGGCCAAGTAAAAATCTTTGCAGGAGAACCAAGGAGTGTTTCACAGTTCCATGCAATAGCAAGAGCTGCCAGTAGCTGAAGATGAGGACATTTCAGACAGAAATGCTGATTTTCTTAGGGACCTTACAGCATCTGCTGGCACCTGGTGGGGGCTCGTGGGGTGTCCCTGGGCAGCTGCTGCTCCTCAGCTCCTCGTGCCCTGGGTGTTGTGGCCCTTTTTCAAGCACTGCATCTCCTTCTGCCTCCCTGGGGAGCTCCCATCCACGTGCCAGTTCATATCCACAGACCATGGCACGTTTTGGACAAAACCAGACCCGGGGAGCAAACGGAGGGAGGGACGTGGGGACTCACCTGGCTGAGCCACTCTTCCCCTCGGCGTTTGTAAAGCTCTGCTGGTGCCACAGAAGCTCAACACAGGGATTGCAAAATAATGCTGTGGGTCTGGAAGAAAACAGAAAGCATTTCTGCTCTTAGAGTCCCTTTTCTCTGGCAGTGTTTGAGTTCGTGGGCTCTGACCACGGGGTCAGGACAAGGAAGGGACAGAACTTGATGTATTATGGCAAAAATGTGTTCTTTTTCAGAAGTGAAATTCTGTACTCCTGAAGGTCTTGGAAGTCTGGTTTTGCCACTTGTTTTGGGAGAGGCTTTGAGCAGTTAAGTGGCTCCTGAGGGCAGGAACCAGCAGTGCCACACAATGTCAGCCGTGGTGCTGGGCACAGGCTTTGTCCACGCAGTGTTTCCTCAGGGACTGGGCATGTGGTGGGCACCCAGCTGGACACGAGCTCAGTGCAAAGGGCAGTTTGTTGTGCCATCCAGCTGGGAGAAGAGGCAGAGCTGAGGCCAGTGGAAATCCTTTCATGCAAGGACTGTGCTTTTGTATTGGTTTTGTGAAGCACCAGTTAATATAGGAATAATAGCTGGGTGTTTATTCTTAAAAGGGCCAGGCTGTTCTGCCAGCAAAACTAGGATTCGTAACAGCCTTGAGATATTTTTCTCGTTTTGTTCACAATATCAGTGATATTTGAATTAATATTCATGTTGGAATAAAATCTGAGGGGGCCTCGGTAGTAAACCAGTAAACAAAGCAAGGAAAAATGGCTTTTTATGGTTGCATAAAGATGCAAAATGACAGGGGGATTAGGAGCTTCTTTTCTTCTGTCACGTCTCCCAAGAAAGCAGAGCGAGTGTTGTGTGCCTGTGTTTTGTTTTGCCTTTGCCCAGGGACATTCATTATCCCGGGCAGCGCAGGGGTGGCAGAGCCGTGTCCCCACGTGGGGCACGGGCACTGGCAGGGGACGAGCCCGTGCCAGGGGAGCCAGGCACGCCCTGACCCAAGGCTGGCATCAGCTGTGGGCTGGCAGGACGTGGGCTGTGCTGCTGGGATGTGGGATGGGGCACAGGGGACAGTCCCTGCGCTGCTGGGGACCCTGCCTGGCCTCTGGGCTCTCCTCTCTCCTCAGTCAGCAGTGTCTCACCAGGGAGTGCCCCTGCTTTATTCTGAGCCACCTGGAGGACTCCTGGGAAGTTCCCCCAGCTGGCAGGAGCTGCTGGCTATGAACTGGGTTGATGGGTGCCCACCTCCCATTCCATTGTCCAAAAATAAGGGAAGAACCCAGATGAATCACAGCAGAGCTCGTTTGTGCAGAGCACACAGCTCTGAGGAGTCCTGTATTTGCTGTTGAGGCAAATCCTTACCAAGGAAGGCATTTCACAGCAATTAATGCAAGCTGAACAAGGATTGTTCCTCCAGCTGGTCAGTAACTGTCACAAACTACTGCAGCAGCTTGTTGTTGCTGTTATCCCATTCCCTTCAGGTAGCCATGGTGCACTCACAGAGCCCCACGTTGCTTTGGGGTTGGGAGGGACCTTAAAGCCCACCCAGTACCAGCCCCTACCCTGGGCAGAGACACCTTCCCCTTTCCCAGGTGCCTCCAGCCCCATCCAGCCTGGCCTTGGGCAGTGCCAGGGATGCAGGGGCAGCCCCAGCTGCTCTGGCCCCCTGTTAAACCTGTTATCCCTCCTTCCTGTGCCTCCTGGCTGCCTTCTGGAAGTGCAGCAGGTGAGCACCCGGCCCAAGGCCATCTGCTCCCTCCCTGCTCAGAGGAGAAATCGGCTGGAGAATTCCAGCAGTACTGTTTGTATTCTCAGCTTGTACCAGGGAGAAGGGCAGGAGACTCAAAAGTGATGGAGGAGGTTTGTTCTGAGGGATATTATCCTGCTTATCTTCTACACTTTTTGGGGTTAATGCAGATGACCATATGCAATATTAGATTGGGAAAGATGACCTGGAGGACAGGGAGGAACGGGCAATTCCCTGTTTCTGCATCTCTGTTTGTTCACCCTGAAGGGTCTCTTTGTGAGATGGAACTGGGCTAGGAACAAGAGTGCAGGGTTATGCCATCTGTGCACAGCTCTCATGGGATTCTGATGATTTTGCTCATTCACAAAGTTAAGAACACCCTAAACCCTGCCTTTTCTTGCTTCTGCATTGAGGTATTGCCCCAGTACCTTGTTCTTTCTTCCCTGCACTTGGGAGCCAATTAACATACCCCCAGGAAAAAAATGGAAATAGAAATTGCAGCCTAGATGAATCTACCCATACAGCTAATAAAAGGTCTGGTTGCTGCTTTTTAATCTGCTTTGAAGAAGAAGGACACTGAAGGAGTTTGTGATGTGGCCACGTGAGAAACCTCCAGAGGCCTTATGGAGAAGAAGCAGCTGAAGATGCTGGTACCTTTGCTGAGCATTACCAGGCACTCAGGAAGGTGGGATGGAGCCAGCTGTGCTCCACAGGAGCCTGATCAGGGGTTCCATGGCTGCACTGACAGGCTCAGCCCAAAGCTACACTTGCCATTAATTCCAGCTCATAAACTCCAGAGCCGCTGCAGACTGTGCTGGAGACGCAGCCATGGAACAAAGCTGCTTCAGGGGCTTCAGGAAAATAGTAATGGCAAGAAAAGCAGAAAACTGCTGTAACTGCCAGGAAATGATAAAGCATCAACACCGAGATACATCAGAGCACAGAGTCAGCTGCCCAGTAACTCCTTTGGCACGTGCAGCAGCTGGAGAGGAGCCACCCCAGCGCTGTCCCTGGCTGTCAGCAGCTCAGCGAGCATCAGGGACTTGGCACTGCTGCAGTGGCAGCTCCTGGGTGCTGTGCTTCTGGGGAGGGAGCTGGGACACCCTGGGGCTGTGGCTGGGCACTGGGCAGGTGCCTCGCCTGGGGTGCAGCACCCAGTGCCTGAGCCCCTTGGGTTCTGCACCATCCCTTGGGCCTTCAGCTGCACACACTGGGGGGACATTCCCCACTGCCTTTCAGGCAGAGCAGCTGTGCTGCCAGAGCTGCCCAGCTTTAGGGTGTCACTGCCCCCCTGCTGCAGTGTCCCTCTGGGGACAATTCCATAACCTGGTTCTTGGGTTCCAGCCCAGGAGCTGGGAGCCTGCACTTCAGGGATGGTGCTGACAGACTTCTGCAGTAAAGGAGCTTAAGCTTCCAACAAAACTGTGCCATAATGGAGAGTGAGAGCTGCCCCAAAATCCAAATGCCTTGTTCCTGCCTCATTCCCAGAGGATGTGGTGTCTGGGAGCTGGCTTTAGCAGCGACCCCTTTGTGTGGCTGTGGCAGAATGGTCTCACCATCACTGAGGGCAGGGAGGAACATCCTTTCCTGCTGCCCTTCAGCACTCAGTGCAAGGTAATTGCTGCTAAACAGGGTGAGGAAAAACTTCCTTCGGGAAGAGTCCCTGAGATCTGAGTGGGGGCAAGCAAAGCAAACATTTCCTTCATGGCAGATGTTCATGTAACTGCTCTGAAATTTCCTTATTTTCATCTTGTGGGATTTCCAATTTCAGAATTAATTCCCCAGTGTGCAGTCTCGGCTGTCAGAAGCTGTGGTAGAAGAAAAACGCAGGTAGGATTTCTCATAAGGGAAAAAACCCTACTGCCTACTGAAAAACTGACTGCCAGTCCTGTCTAGTCTGCTCAGAGTTAATATTTTTTCACCTTATTTCCTCAGAAATATGACTGTTATTTTTTCCCCTGGTTTCATGAAACCAATTTGCATCTGAGATGCATTTTCTGGGACCTCGGCAGTGATGGGACTGGCATTGCCTCTCTAAACAGAGCACCATATGCTTCCTTCTGTGTGTGTTTGCTGCCTGCAAAACCCTCCCAGATAATCTCCCCGACTGAGTACATGACAAAGTACCAGAAAGGCGTTAGCACACAAATGCTGACACTCCTACAAAAGGGGAGAAGTGATAAATGCTTTCCTGTGTAGAGAAAAAGATAAGGATGTATTTTTGGGAACCAAGCTGATGGCTGCAATACCTGCCAGTATTTTTAAATTGAGATCAGGAATGTAAGGAAAGGTAGATAGAGGCTATCATTAAATCTGCATTGGTTTATTTGAAAAACAAACACTGTATGTTACTTTCAAAGCCTGTCTTATCAGCGATGCAATGGAATTGCACTGGGGTTTTCAAATGCACCTGAAGATGAAGGGCCTTATTTCCTTTCACAAGAACTTAGCAAGAGTTACTCCCAGATCAAACCTGGGGCTTTTCCTCTTAGAAGTGGAAATTCTTGTTTTTCAGTCAAGCAAATAACAACACAAGTTTCAGAGAAGACACGTTATTCAGCCGTGCAGGAAAAGCCCACCACACCTGAGGAATGGCTTAGTAAGAAACGCGTTGCTTTTCACAAAACCTGCCTGCCTGCTGGCCGCAGTTCTTCTGAGGTTTCGGGGCTGCCTGTCCTTTGGGGAGTGCCGTGTGGATTTGGTGATGTTTACCTGCATCTCCTGCCTGCCAGCACCGGCTGGCAATGAGATGTGAGCACGCATTTTGATGGGCTTTGGTTTGAAGGGAGCAGCTGCTGCAGGGCCGCTCGGTGCGGCCGTGGCCAGGACGGGCACAGCCGCTCCCGGTGCCACCGCGGCCGCTGCTCCTGGCCCGCGGCTCGGGCACCGAGAGCTGGGAGCAGTCCTGGGCATCCTGCTCCTGCTCTGCAGGGTGGGGGCAGCTGAGCAGTGCCAGCACGGCTCAGGGCATCAGTGATGGTGAATGCCCGCTCGTGCCCCGCTGGGAAGGCTGCACAGCGGGCACAGAGCCGCGGTGAGCTCTCTGCTCCGGTGGAGGGTTGATGCCCGAGCTCCCCTGTGAGCAGCAGCACAGGGGAAAGGCTCCTCGCAGGAGATCTGCTAAAGGGGGAAACATCACCTGGATTTTGGCAGACTACCGCCAAGAACAGGTCGGTGTTAATCTCCACGGGCAGCAGCTAGGGCTGCACAGGCGTTGCTGCTCTTCTGGCTGGTCACTCCTTTGCTAATTATCAAAGCACAGAGATTTCCCTGCCTCGTTCATTCTGCTCAGCTTCCCCCCTCAGGATCGTTTATCTCTCACAGAAACACCCCCGGTGCCTGTTAGGAGCAGGGGCCTCAGTTTGACGTTTGTAATCCGTGGCTCTGGCTCCCATTCGCCTCCTGGTGCTGCTCCTTACCGTGAGCCGTGTTCACAGCAGCGATCCAAGGGAAGGCTGCCCTCCAGCTCTTCCCTCGGAGCCTCATGGCAATACCCTGCTCCTGTGGTGTCCGTCGGTGTCCATCAGCCTCCTCGAGCTGCCCTGCTTCTGGCGTGCTGTGGGTTACCTGTGGGTACAGGTGCCGTGGAATCACAGAGTTGTTCAGGTGGGAAATCCCTCTGACACCTCTGAGTCCAGCTGTCCCCATCACCGCCAAGGCCACCGCTAATCCACGTCCCCAGATGCCACATGGACATGTCTGTTAAACCCCTCCAGGGAGGGGATCTCCCTCACTGCCCTGGGCAGCTGTGCCAGGGCTGGGCAGCCTTTCCAGGGAGGGAATTCTGCTAGTGCCGGGCTGAAGGCGTCCATCTGTGCTCTGATGGGATCACCCTGGTAACCCGACAGCCTAGCCCAGCACAGGCAGCTCCCGCTGCCAGGAAGGCAAATGTCTGTGCTGCTCTACGAGTTCTGGTGGGCAGAGGGAACAGCTGCTGTGTGACAACTGGAGGCAAAGGGGGAACATCATTTGGGAGAGCTCCCATGGCTCCTGTGCCTTGACAGCAGCGCTCCATCCCCGGCTCCTGCCAGCCCCAGCTGCCAGCCCCGGTCCCTGCAGTCCCCTCGCAGCCAGGGCATCGGTGGGGGCTGTGTGTCTGTAACAGGAGCATCACAGCTGCCAGGAGAGCACAGCCAGGCCAGAACACTCCTGTTCTTGGAAGCAGACAATCACGTGAGTTGCTTCTGTTTCCATGAAAGTCAGCAGCAGCTTAGCCAGGAGCTGTAAAACTTCTTGAGTTCAGAAGTTGCTTCATTAGCGAATAGCCCCAAAACCTCCCTGGGAAGGGAGTAATTTGGGCTTCAGACGAAGCATTCAAGTAATTTGAAATAGTGTCATTTTGAAATTAATTTTATTGTAATTTTGGAAGGGTCAAGATGCACAGAATTACCCAAGTACAATTTTCTTGAAACTAAACACTCTGGAGAGTTTAAACAGGGGTTTTACAGTCACAACAATCCCGTTGTCTGTAAGCACCAGGCATACTAATGAGACAAAAATTCCCTGAAATTATAGCTTGATCTAACTATAAGCTTGCAAATTCTGAGGGTGTGGAACATAATCTGCCCTGAGTGTGGGGGGAGCAGGTAAGTGGGCTCTGCTGTGCAGTGCCAGAGCGGGGAGCAGGGGCTCTGTGCCCTGTGCTGTGTGTGTCCCCTGCACAGAGCCCTGCACAGCTTCCCTGGAGCTGAAGAGCTGCCCTTCCTTGGAACAGAAGTGCCTGCAAAGCCTCAGGCCAGAGGTGCCTGCAGAGGTTTGGGGTGCAGGTCTCTATTCCTGCTCCCCAGAGCATGTGAGCCTCCAGAAGCTGAAAAGCTGGGAAGGGAAAAGGGTTTTTCTGCTGCCTTAAACCTCTGCAAAGCTTTTTCTCTTCTGCGCTGCGGTGATGGTGAGTAAACAGCCCTACAAAGGTGCTGTGCGAGGCACAGGCTGCCCAACTGTCCCCTGACCATCCCTTCCCTGCAGGGAACTGCCCCGTGCCTGGGGGTGCTGGGGGCTCCTGCTCCGAGCTGCTGGCCCTGGCTCTGCCGTCATGGGGACACTTCTGGGAGCCCAGCCTTGGCTCCAGCCCAAAGCCCCATCCAGGGAGAGCATGGCAGGACGGGCTGTGGCAGGGGGATGTGCTGTGTGCCACTGCTGTGCTGTGAGGGGCAGCTGCACTCCCTGCCCTGCCCCAGGGCCGTCCTGCTGGCTGCAGCCCCTCCACGTGGAGTGCTGTCAAGCACTGACGTGGGGACAACGAGGACCGACTGGTGGCATTTTCTCGCCTAATTTTGGGTTTCTGACAGCTGCTTTTGTGCTCAACTCCCACTTAAAGCTGACCTTTCTACTCCAGACTCCTCCATCCGTTTTTCTGATGGCGCTTGCCTGATTGAGCTGTTGCTGACAAATGTCAGTGGGAAAAAGAGAAAACTATTGGAGCTCTTCCATGTCGTGCCTGCTTGAAGCTCCTGGAAGCCCCACTCACTGCATTTGTTTTGTTATGGTGTTACATGAAGGGTTGGTTTTTTAGGGAAAAACCCCCTTGGTGTCCTCGGTGTCGCTGTTTTGGTCTCTGGGTCACTGTGCTGCTGTTGGGATGCTGTTGGAAGCATAGGGAGGCATCTTTGGGAGCTTCCAGTGGATGTGCTTGGGGATGGGGTGTGTTAAATCGGCCCCTTGGCACAGCCTGCACAGGGCTGCAGCCCCTCAGTCCTTGGAGCATTTATCCAAGGACAGACACGAGTCACGGTCGCTTCCTCTCGGCACAAGGACATTTAGGAAGATAATAGGTGGGAAAAATAACAGTTGATCCTGAGGCTGAAACTGGAAGCTGTTTCTGAATATAAATTAGAATGTGACCTCAAACTGTCCTGGTTCCTGTCTGCTTGGCAGTCTCTCCTTGCCCGAGTCCAGCCTTTGTTTTTCCTTTGTCCCTCTGTCACTTCTGTATTGGAACCCTCTTCTTTGTCCTGTGACTGGCACAAACCTGGCTTACAGGTGCAGGACAAGGCAGCCTGTCTGGATAGGGGTGCTGTCCATCCCGCTCTGTGGTGACAGGGAAATCCCACTAATGCTGCAGGGTTGGTGCTGGGCTTCCCTCTGTTTTCCCTGGGCATGGCCAGTCTGTCTGTAATGGAGCCCCTGAAACCTCTCCCAAGGCAGAAAAACAGAACTTTTCATGAAAAGGAGGTGTTGCAGCCTCTGTCAGCTCCGTGCTGGTGCTGCCATTCCCTGGCACTGCCCAGGCCAGGAGGGGCTGGGCAGGGAGGGCACGGGGGGCTGGCAGTGCCAGTGACACCGCCAGTCCTTCCCCTGCACACAGCAGTGGGGTTTGCTCTGTTTTGTTTACTTTGGTTTGTTGGGGTTTGCTCTGTGCACACAATCCCTTGGGCAGGCCTGGAAATGGAGGAGAACACAGGGCTGGCTGAGGAGCCAAGGCTGGGCCCCGCTCTGCTGGCTGAGGCCGTGGGGATGGCACAAAGGTGGCAGTGCCATGGAGGGGCTGGGCTGGCCTTGGCCATCCTTGTGTCACAGAGTGTCTGGAGAAGGTCTGGGCTGCCCTTGGCAATCCTTCATGTCATGGAAGGTTGGGCTGGCCTTGTCCATCCTCATGTCACCGAGTGTCTGGGATGGGTTGGGCTGGCCTTGCCTTGTGTCACCGAGTGTCTGGGGTGGGTTGGGCTGGCCTTGTCCATCCTCGTGTCACCGAGTGTCTGGGATGGGTTGGGCTAGCCTTGCCCATCCTCGTGTCACCGAGTGTCTGGGATGGGTTGGGCTGGCCTTGCCTCGTGTCACCGAGTGTCTGGGATGGGTTGGCCTTGCCTTGCCTCGTGTCACCGGGTGTCTGGGATGGCTTGGGCTGGCCTTGCCTCGTGTCACCGAGTGTCTGGGGTGGGTTGGGCTGGCCTTGCCTCGTGTCACTGAGTGTCTGGGATGGGTTGGGCTGGCCTTGCCTTGTGTCACCGAGTGTCTGGGGAGGGTTGGCCTTGCCTTGCCTCGTGTCACCGGCTGTCTGGGGAGGGTTGGCCTTGCCTTGCCGCGTGTCACCGAGTGTTTGGGAGTGCAGCCCGGTCCCCCCCGCTCCTGTCACTGGGCATCAGCCGGGATTTCCATGAGCTCCTTGTGCTGCTGCAGTACAAGCAGAGTGTCAGTGCAATCAAACAGTCACCACGGCCCTGCTTAATCAGAGTGTACAGTTTATTTTTCTACATAGTAAATTTGCTATGATCTAGGTCAGTGCTTGCGACACCAAATTCCCCTTCCAGAGCTGTTTGTTGAGCTTTAAAACCCCCACAAATTCCCAACTAACAAGGGCTTTCAAAGACTTCCAGGTTGTAGAGTGGCCCTTGCTGGGTTTTGGCATTGGGTTCTCCAGGGGAAAATTTTTGATTTCTTTTTCTGGCTTACACTGACTGTCCTTTGTTTTGCCAAGCTCAGAGTACCAAATTTGCTTTTCCCCACACAATTTCATTAATCATGAACTAGCTTTTGTTTCAAATAAGAGAGATGTGAGCAGAGCAGTGGTCAATAAGCACAGGCCAAAGGAGTAACTAGGAATATTGATTGGGAATGAAGGTCTGATGTAATAAACTGCTGTCTGCAAGGAAGGCTAAATACACATGGAGGGCCAGGGCTGCTCTTCCCACAGGCTGTTAGAACAGAGTAAGAATTTTTTTTTAATTTTTTTTTTTGGAATTGAATTGCTTTGTGGTAGAAAATTACCAAATTTCCTGTCATTGCAATGCTCATTCTCCAAAAGTAGGACTTGGCATTTTTTTGTCCCTCAGGCTTGGTTCAAGCACTAGCCTGGTGTGCTCATGTGCTGCTGTTTGCCCTTGCCTACTTTCATCCTAATTTGATGTGTCACCACAAAAATGGGGTGACTGAACAGCTTCACTTCTTGGCAACCTGGATTTAATGGAGCTGGTGAGGAAAGCAAGCAGTAAAATTTGTTTCCTTCAGCAAGACTTGGCGTGGCCCCTGGTTTGTCAGGTTGGATTCCTCAGTGCCGTGTCACACCAGGGGACGCTGAGCTGAGCTGTGGGACACTGGGCAGGGCTGAGCTGAGCTGCAGGACACTGGAGCTGCAGAGCCATGGGTGCTGCTGCCCGAATTCCCAGCTTAGAATTCCCGAATTCTGCTCCCAGGGCTGCACTTGCTGCTGCTGGAAACTCCCGTGGGCTCCTCTGCCCCGGCTCAGCCCTCTGCAGAGATCCCTCTCCCAAGGACATGGAGCTGGGCTGGGAGGGGATCCCATCAATCCACACCAACACCTCCAAGGGCTGGCAGAGGTTGGTGCCAGGCCCTGCTCAGTGGTGCCAGTGACAGGAGAAGGAGCAATGAAGTCAAACACAATGAGTTCCACCTCAAGACAAAGAACTTCCTTCCCTGGAGGGTGGCAGGCACTGGAAGGGCTGCCCAGGGAGGGGCTGGAGTTGTCCTGTGCTGCAGGACCAGCTCCTTCAGCAGGGCTGTCTGCACACCCACACCCTGTCCTGGGACAGCCTGTGGCCCGTGGGATGGTTGCTTACTAGAATTATTATTCCATTTCCTGTTATTTGAGCAATTTTTCCAAAAAGGTGTTGTGGCAGTGAGGTACCATCTCGAATTCCAGTGGCTCCTGTATTTTTCTGCAAAACCATACACACCTTTTTTGCTAATGAGTGCTATGAATAATTAAAGCTAAATTGCAGCTCTCAAAAGAGGCGAGCAGAGCAGAGGGAGCGAGCCTCTCTCCTTGCTTCCCTGGCATGGAAGTGCCAGGGCTTCACTGTCCATCTCACTGCTCTTGTACAGAGAAAGATTTGAAAGGCTCATGAGCAGAGTTTCAGGAGCCATCAGAGTCAGGGCACTGGGGGCCTCCATTACTGTTGTGTTCTCAGGGCTGATCTATTATTACAGCCTCTTGCACTTTGTGCAAACCAATTAAAATGAATAAGTGTACTCTGATCTAATATCCAAGTCACTTTTTGGCACACAATCATTCATCATAAATGCACATAAAACTAGAATTCAATTAATCAGCTCATACAAAGAGCCTGTCTCTTGCTATTTTTTCCTAATACATTTTTTTCTTTGAATAAAAATGTAATTGTCAGTGCAAAATATCAAACCAGAGCCACATAACAAATAACTATGGATTTGTAATTAAGCCCAATAAAGCCTAAGATGGAGCATAAAAGGCAGAGAGCTAAAATCCAATTAAAACTTATTATGAGAAATACAATGCCAGGATTTTTTTCAGGCGGAGAGCAGCATACTCCGGTCTGTAAGAGAACAGTTATTGGATTTGATAATGACACCCGGGTCCGGTTCCCTGAGCCTGGAGCAAACCACAAACGGCAAGAGGAGCCAGGGATGGAGCAGGGAGGCTGCAGGGCCTCAGTTGTGCTGCTGTACCCAGAGCAGGCCTGGCCTGTCCCCTCCAGGGCTGCCCGTGGCTGCAGGAGCAGGCACGGATGGGCTGGGGTGACCTCCCTGCAGTGACCTCCCTGGAGTGACCTCCCTGGCGTGATCTCCCTGGAGTGATGATCCCTGGAGTGACCTCCCTGCAGTGACCTCCCTGGAGTGACCTCCGTGGAGTGATCTCCCTGGAGTGACCTCCCTGAGTGATGATCCAAGGAGTGACCTCTCTGGAGTGACCTCCCTGAGTGACCTCCCTGCAGTGACCTCCCTGCAGTTACCTTCCTGCAGTGACCTCCCTGGAGTGACCTCCCTGATATCCCTGGAGTGACCTCCCTGGAGTGACCTCCCTGTAGTGACCTCCCTGTAGTGACCTCCCTGATCTCCCTGCAGTGACCTTCCTGCAGTGATCTCCCCTGAGTGATCTCCCTGGAGTGATCTCCCTGCAGTGACCTCCCTGCAGTGACCTCCCTGATCTCCCTGCAGTGACCTCCCTGGAGTGACCTCCCTGGAGTGATCTCCCTGATATCCCTGCAGTGATCTCCCTGCAGTGACCTCCCTGCAGTGATCTCCCTGGCGTGACCTCCCTGGAGTGACCTCCTGGCGTGACCTCCCTGGAGTGACCTCCCTGGTCTCCCTGGAGTGATCTCCCTGCAGTGACCTCCCTGCAGTGACCTCCCTGATCTCCCTGCAGTGACCTCCCTGGAGTGATCTCCCTGGAGTGACCTCCCTGCTGTCTGTGCTCAGGCAGGGGACAGGCTCATTCTCCAGGAGTGGGGCCATCATCACCCCAGAGAGGGACACAGGGCTGGGCTGGCAGGGTGCACCCGCAGGGACAAGGACAAGGTGGCAGCTCCTCATGATGAGGAGATTGATCCCCCAGCCTCACTGCCAGCATCCTTCCTCCTCCTGCTGTGCCTGGCACGGGCACTGGGCTGGGGAGGGATCAGAACCATGGCTGCTGCCTCTGGGAAAGGAGGAAAATAAAAATCCTTCAGCCTTGTCTGTGACTGACTTCACACGCTGGCCTGACTAATCCTTATTTCTCAAACAGAAATGGTTACAAATATAAATTGGTTGGTGAGGTCATTTTTCTTTCACTTTTTTTCCCAGTCAGAAAGCCTCTTAGACGTGGAAAATAAATGTGTGAAGTTAGCCTAGTCTGAAAGCAACTGGACTTTGTGCTTAAAATGAAGAAAAAATAGATTAGATTTCTCTTCCCAGAATTCTCATTGTTCCAAAATAACTGTAATTATTCCCTTTTTTATTGAGTTCTTCCATTGTGTAACATGTAATTCTCTTAACTAGCAGAATATTCCTGGTCTTGCATTTTATTCTGACCCTACCCTTTTTTAAAATTATGATTATAGGTACAACTCCCATGTGCCTATTTTATGTCTTTGTAGCATTAATGGTCTGTTGAGTAATACCCAACTGCATTGTTTATCCCTTTTATTTTTGCTAATGGCTGTCACTGCTTTTGCAGCTCGGTGTTTCCTCCTCTCTGAGGCTGTGGGGTGGATCAGCCTGGGCAGGGCTGAGGATGGAGAGCCAGACAGAGCTGGGAGCCACCCCCTTCCCTCCCTATGGTTCGTGCTTGTCCTGCCTCTCCCGCAGCTGGGCATCCTCTGTGTCCATGCTTTTTATTCCAACTCCCATGACAACCGAGGTCCCACCCCCAGGAGACCCCTGTGCACCCCTGGAGCCCTCCAGGACCAGGCACAGCAGCTCCAGCAGCACGAGGCAGCCCCCAGGACACGGTGGGTGCAACCTGCCCCTTGCTTTCCTCCAAGGGTGGAAACCCAAAGTGGGGTGGAGTGTCCCCCAAAATGTCTGCTGTGGAGCCTGGGGAAAGCTGGGGTGTTTCACAGAACAAAGATCCCTCTTGTTTCCAGTAAACTGACTTCCAGAAGCGTCCAAGGCGCCGTGAGCAGACTTTGCTGTCCAGGCTGGAGCCCAGAGGGTGCCGTTCCTGCTCCACGTGCTGTGAGCAGCCGGGAGCTCGGGCACAGGGCTGGCACAGAACAGGCAAACCTGACCCTGCAGCTGGGCTCCTGCAGCCTCAGCTCCAGGGTGCTGCTCCCAGCCTGCCTCAGGGATGGACAGAACGGGGTGTGCTGTGCCTCACCCACTCTGCTCCACGTCCTGAGCACCCCACACCCCGCTGCTCGGCCCCACGGAGAGAAAACCCTCACTTGGGCACCTCGTGGGAAGCTGTGGGAGGCAGAAGGCATCCGTGGGTTAAATACTGGAATCTTCTGCAGCCAAAATTGGAGACTTTTTTTTCAAAGCAGCTCTTCCGTGCCTCTGAGTGTCTGAAGTGGTTCTGAGCTCCTGGGAAGTGCAGCTGCTGCTGGTGTGACCCCGGAGCAAACACACAGAGTGCAGAGGCACGGACACACGGACACACGGACACACAGACACACGGACACACGGACACAGACTGCTCCAGCTGGCAGCCCTCTCTTTCAGCTCTGAGGAAAGCCTCCATTGGAATTCAGTCATAACA
Organism: Onychostruthus taczanowskii; assembly: GCF_017590055.1. NCBI lineage: Eukaryota > Metazoa > Chordata > Aves > Passeriformes > Passeridae > Onychostruthus > Onychostruthus taczanowskii. The sequence goes on from NW_024498573.1 coordinate 555,401, forward strand.
TAATCTCTCTTTTTCAGCTTTTATTAACAGCACCTGGAGCAAAGCAAAAGGGGAATGAGGTGACTCTTCTCACCAGATGGCGAGTGAGACACAAAAGGTGCCTGAAATCAGAGAGGGAACAAGATCCCAGTTTGTGTGGCTGAATTCGAGATGGGAAGAAGACACCCTCTTTGAGTAATTTGGTATTTTTTGTATTGAAACAAAATACTGAGCAGTCAGCCTAGAAACTGTCAAACATAGTTATTTAACATAAGAGGTAAATAACAAGTATTAAAGTTGTCTGGTGGAGGCAGCAGCAAGCAGTAACTCTTGGGTAGAGACTGAATGCCAGCGTTCAGCTATTTGTGCCTTACAGCCACATCCACCCCAGAATGTCTTCTGCCATCTATTAATGCACTTGCCACACTCTCCTGTCTCCGAATTCTGACCCTCATTTAGCAGCTCTAACCTCAGCCCGTTGCCCTGGTAGTTAATAACATCCCTGTGCAGGTGCTGCTGACGTGTGATCCATCCTGGCTCCGCGGGCTCTTCGTTAACAATTAACAGCATTAACAACACTCTCAGATGGTGTCAGCAGCTCGCTCATCACCGTGGGGCTGTGAGGGGCTGTAATTGGAACCATCTGTTTGAAGGTTTCTGTTCCCTCCAGCTTGCTGGTGGAGCTGTTGTCTCCTGCTCTTGCTCAAGCAGAGCTCATGGAGAAGAATTCCGTCCCAAAGTCCCATCTAACCCTGCCCTCTGGGGCCACACATTCCCTGTGTCCTGCCCCTCCTGCCCCTTGTCCCCTGTCCCCCTTCATCTCTTTTGGGGCCCCTCTGCAGGCTGGAAGGGGCTCTGAGGTCTCTCTGGAGCCCTCTCTTTCCCATGGGAGCACTCCAGGCTCCTCTCCAGCCTGGCTCTGTGGGATGAGTGTTTGGTGTTCAGGGCTGGCTCCATCAGGCTGGATCCCTCTGACTGCCGTGCTGGGAAGTGTGGGTTGTCCCCAGCCAGGCCAAGGAGGTGGCAGGCAGGTGCCTGTCTGAGGGCTTGTTGTGACCATGCAGGCAGCTCTTCCTTCCACTGGTTGCAGCACTGGAATCAAAAAGTTGCCTCAGATGGAATCCTGCTCTCAGGTGTCTCTGGGGTGGAGGGAAACGCTCTCCTCCCTCCCCGCAGGAGCCAAAGGCTTTGCCAGGGACTGCAGAGCTGCTCACGGACTGCCCGTGCTGGGGAATGACTGCTGGGGAGCTCTGGTGGCCTTGGGCCCTTGGGCAGGACACCTGGGGGACACTGTGCCCTCCCTTGGGAGCATCCTTGTGCCTTCAGCCCCAGGCAGCTCCCATCCCCTGAACCCTGTGCAATTATGCATGCGAGCTGCTTCTGAAATTAGCTGCACATGTTTATATTAACATGCAAATAAAGCAGCTTCAAATAAACCAAAATATGAAAATGTCTCTTCATTAGGTTCGGGTTTATGGCATAATTGATTTGGGGGGGTGTGAGGCTCTGATTACCTTCCTGACGCTGAAGGGATCCACAACAATCACACTGATAACAAACCATTAAACATATTCTATTAAATTACTGGTAATTCTGAAAAAGCTCAATATTGCACATGGGTTCATTTAATTTTTATGTAAATTTTATCCCTGATTTTGCAAAGTCTTAATAGTTTAACAGCAGATTAGGCTAAATTATTTTAATTGAATTTTATGTGAATTTTTTCCTTCTGCCTTTAAGGAACCCATTCATAAATGTTTTTCTTTCAGACATTGTGCACAGAGAGAACTGGATGCTGGTGCCAGCACTTCCAGCTTCACTGTGGGCCACCATGCCCACTTGGATTTGAAATCCAAGTAAATCCAAGAGTTGCTCATTTCATGTGAGATGTTCAGGAAGAAAATACTGAGTTTGGAAATAGAGCTAGAGGAGAACAAAGGTAGCATCAAATTTGGGAACACTTTTTCCAGAGGGTCCCTACCCTGAGGATTTTTTTTTATTTTCATTTTTTTATCTTAATCAGGTAGATTTTCTCACTGTTGAGATTGGATCAGAATTCCTTAGGTATTGTTGAGGTGATGTGCTGGATTTAGAGTGTTTCTCCCTGACCACTGGCTTAGAAACAGCATCTAAGCCTCAAGTCCAGGCTGGCACTGCCAGGATCCACGCCACGGGCTCCCTTTGACGTCCCCCGTGGCTCCTGGCAGCCCTGGAGCGGGGAGCAGAGCCCAGACCTGTGCCCGGTGCAGCCACGGGACAGGGACAGGAGGCAGCCAGGGGTGCCAATGGGAGTTATCCTCTTTGGCTCTCTGAGCCTTGCCTTCTGTTTGTTTTTGTCTCTCTTTTTCCGTGGTTATCCTATTAGCGCAATATTTTAAACGTCTTCACCAAAATAATGTCAAAGGATTTCTCCTTGGGTAAGCGTGCCAACAGTGACCACAGCTACGTCTGGAGCAATGGGATAACTGCTGCTGCTGCTCCTCACTGGTGCTGAAGTCATCTCTGCAGTAATTTCAGCTGATGCTTGCTGTGGTGCTGGCACACGGCTGGAGAATGCCCAGCTGTTCTGCTCCGTGGCCGCGGCGCTGTCCTTCCAGAGCTGGCAGCACTGGGGGCTTTGGGGCTCATTTCAGGAGATGAGCTCCCCGCAGCGGGAATTACACCTGAAGGCACCTGCACCCCCTGCTGTGGGTCCTCCCTTCTCTGCCCTTTCCTTTGTGCCTTTATGAGAGGGAGCCTGTGCTCAGTTCCCGTCCCAAAGGCAGCTGCGGGCGTTTGGAATGGCGATCTTCAATATTCTCTCATCAACCACGGAATCAGACCTTGGTGTAGGGCTGCAACTCCAGCAGGGCTTGGGCCACAACTATGACTTTTAGTTTTAAAAATGCCTCTGAATTATTCAGTATAAAAAGGCCCCTAATTGTCTTAATTGCCGAATGAGTCAGTGCATTGCAGGCACCTGGCACGGGAAGCGACCCGGGGAGCGCCGGGCCCTGCCGGGAAGGGAAGCAAGGCCTGAGAGGCTCCAAAGCCTCGGCCCGAGGAAAGCTTTGCCGTCTGAGGTTCGCTTCTCTTCAGCATGTCTGTTTTGGAGAGCAGGAGACGGTTATTTTTAGACCCATTTGGAGCGTGCGGCTCCTGTTTCCCGGGTCCATTAAGGAGCTTGCCGGGGAAGCCGCTGTGTCCCCCGAGGATCAGGGGGCTGCACTCCGAGGGCAGGGCAGGGGACTCCATGCCAAGGGTAGGGCAGGGGGTCTGGGCCCAGGGCAGGGCAGGGGGCTCCAGGCCCAGGGCAGGGGACTCCATGCCAAGGGCAGAGCAGGGGGCTCCGGGCCCAGGGCAGGGCAGGGGGCTCCGGGCCCACAGCAGGGCAGGGGGCTCCATGCCAAGGGCAGGGGGCTCCGGGCCCAGGGCAGGGCAGGGGGCTCCATGCCAAGGGCAGAGCAGGGGTCTCCGGGCCCAGGGCAGGGCCGGGGTCTCCAAGCCCAGGGCAGGGCAGGGGGCTCCATGCCAAGGGCAGAGCAGGGGTCTCCGGGCCCAGGGCAGGGCAGGGGGCTCCGGGCCAGAGGCTGCACTCCGGCTTTGGGCAGGCTCACCCACCACAGTCCTGGGCGTTTCTGCTTTGCTCGGCTGGCTACAAGGAAGTGGCTGAGGAAAAATGGGTCTGAGGCACGTGGAGATAATATTTTGAATGGGACATATGTCCCAACATAATTCTTGTTTTAGAGAGAAAAAATGTGACTTTTGAATGAAGTAACGATAAGCAGAATATTTTCAGATGTTCAAGCCAAATCCAGCTAGATTTTGGTTATTTTTCCTCAGGGAAGTAAATTCAATTTTGGATGAATTCATAACGTTAGTTGCATGCTTTTTAACCACAAAGACTCCTGCAGACGCAGGACGAGCCCGGCTCTGGCTGGGAATGTCCCCTCCAGCTGGGCAGGTAAAGGTGTTTCACACCTGCAGAGGGGAGGGGGCAGACTTGGGAAATGTGAGCAAACACGGCTGCTTCAGGAGGAACTTTTGGCAGATACATTTCTCAAAGTGAATGTGAAAATATATAAACTAACTTGGCAAAACACAACAAGCTGTGGAGATTATCAGACGGACAGGAGGAAAACTGACTTCTCCAACAATGATTAAAAAGAAAAATGTGAGCACCAGAAGAACCAGGGGTTTAGGAACATGATGAATGTGGAAATTAATGGGTTTTGGGCTATGTTTTGCCTTTTCCTGCCCGAGAAGCATCAGTATGGAAGCTGTGAGTCTGTGGAAGCCCATGCAGAATGCTGAGTCCTGGTACCTGGGGGGATTGGCAGGGGCTGGATGTTCCCCAGAACGAGGAGGGGTCACAGAAGGGTGTCAGGAGGGGGTTCAGCTCCTGCTTGGTTGAGTGTGACATTTAGCTGGCTCTTGCATTTTCTGGGCTTTTTGTTGCAAGCTTCTTTTGTTGGTTTTTTCCTTTGGCTTTTCAGTAATTTTTTAAAGTGCTAATTAGAGAATTAGGAACACTCACCTCCCACACATCAATTTGTCATGTTCTGCTTTGCCACAGTAATTCCAATAAAGGATTTTGTAATCTCCCTGCGATGCAGAATCAGTTTAACACAGACACACCTAAAGCAGGAACGTGTTCTTTCATTACAAAGACACAACTGGAAATGTGAAAACACGGCAAAGCCGTGCACAAGAGCTTGTTTACCAACAGAACCCCCTCCCTGCAGCTGTAATGAAATGGGGATTTTTCTCGGAAAGGGTTAATTATTGTACCTGGCAGTCCGTGTGGGCGGGATGAGCAGGGAGCTGTGTCCCCCAGGCCGAGGCTGCCAGAGGTTTTCTGGTTTCCGAATCTAAATCCATTACCCTGGGAACCCTAATTCATTAACCTGTTTCCAGCAGCTCAGTGTAGAGGCATCTCCCCCGGCAGTTTTCTGGGAATGGCACACAGATTCCAGGGAGCAGAGTGCTCTGGACAGGCACAAATGGGCCTCACCATTTGCTCACTCTTCATGTTCTATGGCAGACTTTTAATATAATTTAATTTTGCCATTAGTTTCTAAAACCTGTCGTGTCTGAAATGCCACATATTAAGAAGGCCTGTTTAATGATGATATATCCAATCTTCCTGTTTCTCCCGTTGTGATATTAATTCTTGAGAATGAAAATTAAAAAGAAGCAATTGATGTTATTTCAGTAAATTTACTGAAAGCAATTAAACTACAAACACTTTTTTTTTATGACTGCAGAGTGTAGCCAGTATTAGGAAACATAATTTTTTCCCTCTGCTGACTATATTTTCCCCTTCAAGCAGAAGTTGAATCTATCTATAGGAATGATGGTCTTTTTCAGATTTTTTTCCTCATCTAATTGAGTGTTCCTTTTGTACTTCTATCTTGTGCAATGTTAAATCCCATCCTCTGAGCCAGAGAATCTTCTGGAGGTGTGAAGGTCGTTAATTTTAATTCAACGGAACTTTTTGACACTTGCTAGAAAATGGGGATAAGTCTCAATGAGTTTCATTAAATAAACAGAGCAAATTAAAATTTGTAATGCAGCGCAGAGCCGATGAGATTCATCTGATGGATGGAGTTAATGGGCAAGCAGGAGCTGGGCGGGATGGAGTGAGGGGTGCTGGGTGCCGAGCTACAGAGACCCCTTGGAGACTGAGCAGCACCTCGGGAGGGACCTGGAGCTGCTGGAGCCGGGCTGGGAGAGCTGGGGGGGCTCACCTGGACAGGAGGAGGCTCTGGGGGTCTCAGAGCCCCTGCCAGGGCCCAAAGGGGCTCCAAGAGAGCTGCAGAGGGACTGGGGGGACAGGACCCAGGGAATGGCTCCCAGTGCCAGAGAGCAGGGATGGATGGGATATTGGGAATGAGGAATTGTTCCCTGGCAGGATGGGCACGCCCTGGCACAGCGTGCCCAGAGCAGATGAAAAGCTCCAGCAGGAATTTATTCATGAGGTTTGAGCCGGTTCCCTTCAGAGCAGCACACGCTGTTTCCTTTCCAGGTGCTGGGCTGTGCTGCATGGATCAGCGACTCCTTCCCGAGCTGGGGGGGAACGGGGGCGACTCCAGGGGACAATGCTGGGGGATGCTGGCTCTCCCCTCGGTCCCCCGGCCCAGCTGGAAGCCGCTGGCTTTCTCGGATAATCCAAAGGGTCCTTCCTCGCCGCCCCCGTGGGTTCGGTTCCCCCAGGCGCTCCAAGGCTGATTTCTCTGCTAATGGATCCTCTTACACCTCCTCTGTCTGCTGGGGGGTTTGATGGCTGTGAAAATCAAAGCAGTTAAATATCCGGATTGGATTAGCGCTACAGGGGCTGCCTTCCAGTAAAGTCTGCGTCTCCTTTGCCAACGATCCTTTTACTCCACACTGGCACGGAGTAGCTCCTCTAAGTAGTTCCTCTGCACTTTGCCATCTCTGGTTTATTTGATTAATAATGCACTAGACTGCATGCAACTCCTTGCCCGCTGGGAATTCTTCCACATCCTTCATGTGGAAAGGTCTTGCAGCCCGTGCTCTGGAAGCAGTCACTGCTGCTGCCCGGCGTGGGGACAGGCAGGAAATGCTCTGCCAGAATGAAAAGATAAAGCCTCTTGGTCGCTTGACTTCAGCCTCTTTGGGTTTGAAAAATGGGGTTCGGTGTTTCCGGGTGAAGTTTGATATTCTCTGCAAGAGAAACAAGCTGGTAGGACTGCAACAGCTCAATGTCATCATGGAATTTTTTAGTAATGACACTGCTATTCCTGGAAAATAAATGGAGCCCTCAGCACCTTTGCTGTGGGTGACATCGGAGCAACATCTGTAATTCTGCACCTCCTCTGGCGTCCTTTGGGAACTGCTGAAGCAGCTCCCGGCAAAAGCAGCCTTGGATCAGCAGCTTGATATTTATATCTTGGCTGGGAGCGTGTGTTTGCTGGGATCGTTTGTCTCTGCAGAACAATAGCTGTAGTACATGGAAATACATTTTCTACCCTTCTCCTTTGCCCCCGCTGCTGATGCCACCTGAGCTGCCCGTCCTGCTGCCATCTCCCTTTGCAGGGCACTGCCTAGTTCTGCAATTTAACTTTCTTTCAGCCAAAGGCTGGCCAGTCCTGTGCAGCCTGGGTTCCTCCCAAGCTGGGGGATGAGGCAGGGCAGGGGGCACTGCCCAGCCTGGGATGAGGCAGGGCAGGGGGCACTGCCCAGCCTGGGATGGGGAAGGGCAGGGGGCACTGCCCAGCCCGGGATGGGGAAGGGCAGGGGGCACTGCCAGGCCTGGGATCGGGAAGGGCAGGGGGCACTGCCCAGCCTGGGATGAGGAGGGGCAGGGGGCACTGCCCAGCCTGGGATGAGGAAGGGCAGGGGGCACTGCCCAGCCTGGGATGGGGAAGGGCAGGGGGCACTGCCCAGCCTGGGATGGGGAAGGGCAGGGGGCACTGCCAGGCCTGGGATCGGGAAGGGCAGGGGGCACTGCCCAGCCTGGGATGAGGAGGGGCAGGGGGCACTGCCCAGCCTGGGATGAGGAGGGGCAGGGGGCACTGCCCAGCCTGGGATGAGGAAGGGCAGGGGGCACTGCCCAGCCTGGGATGGGGAAGGGCAGGGGGCACTGCCCAGCCTGGGATGAGGCAGGACAGGGGGCACTGCCCAGCCTGGGATCGGGAAGGGCAGGGGGCACTGCCCAGCCTGGGAGGGGGAAGGGCAGGGGGCACTGCCCACCCTGGGATGGGGAAGGGCAGGGGGCACGGCAAGGCCTGGGATGAGGAGGGGCAGGGGGCACTGCCCAGCCTGGGAGGGGGAAGGGCAGGGGGCACTGCCCACCCTGGGATGGGGAAGGGCAGGGGGCACGGCAAGGCCTGGGATGAGGAGGGGCAGGGGGCACTGCCCAGCCTGGGAGGGGGAAGGGCAGGGGGCACTGCCCACCCTGGGATGGGGAAGGGCAGGGGGCACGGCAAGGCCTGGGATGAGGAGGGGCAGGGGGCACTGCCCAGCCTGGGAGGGGGAAGGGCAGGGGGCACTGCCCACCCTGGGATGGGGAAGGGCAGGGGGCACGGCAAGGCCTGGGATGAGGAGGGGCAGGGGGCACTGCCCAGCCTGGGAGGGGGAAGGGCAGGGGGCACTGCCCACCCTGGGATGGGGAAGGGCAGGGGGCACGGCAAGGCCTGGGATGAGGAGGGGCAGGGGGCACTGCCCAGCCTGGGAGGGGGAAGGGCAGGGGGCACTGCCCACCCTGGGATGGGGAAGGGCAGGGGGCACGGCAAGGCCTGGGATGAGGAGGGGCAGGGGGCACTGCCCAGCCTGGGAGGGGGAAGGGCAGGGGGCACTGCCCACCCTGGGATGGGGAAGGGCAGGGGGCACGGCAAGGCCTGGGATGAGGAGGGGCAGGGGGCACTGCCCACCCCAGAGGGGAGGAGGGGTGGGAAATGCCCACAAAGCAAATGCTGCCCGCTGAGCCCCCCGTGCCAGGGGACACCGGGGCACACCTGGCAGGAGGTCACAGCACCCCTGAGGCTGGAAGGGCTCCAGGGTGGGGCCCAGCTGTGACCCCTCAGCACCCTCAGCTCCAGCAGACCCTGACCCTTGGCTTTGGTCTGGCTTCAAAGAGTCCAGATTCACTTTTTCAGTGCAATGAAATTTAAAAAGAAAGAAACTGTAAGCTCAGGGAATCAAAACTATCATCTGAAAATGCCAAAGCAAGCTGGCTAGAGTTTGTGAAAGATTTCTATGTTAATTTGCTAAATATTTTGATCAACTAGAATTTGATTTGATTTATTGGTTCTGTTGGTTTTTTGTTTGTTTGTTTTTGGTTTTTTTTTTTTTTGACACAAAAACGGATAAAGAGTTTTAGCTCAGTTGTTCACTGATTTCCAGTTAGGCTTTAACAATTTAATGCTAGAAATCTAAAAGCGTGTCCAAACATTTCACTTGCAACAGGCACATTTTAGAATTGTTTCTCGTAGTTATAAAATAGTTGGTTGACTGGAATCCAATTATGTTGGGTTAGTTTATTTTTTGTCTGGCATTTTTGTCGGGTTTTGAGTGACCCACTGAGCCATTGATCTGCTGTGTGAAGTCTCCTTGTCTGAGAGGAGAACAGCATTTGCTCCACAGCAGGACTCAGCTGTCAATAATCAGTAATTACAGAATTTTAGAAATGCAGATTTGTTTCTCTACAACTGAAATAATTTTAACCAAAGCAACTTGCAATACAAGAGAAAGGAAAATTTAGAAAGGACGAAATTGGTAGAAATCAATTTTTGCAGGGTGACCCCTGAGTTTTGGCCAAGGTGGATGGGGATCTGCTGGGAGCTTTGGTTAAACAGATTCAGCTTCAGAAAGTGAACTGGGAGGAGCAAAATTAGCTCATGATAAATAAATTATTGCTGTGAAGGTGGGGCAGTCAGACAAGGTGAGCACAAAACTGCCCCTAAACCAGGTGGGGCAAGGGGGGTAAGACCCCCTGGGTCTGTGCTGCTGTCCCCCCTGGCCTGAGCCTGCCCTGGCAGGAGGGCATTACCTGCTCAGGGGCACTGGGGGCACTGGGAGCACTGGGGGCACTGGGATCTGCCTGAGCCTGCCCTGGCAGGAGGGCATTCCCTGCTCTGGGGGCACTGGGGGCACTGGGAGCACTGGGGGCACTGGGCCTTGGGACACTGGGGACACTGGGGGCACTGGGGACACTGGGGGCACTGGGAGCTGCCTGAGCCCCAGCAGTGCCAGGCTCCTCGGCAGCACAGCGGGCACAGGGCACACTGGGGTTGTACTGGCACACCTGGGAAGGCTTTTTTCCCTCCTGGTTTTTGTGGTTTGGGGGTTTTGTGCTGGGTTTTTTGGGTGAGCAGCTGCTGCCAAGGGGTGCCTTCCCTCTCGAGGGCAGCTCTCACTGCACGGAGCTGTTGAATGGATTTGGAAATTGTGGCAAGGTGAAATGATTTTGGAAAGGGATGGCCAGAAAGGTTTAACAGCTGGTGTTAAGAAAATGAGACTTTGTGCAAGGGTTACCCCTTGTGCAGAGGAGGGAGCTGCTGCCCAGCCTCTCCTGGGGCAGGGCTCTCCTCGCTGCCAGGGGCTGCCCAAGTCTGGAGCTGTGGGCTCCGGGCAGGAGGTGAGACCTGGAGAACTGGAAAAAAAAGATTTTCTGGTGGAATTCCAAGGGGCAGGTGGGGCTGTGGACTCCCCATCCCTGGAGCCCATCCCAAGGCCAGGCTGGACAGGGCTTGGAGCAACCTGGGCTGTGGAGGGTGTCCCTGCCATGGCAGGGGGTGAAATGAGATGGACTTTAAGGTGTCTTCCAATCCATCCCCCTTAATTTTGAGATAATTAGGTCATTAATTTCCTTTAAGTGTCTCCTCGCTGCCAGGGGCTGCCCAAGGCGTCTCTGGAGCTCCAGGCAGGAGGTGAGACCTGGAGAACTGGAAAAAAAAGATTTTCTGGTGGAATTCCAAGGGGCAGGTGGGGCTGTGGACTCCCCATCCCTGGAGCCCATCCCAAGGCCAGGCTGGACAGGGCTTGGAGCAACCTGGGCTGTGGAGGGTGTCCCTGCCATGGCAGGGGGTGAAATGAGATGGACTTTAAGGTGTCTTCCAATCCATCCCCCTTAATTTTGAGATAATTAGGTCATTAATTTCCTTTAAGTATTTAGATATGCAGAATGGAATGCAGAAACCTGGGTGCAGCCTTCCCAGTATTGTTTGAAGATGGATTACAGGGTTTTGGCCTCTTAAAAATGCTTCTGCAGATTTAAGCAGATTCATTCTTGGCATGACTCTATTAACTTACAAGTGTTATTATCAAGAGCACCAAAATGCCAGCAAGCTGTGGGTGACAACGAGCCAGGGACGTACAACAGAAGTGATTAAGGAGCTTGAGGAACACAGAGGGAAAGATTAAAAGAACAAAATGTTTAAATTGGATAAACAGCAACAGTGGCTGTGATAATCAGCTGCTGGTGTGTGAGGGGTGCAAGTGCCAAGAGCATAATTTTTAAAGGGATTTAGCTACAAGTGGGATAAACCTGGGCTGTGGATGAGACTTTTTCCTTTTAGTATTTCGAGCTGTCAGGGAGCAGGGCCAGCGGGGAGCACGGCAGGACGGTGGGGCACGGGTGGGGTGCACCAGTGTTCTGTGCTTGCTGCAGTGCCCTGAGACTGCTCCTGCCCCCGGAATTCCTGTGCTGCTGCTCTTCAGGAGGGCTCCTTTCTTTTCTTTTCCCTGGCTGCTTTCCCAGCCAGCCTCGGGGCTGCAGCTCTGCAGACACCTGCTCAGGTGAGCGGGGCCTCCCGTGCTGTAACTTTAACCCGGTGCCAAAGCAGCACTGTGGTGTTCACAGGAGGGTGGTGATGCCTGGGACACTGCCAGGGTGGGCTCAGGGCTGCCCTGTGCCCCTGGCCCCCACTGGGTTTGAATGCAGGGTGGGCTCAGGGCTGCCCTGTGCCCCCAGCCCTGCCCGGGGTTCACTCCCCTCGCGGGGCTGCGCGGCTCAGCGAGCAGATAGGCATCTTAAAAGCGAATTGTAATCGGGATTCTGAGCAGGGCGAGATGAGAATTAGCTGCCTGTCTAGTGCTTTTCTGTTTATCTCCAAATGTCAGCACTCGGCGCTGCAAGTTTTGATGGGAAGGCATCTGCTGCTGCGGAATTAGTGCAGGAGGGAGCGAGGGAGCGAGGGGGACAGCGATAATTGAATCCGAATGCAGGGACAACGGGCTGGAAAATGCTCCCGGCAGGGCCCGAGGACAGCGGGGCTGAGCAAAGTCCTGTACTGCCAAACTGGGGACAGGGCTGGACGCGGGGCTGGACACGGGGACCCCCGCACCGGAGCTCGGGGCAGGGAAGGCTCCTGGGGCTGGGACACGACTCAGATCCATCTTCTGGCCCTGAGCTCCAAGCTCCTTCTGAGTGTCAGCCACAAGTGGCTGCTGGAGCAGGAGGTGGGGGGTTCTGTTCCTCACTGATTTTCCTGTGGCCTTTGCCGAGCCTCACACTGGCAATGACAGATTTACACAGCTTCTGGGGGAGGCTTCAGGGGATGTCAGCAGCCTCACAAGCTTCCAAGAATGTGAAATCACAATTTCACAAGGTCCCTCTGCTACTCTGGGGGAAGTTTTGGTTCAGTGTGTTTGTGCTCCCCTGGCAGGTGCTCTGTCAGGAGCGGGTGTTGGATCTCTGATGGTTTAACCCAGAGCCAGGAGCTGGTGTTGGATGGTGTGCGGCAGTCCCTGCATGTGCTGAGGGCTGTGACTGTCCCCTGACAGTCCCCACAGCCCCCCGGGGACCTGTCCCCTAACAGGCCCCATGGGAAACTGTCCCTGGGTGTGCTGAGGGCTGTGACTGTCCCCTAACAATCCCCACAGCCCCATGGGGACGTGTCCTTGGGTGTGCTGGCAGCAGTGACTGTCCCCTGACAGTCCCCCCAGCCCCATGGGGACGTGTCCCTGGGTGTGCTGGGAGCTGTGACTGTCCCCTTACAGACCCCAAGGGGTCCTGTCCCCATACAGAGCCCACAGCCCCATGGGGACCTGTCCCCTTACAGACCCCATGGGGACGTGTCCCTGGGTGTGCTGGCAGCTGTGACTGTCCCCTGACAGTCCCCACAGCCCCATGGGGACGTGGCCCTGGCAATGCCAGCATGAGCAGCTCCAGACCTGCTCCCCCAGAGCTTTTCACAGTACTTGGTTGCTGTTCTCACACACACAAACCTCATTCCTCTCCCTGTGGTTTTCAATCCCCACTCCCAGTGGGCTGTTTTATTTTTAATGCCTGTACAAGGCTGGAAGTTTCTCCCAGGCTCTGCGATCCCTGGTACCAGCCCAGTGGTTCTATTTTTACCAGGAGCTGAGAAATGCCAGCACAGCACTGAAAATTTTATCATGCCAACTGTGCAGCTGTATCTCCTCAGATCTTTGTTGCGTCACCGAGCTTCAGCTCGGGCCCCTCTCTGCTGGCTCTGTATTCCATTATTTACAACTCACATTTTCTGACCCAAAATCACCCTCTCAGTTCTCTCGAGTCTCCAAACTGCTCTGAGCCCCACTGGAGGGGGCGGGTGACACTCAGACTGGGAGATGTGTCCCCTCCCTGTCCTGTTTGTGCTGGTGGAGCCTGCAGTGAGTGGGACACCCGAGGGCTCCATTCCCGTGCTGAGCAGCCCCTGTAAAGCAGGAACAGCAGTAACTCAGCTCAGGAACAGCAGTAACTCAGCTCAGGAACAGCAGTAACTCAGCTCAGGAACACCTCTGGTGTCACCTGCACGTCCCCCCGTGCTCTGAGGCCCCTGTGACCCAGCACTGGGCTCAGGCCCTGGGCTGTGCCTGTGCTGGTGCCCCAGCTCTGTGCAGAGCCTGCTGGTGGCTGTCCCTGTCCTGCCTCCCACCAGCTGCTCCAGAATTACCTGTTCTCTCCTTGTTTTCCCATTGCTCACGCTGCGGGTGTGCAGAGCTGCGATCAGCACTCCCTGGGGACTGCTCCTGCTCCTTCCACCTTCCTCTCACCTTCTTTAGTCCCAATATTTCCGTCTTGGCAGCAAAAAAATAGAAAGACCAAATAGAAAGCAACAATTTCCTGTAAAATCTCTTCAGCAGCCTCTGGCACGAGCTGAAATCGTAACAGGAAGCGTTGTGTGATGCTGTGCTGTGGGATGGGGAGCAGAAGGGGCTGTGCTGGGGCTGCATGTTCCAGCTGAGGGTCCCACTGAGAATTCACAGAATAACGGAGTGCTTTGGGCTGAAAAGGGCCTCAGACAGTCCTTGCAGTTAAATGGAGAGGAAATATTGGACCTTCCTCCCACAAATGGGTTTGTAAGATAATTATGATATCATGAAGATACAGTTTAGAAAACAGGTGCCTTTAAAGTCAGTATGAAGCTGTTCTCTTGCCACTTGTCATGTTTGCAAGTTCAGTTTGTTGCGATGTCAAGGCCGGTGAAGGAGGGACTGTGCACATTTGGTGTTATTCCTTCCATGACCCATCTCTTCTGTTCCTCCTGCCCCATCCTAAGGCAGAGCTGCTCCTGGGCACCTCCAGAGCTGCTCCTGAGGCAGAGCTGCTCCCGAGGCAGAGCTGCTCCTGGGCACCTCCAGAGCTGCTCCTGGGCACCTCCAGAGCTGCTCCTGAGGCAGAGCTGCTCCTGGGCACCTCCAGAGCTGCTCCTGGGCAGCCTCCCTGCCGGGCTGAGAGGGGCTCCTGGCTGGGGCTGTGGCTCTGCTGGGGCTGGGCACTCACCCTGGACCTTTCCAGGGGTGCTGAGCTCCGGAGGGTGGGAGGGTGCACGGGGAGTTGTTTAATCGGGCGATGGAATGCAAATATGATGAAGGAGTTGGTGAGGAATTGGATTCTGTGTGCGTGTGCAACCTGCAGAACGTTCCTGTCACGAGGCTGATTTATTACAGAGCTCTCTCAGAGAAGAGGAGTCACAAACAGCAGGGATGAGGGGCTGCTGGGCTCTCCTGGGGTGTATCAGACCAGGATCCATGTCCAACAACCAATTAATGTCAGGGAAAGCTGCGCCAGAGGGGAGCGGAGGGGAAGAGTTTGAGGAGGTTTTTTTAAGAAATAAGAGTAAAAGCAGTCTTTGCCAAGATTAAGGGGAGTAAATTAAAAGGTCAGGATTAAAAGCTGTGTTTTGGGAATGTTTATAGCAGGACTTTCTCACGCACGGGTAAGAAAACCCCACCAAAAGGAGCTGTGGGGTGTTCTCATCTCCGTGGGAGCCCTGGTCCCGTCCAGCCCGGGGCAGAGCAGCACGGAGGGAGCAGCTCCCCTCTCCCCTTTCCCTGTGCAGCTGCTGCTGCTGCCTGGAAAACCTCTCGGGCTTTCCCTGGAGTCTGGCTGGTGTGGATCAGCCCCTGCCCATGGCAGCTGTGCTGGCCTTGCTGTCCCCGAGGTGCTGAGCTGGGGTTGATGCTGCCGGTAGCTGGATCCCAGAGGCCACAGGTCTGGGGAATGGGGATGGGGAATGGGGATTGGAAATGGGGATGGGAAATGGGGATGGGGAATGGGGATGGGGAATAGGAGACAGCAGGAAAATGAGACATTTTGGGGTTGTTTATGGGAGAAATGAATGGGGAATGGGGATGGGAAATAGGGATGGGGAATGGGGATGGGGAATGGAGATGGGAAATGGGGATGGGGAATGGGGATGGGGAATGGGGATGGGAAATGGGGTTGGGGAATGGGGATGGGGAATGGAGATTGGAAATGGGGATGGGAAATGAGGATGGGAATGGGGATGGGGAATGGGGATGGGAAATGGGGATGGGTAATGGGGGTGGGAAATGGGGATGGGAAACAGGGATGGGAAATGGGGCTGGGTAATGGGGCTGGGTAACGGGGCTGCATCACCCAGGCTGGGGAACAGGGCTGGGTAACGGGGCTGCACCCTGCCCAGTGGGCCCTGAGCTCCCCATGGACCCTCCACGTGTGTCAGACAGGCTGGGCAGAGTTCCCTGCAGCTCTGTGGGGCTGTGGGCAGTGGCAGCAATGGGAGCAGCAGCACGAGCTCACGTCCCTGTCCTTTCCCCGTGGTAGCAGCAGGAAAGGATGAGAGCACAGGAAAAACCTGAGTGATGATCTCCTCCCCCTTGCCTTCAGATACATGTTTCAGAAATGATTTGCTTCTGTACAAACCCTGGGTTTTATAGCTTTTTATTAAACAAAACCTGCAAATAAGTTTCAGCTGCTTTCCTGCCTTGCCTAATCCCCGTGTTTTGGTACAGATAAATCCTGTATAATTAGCTGCAGCTCGGGCAGCCTGGTGGGAATGCAATGAGAGCTCTCCTCCAGCAGCAGCAGCAGGGATGGGGCTGGGCTCTGGCCCCCCAGCCCTGTGTTAGTTTGGTTGGGGTGGCAGGACAGGGAGAGCTGGGGCAGGGCCTCAGGCCTGACCTGTGAAATGCATTTTGAACAGATTTTTGATTGGACTCTGCGGTTATTCATCTGCTCTGTCATATTATCGCCTTTTTCTTTGAAATAATTTGTGCTTAAATTGATATTTTATCTGTAAACTGAATATTTAGCACAGCATTTGTGGGTTTTCATTGCAAATCACAGCAGTAAGATGTCAATCATTTGCTAACTAATTCAACTGTGGATCATATGAGACTTTTACAGGGACTTTGCTGGTGCAGGAAAAGCTTTCTGAGTTGTTTGTGTTTCACACAGACTGGGACTTCTTTTACTTTTGGTAGATAAGTGCATTATTTTTCAGACATTTCACAGATAGTTCCAAACTCCTGGAGAGCAGGGGGCCCTGCTGGGCTGGGCTCCTGGTGTTACCAGCACTGGCAGTGTTGGTTTTCAGGGGGGAGCTTTGTGCTGGGTTGTGTTCTCTGCTAAGCCAGGCTGGAGTCAGCCTGTGCCAGCTGTGCCCTCTGCTGTGCCCGTGGTCAGCACGGGCAGCACTGCAGGGGTGGGCAGGGACTGTCCCCTCTCTGGGCAGGGACTGTCCCCCCTCAGACTGTCCCTTCTCTGGGCAGGGACTGTCACCTCTCGGAGCAGGGAGTGTCTCCCCTCGGGGTGTCACTGTCCCCTCTGGGTCTGGTCAAACACTTCCAGAGGAGCAGCCTTGTGCTTGGTTTGCGGTCCCAGCCCTGTGCAGTGGCTTCACAGAATCATGGAATGGGCTGGGCTGGAGGGACCTTAATGCCCATCCCATCATCCCATCATCCCACCATCCCGCCCATCCCATCATCCTACCATCCCATCATCCCATCATCCCATCATCCCACCATCCCATTACCCCATCGTCCCATCATCCCATTATCCTAGTGTCCCACCATCCCATTACCCCACCATTCCCTCATCCCACCATCCCACCATCCCATTATCCCAGTGTCCCACCATCCCATCATCCCGGTATCCCAGTGTCCCACCATCCCACCATCCCGTTATCCCAGTGTCCCACCATCCCACCATCCCGTTATCCCAGTGTCCCACCATCCCACCATCCCGTTATCCCAGTGTCCCACCATCCCACCATCCCGTTATCCCAGTGTCCCACCATCCCACCATCCCGTTATCCCAGTGTCCCACCATCCCACCATCCCGTTATCCCAGTGTCCCACCATCCCACCATCCCGTTATCCCAGTGTCCCACCATCCCACCATCCCGTTATCCCAGTGTCCCACCATCCCACCATCCCGTTATCCCAGTGTCCCACCATCCCATCATCCCGTTATCCCAGTGTTCCACCATCCCATTACCCCACCATCCCACCATCCCATTATCCCAGTGTCCCACCATCCCACCCCCCCTGCCAGGGACAGTGCCAGGGACCCCTGCCCAGCCCTGGCTGCTCCAGGCCCATCCAGCCCGGCCTGCTGTCTCACCCTGGGCACAGCGGAGCTCTCCCAGTGCCCGCAGCTCTGCACGGCACAGGCACAGCCCTGTGGGTGTTTGCTCTGCCTGCCCGGGCAGCCCCTGAGCCCTGCCCCAGCCGTGGGAGCCTGGATGGGAGGAACTACAGGAAAAGAGGGATTGGCAGCACTGGTGCAAACTGCAGGACTGCCCTGGCCCGAGCGCACATCAAAGCTTGCAGGCATCAAACCAGCCTGGTCCAGGGTTCACCACAGCATTTCCACTTCAAACTAAGCAAGCTTAATCTTTCCCAAGGAAATTCTGTCTCATCTGGATACACACACACATATAAAAGAAAAGAGGGAAGAAGGACTTGAGAATCAAATGTGTCATTTCTTGTTTGTGGAGCAGGAAGGTTCATGTTGCTCTTCACTGGGGCAGGTTTCTGTAACCCCAGGCTCTGTAGGGAACATCTCCTGCCTATCCACAGCTCCTGACTCCCCCAGCCATTCCTGAATTCCGCATTAACACTGTCTATGAGTACAATGGATTTTACTTACTCTCTACCCAAGAAGGGTTAAAACATTCAGTGCCTTCGTTTCAGCTCTGATTGAGTTGAAAATGAGAGGTTCCAGAAAGAATTAATTTCTTGGTAAGGAGAGGGACTGTGTGAGTGACCCCTCTGGGCTCAGGTGGTTTAATTCCCCTGTGCAGTCACTCTGGGTGAGAGCTCAGGCTCGAAGGAAAAAGGGAATTCTGTTATAATAAGAACACGGCGGAGCAGCTGATAACATTATCAAAGAGATGAAACTTTTGCAAATGCTGTTTAGCCCTTGCCTCCCTTCTCCCAAAAGTGAAAATGAATGATGAGAGAGGACAAAGCCTCTAGCCTCTGGCAGCCTTTCCTTCCAGCTTGATTTGGTTTCTCTGCCATGATGTCCGTGATTTCTGCCTGCCTGGAAGAACAGAACTTGAAGAAATGATGTAGGTGATTTGGTTTGTGCAGCTGGAGCAGAGGAGTGTGAGTCAGAGCTCACTGGGGCTGCAGCTCCAATCTCTGGGGCAGGGACAGGGCTGGGGCTCGGCCAGGTCAATTCAGGGTGGATTTTGGGAAAGGCTCTTCCCCAGAGGGTGCTGGCACTGCCCAGGCTCCCCAGGGATGGGCACAGAGCTCCAGGAGGGCTTGGACAGCGCTCCAGGGATGCCAGGGTGGGATTTTGGGGGGTCTGGGCAGGGCAGGGGCTGGGCTGGATGATCCTGAGGGTCCCTCCCAGCTCAGGAGAGTCTGTGTAAGCAATGCTGAGCATGGTGGTGCTGCTGGATTAACAGCTGGGCTTTCATAGTCTGGGAGGTCTTTTCCAACCTTGCTGCTCTGCTGATTGTGTTGGGGAACGTGGGATTTTCTTGGGTAGAGGCTGTAAGCACATGGCTCGTGTGTCCTCAGGTATCTCTCAGGATTTCTGTGGGCTCACATGAGGATGGTGCCACTTTTCCTTCACCAGTGTGTTCCCATGTGATTGTCTCAGCAATCCAGGAACAGCAGTGGGGAGGAGGGCATGCTAAATCTTCAAAACGAAGCTGAACAAAAAGCGAATGCATTCCAGCAATAATTGCTTTCTGTACGCAGAGATAAGCTGCCAAAATAACAAGACTGTCATTTGAAATGCTGCTTTCCCTCCTACGAGGAGCTGCTGGGCTAATCCTCAGCTGGAGCAAGAAAGAATGGAATTCCTTGGGAGCAGCAGGGCTGTGGCACTCCCCATCAGCTGCCCACAGGGCCATCCAAACCATCGGGGCAGGGTTCAGAACCTGAGGGATACAAATGGAACAAATCCTTCAAACCTCCTCTGCAAGACACAGTCGTTGACGAGAGCTCCACGGCGGGACCTGGTGGGTTTTCCAAAAAGAGGCGAGGGAAGCCAGTGCCAGCAGGTTCTGGGCACCAGAGGAGATGGAACTTGGGCACATCTTTCCATGAACCCCGTGCCAAGCTGATGGCCTGCTCTGCTCTCCGTGCCCATGAGAATTCTCTGCATTCCCATGGGAATTCTCTGCATTCCCTGGGGTGGAGCAGGGCCTGGAGCCTGACCTGGCAGGTTAAAC
Source organism: Onychostruthus taczanowskii (assembly GCF_017590055.1). NCBI lineage: Eukaryota > Metazoa > Chordata > Aves > Passeriformes > Passeridae > Onychostruthus > Onychostruthus taczanowskii. The sequence goes on from NW_024498573.1 coordinate 574,750, forward strand.
AGGACACAGGTGTGATGTCCTCGAGGTCCAAGGCTGCCCAAGAGTTTCACGTGCCAAGCTCAGTGTGTGCAGAGTAAGAATGACTGATTTCCCCTTTGGAAATGACTGATTTCCACCTGCTTTGGAGAGAAGGGCACACCCTCCCTCCCTCCCTCCCTCCCTCCAGGCACAGCCTCTCCACTGGGAGGGGGTCCCTGGCTGCTGGACCCAGACAAGCTCCGTGGCTTCCATGTGGTCCCTGGAACTCTAAAGGAGGGCTCTGATGTTTTGATAATCCTTCAGCTGCAGGCACTAAACTCCCCAGGATCCTCATTTGTGCAAATTACTCTCCTGTGTTTTGAACCACGCTTGTGCGTGAGGCTGCTCCATCCCTGGGCAGGCCGCCCCAGGAACAGATGTCCAGAGCTCAGCTGGCATTGCCCAGGTTGTTAGAGACACAAAAATGCCAGTGTGATTTAAATTATTTTAAAAAAATGCTTAGTGCAATGCACAGGATGGGGGCGAGCAGGGTTTTTTCCTAACGCACAAATCCTCTGCATAAAAATGAGCTGGAAATACCCAGCGATGCGTGGAGCAGAAATAAAAAGAACTTGTGTTTTGCTGCCCTGCTTTCATCCATCTCCCTCAGTAATTGAATGTATCATTCCCAGAGGAGAGAGGAGCAGCTCACCTGCTGCAGCTCCTGCATTAATTGGCACAAATATTGAGAGTACCTTGGGAAAAGACATTTGGGGTGGGGCTGGTTCTGGTCAGAAATAAATGAGTGAGGAATTGCAGATACCCGGTGCTGAACGGTCTGGAAGCCCGAGGGCAGAGGCTGTGCCTGTCTCAGGACAGTGACAGTCAGTCTTTACCTGCTGCTGATTTCTGGGGGGCCCTGCTCCCCCTGCCAGGGATGGGAGAAGGCACAGAGGGGTTTGCAGTCCTTGTGGCTGGTCCTGCCCCATCCTCTCCTCTTTCCAGCTCTAAAGAGGCAGCTGAGCCTCCTGGCTTTGCCACGCAGCCTCTTGGACCCTTTGAATGTCTCCACTCTAAGGAAAGCAGCATTTCCCAGGGCTCTCACGAGGCAAAGTTTCCTCTTCTCTGTTCTTTTGATGTGGCTTTTGCTGCTGGAAATCTCTGACCTTGGTTTCTGGCCAGGGGAGCCCAATGGACCCAGAAGCTGTCAGTGGATTTGTCTGGGATGGGAACTGCATTTGAATTGGAGCAGTTGCTCACAAGTTTATTGAGAGGAGACGGCCCCAGGCTGCAACAGAGCAGGCTCAGGTTGGCATCGGGAGGAATTTCCCCGTGGAAAGGGTGCTCAGGCCTTGGCAGGGGCTGCCCAGGGAGGTCTGGAGTGCCCATTCCTGGAGTGCCATCCCGGGAGTGCCCATGCCTGGAGTGCCATCCTTGGAGTGCCGATCCTTGGAGTGCCATCCCTGGAGTGCCCATCCTTGGAGTACCCATCCCTTCAGTGCCATCCTTGGAGTGCCGATCCTTGGAGTGCCATCCCTGGAGTGCCCATCCCTGGAGTGCCCATTCCTGGAGTGCCCATCCTTGGAGTGCCATCCCTGGAGTGCCCATCCCTGGAGTGCCCATTCCTGGAGTGCCCATCCTTGGAGTGCCATCCCTGGAGTGCCCATCCCTGGAGTGCCCATCCTTGGAGTGCCATCCCTGGAGTGCCCATCCCTGGAGTGCCCATCCCTGGAGTGCCCATCCCTGGAGTTCCATCCCTGGAGTGCCCATCCCTGGAGTGCCATCCCCGGAGTGCCATCCCCAGAGTGCCCATTCCTGGAGTGCCCATCCTTGGAGTGCCATCCCCTGAGTGCCCATTCCTGGAGTGCCCATCCCTGGAGTTCCATCCCTGGAGTGCCCATCCCTGGAGTTCCATCCCCGGAGTGCCCATCCCTGGAGTGTCCATCCCTGGAGTTCCATCCCTGGAGTGTCATCCCTGGAGTGCCCATGCCTGGAGTGCCCATCCCTGGAGGTGGCACTTGGGGCTCTGGGGACAAGGTGGGCACTGGGCACAGCTGGCCTCGATGGGCTGAGAGAGCTTTTCCACCCTTGGATCATGTGTGATTCTGGCCTTTCCCCCAGGAGAAGGAAGCCCGGGGTGCAGGGGGTCACAGCCAGGGGCTCTGGCAAGGGGAGAGCCCTGGGACAGCCCGGAGCAGGGATTTTCTGGGCTGGGGCTGGAATTTCACCCCTGTGTTGGGGCAGCCCCTCTCTGCCCCGGCTCTGTGCCCGCCTGGGGGGTTTGGCACTTCCAGAGCTGCTCTGCTCTGCTCCCTGTAACCTATCAACGTTCCTTATCCACACGGTGTTAATATTAATTTGTTCAGAAATTCGAGCTCCAGGAGGGCAATGAAAAGGCAATTATGGAGCTGGCAGATCCAGATTCCCCACCCCGGAATCTCATTTCTGTGGTGGATTGCAGCCACGGAGCTGTGATTATGCTGAGAGAATAGAAAATAAATCCCATCCGGGATGTGCGACCGCAGCTCCTGGAAGTGCAGTTGAGGAATTCCAGTGGATTGCTCTGCAAAATCCTGTGGTGACTTTTAGCAGCTTTTATTTTTCTGGCGGGCAGGGGCTCTGCCCAGCATCTCCTGCCATCCCACAGGGCTCCTGGGACACGGGGCAGCCTCAGCTCGCCCAGGCTCCCTGTGTGGGAGGTTTTGCTAACTGTGGGTGTTCACAGTAAGCTGAGGGTGGCTGTCACTTATTTACTGGTTTCAAGATGTGTTTTGGAGACCCTGAGAGAAAACCGAGTGCTCTGAGTAGCTGGAGCTCCACACTCAGTAATGGGATTTGGACGTGATCCATCCCCTCGTGAGCAGAGTGTGCCAGTGGCTCCTTCCTCTGCTCCAGCTTCCTGCATGTGCCGTCAGCATGAATAAAAGATGGCCAAGAGATTAAATATCCCTTTGATGAGGCTGGGGACAGCAGCTCTGCACTACGGCTGTGCTGGTGTGAGCACGCTCTCGTGCTTCCTGCAGTGAAGTAGGTGCTGTTTTCTGGTTGTCTTTGATTTAATAATGCTCAGTCAAATATTAAGTAGACTGTTAACTGGGGAATAGCACAAGGAGTTCAGTCTTGTCAGATAGCTCTGGAGAGCTAAGTGTTTGTGGACTTTATGGTTCTTACATAATTGATTATAAAGTCATATTTTATACATCTGTTATACATGGGTTCATCTCCAGTAGAGCCCACTCTAGGAGGGATGGAGGGATGGAGGGATGGATGGATGGATGGATGGATGGATGATGTGTTTTGGAGACCCTGAGAGAAAACCGAGTGCTCTGAGTAGCTGGAGCTCCACACTCAGTAATGGGATTTGGACGTGATCCATCCCCTCGTGAGCAGAGTGTGCCAGTGGCTCCTTCCTCTGCTCCAGCTTCCTGCATGTGCCGTCAGCATGAATAAATGATGGCCAAGAGATTAAATATCCCTTTGATGAGGCTGGGGACAGCAGCTCTGCACTACGGCTGTGCTGGTGTGAGCACGCTCTCGTGCTTCCTGCAGTGAAGTAGGTGCTGTTTTCTGGTTGTCTTTGATTTAATAATGCTCAGTCAAATATTAAGTAGACTGTTAACTGGGGAATAGCACAAGGAGTTCAGTCTTGTCAGATCAGCTCTGGAGAGAGCTAAGTGTTTGTGGACTTTATGGTTCTTACATAATTGATTATAAAGTCATATTTTATACATCTGTTATACATGGGTTCATCTCCAGTAGAGCCCACTCTAGGAGGGATGGAGGGATGGAGGGATGGATGGATGGATGGATGATGGATGGATGGATGGATGGATGGATGGATGGATGATGGATGGATGATGGATGGATGGATGATGGATGGATGCAGCAGCTGCCCCAGCCCCCCAGAGCCCTCCCCAGGGCAGTCCTGGTGGTGGCCCAGGTCCCCCTGCAGCCCCTGTGCCACTTACCTGGCCAGGGGAGCTGCTGCTTCCATTGAGGTGCCAAATGCCCCTCACTGATATTGCAGTGAGATGTGACCCCTGCTCCTCCTGCAGGACCTTTGTCCCCTCTCCCTCTGTGCTCCAGCAGCCACATCCACTGCTGGGTGATGCCCAGGTCAGGTCACGTTCCTTGTGCTTGACAGACCTTGATGTCACAGATCTTCCAGTCTGATTTACATAGGCCTGGATTAGAAGCCATTGGGCAGAAGCTGTCTGCTCCCTGGGGTTCCAGGTAGGCAAACCTCTCTCCTCGTGTCTCTCTGCATTTTAATTACCAGCAAATTGGAGAAATGTAACAAAATCCAATCAACGTGATCAGGGTTATCAAAGGCTGTGATTGGAAATCATAACCCAAATTTCCAGAAAGCAGAGGAGCCACAGCTGCTCTGAAAACCATGTCGCAGGGGTTCCAGACCTTTCAAGGCAATATTCTTTCTCCTCATGAAACGTCCTTATTGCTGAAGTGACACTCCAGTTGTCAAGGGCTGTGTTAGTGTTAGGCACTGACAGAGGGAGCACACCCCCGGTGACAACCCCTGGCAGTCACACAGGGAGGGCTCCTCTCCACTCTCACCTCCCGCAGGGGTTGCTCTCCTGCCTGGAGAGACATCAGGCTGGGGCTGGGGGTCCCCTGGGCATGGTCTTGGCAGAGGACACAGAGCAGTGGGGACAGTCTGTGCCCAGGGAGCAAACTGGGCACACATGTCCAGCCAAACTGGAACATATGGTCAGCAGTGGGGACCTAATTAAATCCTCAGGGAAACTTCTGCGTGACCCAGGAACCCGAGCGTGAAAATCCCACAGGCAGCAAGGCCGTTGTCCATCACCTGCTGCTTTAGCGCTGCCCAGCTCAGACACTGGCACAGGCACTGACAGAGGGAGCACACCCCGGTGACAACCCCTGGCAGTCACACAGGGAGGGCTCCTCTCCACTGTCACCTCCCGCAGGGGTTGCTCTCCTGCCTGGAGAGACATCAGGCTGGGGCTGGGGGTCCCCTGGGCATGGTCTTGGCAGAGGACACAGAGCAGTGGGGACAGTCTGTGCCCAGGGAGCAAACTGGGCACACATGTCCAGCCAAACTGGAACATATGGTCAGCAGTGGGGACCTAATTAAATCCTCAGGGAAACTTCTGCGTGACCCAGGAACCCGAGCGTGAAAATCCCACAGGCAGCAAGGCCATTGTCCATCACCTGCTGCTTCAACGCTGCCCAGCTCAGACAGAGGAGAAGCTGCCCCTTCCCTTGCCAGTTCTGGGTCATCTCTCATCCTTCAGATGGGGATTTGTTTTATAAAACAAACCAAAAAGTGCAATTTTCCCCTGCTTTTTATAAAAAGAAATACTTAGAGTTAGGTCTGTCAGTCACCAAAGAAATATTTCTGTTGGCTTAAAATCCTGCTGCTACTTCCATTGCATTCTTATCAGGAAGAGCTGGAGCCTCTGCAGGGAAAGCAATCTTTAATCCATCCATCCTGCCTGCCAGCCCTGATCTGAAGGGGCCACTGTGAATTTGACTTTGTTTTCCCAAACTACGGGACCACGTGTGAATTCTGCCAAATTAAGCTTGTGTGAAATGTCACCGGCATCCTAATTCCATACATGTTCTTGTAATGGGATCTTGCTGGAGGGATTTCCATTAACTGCACTTGCAGAGCTCCTTCCTTGATGCTTCACAGCAAGCTGTGCCTGTTCCTGTCCATGGCTGGGGCAGAGCAAGGAGGGGTTTCCATGAGGAGATGTCTCTGAGGGTCTGTACGTGAGCTCTCCTGGGATGTTCCTGCAGGACATTGTGGAAAACACGGACCTGGCTGGAGAGAGGCTGCAAAAGCGACACTGGTTTGACAGGGCAAGCTCTGGCTTCAGCCCAAGGACTGTCTCATTCCTTGGCAGGACAGAGGTGAGCTCGGGCTTGTGCCCTAAAGCATCCTGCAGTGATGTGTCTGAAGGTCTTCAGCGCCGTGTGAGTGATCTCGGCATAATGGCACGGGATTAGAGCAGCACCTGAGCAGGGATTTGTGCTGCTGCTGCTGATTGCTCTCCAGCTGCAGCAGTTCCTTCCTCATCCTCGTTTGTGTCAGAGCAGCCACGTATTTGCCCTTTCTAGGGAGCCGTGGATCTGCCTAATTACTCTGCTGCTGCACGGATAATAAAGGGATGAAGCCAGGCAGGTACCTTGTACTTTGGAAATCTGTGCACTAATGAGATTTTCTGCATGGGCAGTTCTGGGCAAGTTGTGTTTCTGTGCTCAGTTTTGGAAGGCAATGGCATCAGGCAAAGCCTTCTCCCGAGGTTCCACCTAGAGCTGAGTGAACGGCTGACGTTGAAAGGTTTTCAAGGAAAATGTGGATGTACAGCAACAAAACTTTTATCAAGGGCATCTCCAAGCCCACGTCCAGAGCTCTGAGGTGCAGATCCCCAGGGATGGAGCTGCTTTTCTCCACCAGAGCTGCCCATGAGGAGCTCCTGGGCAGTGACCCACCTGGTGAAAGCCTGCCCCCCATTCCTGGTGACAACAGACCCTTAAATAGAAATCATGAGGTGTCTTTGAGAATGAGCTGGAAAAAGGAGGAAGGGCCTTTGTTCTGTTAATTTGTGTCCCTCTCTCCGAGCTGTGAGGGAGCAGAAGGAGCTGTGAACTGCACAAGGCTGGCCAGGACAGGCAGCAGGGATGAGGGGCACGCTCACGTCAGGTCCCGTGTGGCATCTCCCATGTGCCACTGCCCGTGTGACATTCCCAGTGTGCCATCCTCCGTGTGCCATCCTCCCTGTGCCATCCCCCGTGTGACATTCCCAGTGTGCCATCCTCCGTGTGGCATTCCCAATGTGTCATGTCCCGTGTGCCATCCCCCGGGTGCCATCCCCCATGTGCAATCCCCCATGTGCCATCCCCCATGTGCCATCCCCCATGTGCCATCCCCTGTGTGCCATCCCCTGTGTGCCATCCTTCCTGTGCCATCCCTCGGGTGCCATCCCCCCTGTGCCATCCCCCCTGTGCCATCCCCCATGTGCCATCTCCTGTGTGCCATTCCCCGGGTGCCATTCCCCGTGTGCCATCCCCCCTGTGCCATCCCCCGTGTGCCATCCCCCATGTGCCATCCTCCCTGTGCCATCCCCCATGTGCCATCCCCCGTGGCATTTCCTGCCGTCCCTCCTCCCGGGCTGTCCCGTGCTGGCCCTGCCCCGAGCAGTTCCATCCCCTCTGCCCAAGCAGCGAGCGCTCTCCCTGCTGGCTTTGGGGGGCAGCAAGGGACACTCCTGGTGTGTGGTGTCCCTTCCTGTCCCTTGCCCACTGAGGGTCTCTTGGGCTCCCACTGAGCAGTTTCCCCTCTGCTCTCCCAGCTCAGCTCTGAGCCTGCTGCTCTGGTCATCCCCTCTGTCCTTGCTCCTTCCTCTTGCAGAAGGACTGGGTTCTGTATTTTGGCTGAAGGTTGGTGTTTTTCAGCAATTTATCTTTTTTTTTTTTTTTTTGTCTTTCTGTAGGATTTTTTCTTGCTCTTTCCAATAGTTCTTCATCAAATATGATTAATCTGGATTTGATTCTTTGGCTATTTTCCTCACTCATTTCATTGTGGGATTGAAGCACATTTATTGCAGTATCGGGGAGGGAGGAACTCTTGTTATTGTTTATGGTTTACCTGTTCTTTGGAGAAAACACTTCCATCTCCAGCACCACCAGACTTTTATAAACATTAACTGTGTTAATGAGAGTGAGAAAAGAAATTGCATTTGTGCCAACAGTGGGAACAAAATGTGTAATTTCTCCATTAGTCGATCAGGTTTGCACATGTAAACAACATGATTAAATTTGTCTGCGTGCATCGTGCTATATGAATAATAATGATCATTAAAAAGCCATGCAAGGCCCGAAGATAACAAGATTGTGTTAGGGAAGAGCTGGGAGGGGGTGGCAGTGCTGGAGCAAAGAAAGCCAGGCTGAATTTGTCAGTGCCAGAGGCAGCCTGGCCATCGGGGCTGGCTGAATTCCCAAAGCTGGGTTTCCCCACCCGCTGTGACCAGCAGTTAGGGCTGGAGGAAGGGATAAAACCTTGCTCTGAAGAGACTCTTCTCGTGTGGAAAGCAATTTTGCACAAGTGGAAGGCTTTGAAGCTGAAGCTTGCTTCTTCAACAGGCCCTGAAACGCTTCTGAGCCCTGGGCTTCAGCACGGTGCTGCTGGGCAAGGAAAACACTGCAGGTCAGTCCAAGGAAAGTGGCCACAGGGCCACTGGCTTAGCCCTAAGCAAGGCTGCAGGAGGGAGCTGGTGGTTGTGAGGTTCCTGTGTGGAATGAAGGTTTTGGCTGCTCTCAGGAGCTTCCACAGCTCTGGCACCGTGGTCTGGACACTGGGAAATGCTTGCCATGAGTTTCTGCGGCCAGGCAGAACTCTCTGGAAATTGCCCAAGACCTCATGGGATGAGCTCAGTATTCTCTCTTCTCCTGGCTGGTGTTGTTTGATGTGATAATATCTGTGTTTCCAGCACGGAAAACAGAAACACAACTTGAGGCTGCTTCATCCTTTTTTATTCCCACGAGACTCCCCAGCCTGCAAAAAGCTGAGGTGCAGAAGTGGCTGTGCGTGATTTGGGGGGTCAGGAGCAGTGGCCAGGGGTCTCCCCGGGGCTGGCAGACCCCCTGTGCTGCTCCAGGCTGTCCAGCCCTGCAGCAGGGAGGGCTCCCAGCCACACCGGGGTGACACCCAGGGGTGACAGGTCCCCGTGTGTCGCCCTGATTTTATAAGACTTTGTTAAGCCTTCTGATGTTTGCATTCTTTCAACAAACTTTCTCACACACAGTTCTGTAAATAACCTATGTTTTGCATTCTTTCATGGAGGTGGAGAGAATTGATGGACCCTTGGTCTGTCCAGTGACATTGGAGAGGTGGCACTGTCACCCTCCAATCCACTGTCACCTTTGGAAAACTATAAATGTTGGAGTCAGAAAATAAAGTTCTTCTTCTTCTTCCTTTTTGTTCCCCTCGAGAGCAGCAGTGTCTGTGTCATCATTTTGTGCCGTATCACAACACCCGTGTCCCCACGGCACTCCTGGCCACCCCTGAGGGTCCAACAGCCCTGCCAGGACCCTGCAGAGCCTCTGTGAGCAAGGCTCGTGACTCCTCCAGGAAGGAAATACCCACACCGTGCTCCCTGCTGGATTCCCTTTCTTTAGGATGTTTGTGTAAATGATGTTATTTATTTAGAAATCCAAGAACTCCGTGGATGCCTGAGGGTTTGCTGCACTGTTGAGAATTGAGTTTTTTTATCAGAATTCTTCTCAAACTCTGTAACAAAAGGTAGGGAAAGTGCCAAAGGGCTCTGGAACTCTGCAGGTTTGGGGATAAAGCCAGCAGAAGGTTCAGAAGTCCCTGCACATCCCTGGAGGCACCTTCCTGCCTGGGGCTGCAAAACCCCGACCCTTCGGAGCACTGACGAGTCCTGTTGAGTCAGCACTGGGCACACCAAGAGCAAAGGTGCACCTCAGGGTGCCATTGTGTCTGTGAGGTTACTGTGTGAGCCGAGCAGGGATGAATGTCCCCCTGCAGCACAGCCTGTCCCTCCTGCCTGGGCACTCAGGGCTGAGATGTGCGGGCAGGACCACCCTGGCACTGCCAGCCCCCCGCCCAGGGCTGCCAGGGCTGCTGGCTCAGTGTGCCCAGAGGGCTCAGGAGGATTTCCTGGGCGTCCTCAGCTCTGGCCCTGATGCCCAAACCCCACATTTCTGCCATCTGTCGCCTCGTCCTGCTTCGATTGCGTCTCCCATGTGATAATTACAGCAGCCAAACAGCCCCAGCCCTCCGAGGGATGCCAGCCCCATCCCACCTCCTGCCCAGAGCAGCTGGGGCTGCCCCTGCACCCCTGGCAGTGCCAGGGCCAGGCTGGACACCGGGGCTGGAGCACCTGGGACAGGGGAAGGTGTCCCTGGGACAGGAGAAGGTGTCCCTGGGACAGGGGAAGGTGTCCCTGGGACAGGGGAAGGTGTCCCTGGGACAGGGGAAGGTGTCCCTGCCATGGCAGGGGGCACTGGGTGGGATTTGGGGTCTCTCCAGCCCAAGCCAGGCTGGGTTTTGGGGCTGGAGCTGGCAGGAGGGTGACCCCAGGCTGGAGCTGTGTCCTGCTGGCCGCTGGGTTTGTACCAGCTCAGCAGAGCTCCCCAGCCTGCCATGAAACTGGGAGTTGTCTCCTTTGGAAGGGCTTCATTAGGAAGATTAATGAGGTGTGATTTTGCCCTCGTTCACTGTCGTGATACAGAGGGGACACAGTAATTTTCCCAGCTGTGCACAGCAGCGATTGCTCCTCCCCAGGGCTCCGGCAGCGCTGCCTTGCCATCAGTTAAACTGCTCAATCCCAGCAAGTGCTGTTTGTCAGCTTAATTAGCCCGAAAGGAAGCACTCCTTTTAAAATGAGACAACAGTTTTGTTTTTCCCTGAGAAAGACATAATGTTCTCAGCAGAGGCAACTTGTTTAAATGAAAGAGCTCTCAAGCTGAGCTCTGTGTCATTTTTAGGTTGCTCCCCACGCTGAAGTCCCCGGCTGTGCCCTGTCCCCGTGAGCCACCAGCCTCAGCAGGGCCACACCAGAGCTGAGCCTGGCACTGCCACGCTGCAGGGAGAGGCAAAACCCTCCCTGGAGAGCCTGGGGCACGCCGGGCACCGGGCTCAGCTCCACGGAATCCCAGCAGGGGAAAGGTGGGAGAAGATCCCAGCAGTACCGTGCCAGCTGTGCCCCATCCCCAGCTGTGCCCCATCCCCAGCCTGTCCCCAGCCCAGAGCCCCGAGTGCCACCCCAGCCCTTCCCGGGCACTCCCGGGCACTGGCTCCAGCTGGGGTGTTTCTGGTTTATTGCAGAAGAGTTCAGAATTGCTTATTTTGCTGTTCTTCCAGGGAAGAACGTTCAGGAGGAAGCTTGGGAGAAGCCACAGGAAGTCCTGACTGGGTGTTGGATGTGACCACAAGGATCACTTCAGCTGAAAACAGCTGGTGGGTGAGGTTTTAGATAAAATTAAACCAGGTGGGAGCCGTGGGAGGGATGGAACTTCATAAGGGGGTCAATAACCAGACCTGTGCCCCTATTGCCAGCCTGAGGGAGAGAGCTCAAATAGACTTCCTTCTTCAGAAAATTACATGGTCTGTTAAAAAATCCCAACACCCCCCCCCCCAAAAAACTACCTTTAAAAAACCCAGTTCTACCTGAACATTCTATTTCAGTCAAGAAAATGTCTCCTCAGTTGCAGGAGCTGGGCTGTAATTAGGATCCCAGCTCTGCATCTTTTTCTTATTTATTATTATTCACACTAGCTGTAACAATTGACTTCCATTCAGGGGTTTTTATGGTGTGCTTAAAAATACCAGCTTTTCAGCTGAGATGGCTGCTCTGTGTTTTCTGTCCTAAGCAATTATTTGCCAAGTTGGAGCTCCTGTAAATGGAGGTGCCATTTTCCACTGGCACGGGTGGAGGAGTGTGTGGGAGGGAGAAGGGCAGTGACTGCCTGCTGCTCGGGGAGGATGCTCTTCAGAGGGAGTGAGCAGCGGGGGGAGAGTCCAATCCCTGCATTTTGGGGTGCTGGGAGGGATGATTGCTTCTTCTGAGGGTGGGGGGAAGGCAGGACGGGGGGCTGGGAGTGCAGTGTCCTCTCTGAGCTCTGGAGTGAGCTGGGTTTGCCTGCAGAGATGGGGAAAATCCAGAACCTGGGAGTGCAGTGTCCTCTCTGAGCTCTGGAGTGAGCTGGGTTTGCCTGCAGAGATGGGGAAAATCCAAAACCTGGGAGTGCAGTGTCCTCTCTAAGCTCTGGAGTGGGCTGGGTTTGCCTGCAGAGATGGGGAAAATCCAAATTCTCCTGGCCAAGAGGCCTCTAGAAAGGGCTGAGTAGCCCTGCCCTGGCCCTCGGGCTGAGCTCTGCAGCTTTACTGGGCTCTGGCCCTGCGGTGGCACAGCCGGCTCTGGGCTCCTGCTCCTCCTCTCCATTCTTTCTCATTTTCCCCTCCTCTCTTTTAATTCCTCTCCTCCTTTTCTCCTCTTTCCATGTCTCAGGCAGCACCAGCCTGGCTGTGCCTCCCTGGGAGCCTCGGGGGTGCCTCTGGCATTGGGTCAGCTCCCCTTATCACCGAGCCATTAATTGCTTTAATGATGCATTCACTTGGCTTGGAAATACCATAGCAGTGCAATTTAATTTAAAAGATCAATAACTCTTTAACACATTATAGCTACACCTACACTTCCAGCACGTTCATCTCCTGTGCTGGAGCAGCAGCTGGCTCCAGCCTGGCACCAAGGTTTGCTGGAAGCACTTGTGGGCAGGGTCATGTGGGACAGGAGTTGTTGGCTCAGCCCCTTCTCTCTGGGGAGATTACAGCCACTTCCCTTGGGGCCAGGAGCACCCCGGTCACGTTCACTCTTTGTTCTCATTCAGAGACAGCCCCACTGGGGGCTTGTGCAGACCCCAGCCCTGCTCAGTCCATGGGGAGCAGTGAGGCACCAAACCCCAGTGGGTGCCAGGCTCTGGGCACAGCCCAGCAGCAGTCCTGGTGACAGGGACAGGCTGTCCCCACTGCCAGCACTGCCCGGGCTCGCTGCCTGCTCCCCTGAGCTGTGTGGGGAGGGCTCTGGGCCCCGGGCTCTGTGGGGTGCCAGGGCCGTGTCTGTGTGTCCGTCTGTGTCCGTCTGTGTGCACACAGAGCAGTGCTGTGTTTGGTTTGGCCTGGGGGACAGATGGCAGCAGGAGCAGCAGGGACAGCTGGAAACCTTCCAAGTGCTTACATGGGAACTGAGCTGCAGAAGGAGCGTGGCTGAAAACGCCTTTATTGCTTGGTGGATACAACACTCATCACTGGCGTCATCAGCTGGTACAGTCTTTAATTAAATCATCCCCCACTGATGCAGAGGCACGGCCCCAGGCAGAGCCCGTGGTGCCCAGCAGGGCCTGGGCAGGCTGAGGGACCATGGATGGATGGATGGATGGATGGATGGATGGATGGATGGATGGATGGATGGATGGATGGATGGATGGATGGATGGATGGATGGATGGATGGATGGATGGATGGATGGATGGATGGATGGATGGATGGATGGATGGATGATGGATGGATGGATGGAATCATGGATGGATGATGGATGGGTGGAGGATGGATGGATGGATGATGGATGGATGGATGGATGGATGCAGGATGGCTGATGGATGGATGGATGGATGATGGATGGATGGATGGATGGATGATGGACGGATGGATGATGGAGGGATGGATGATGGATGGATGATGGATGGATGGACAGATGGATGATGGATGATGGATGGATGGATGATGGATGAATGATGGACGGATGATGGATGGATGGATGATGGATGGATGGATGATGGAAGAATGGATTGATGCAGGATGGATGGATGGATGGATGATGGACGGATGGATGATGGAGGGATGGATGATGGATGGATGATGGATGGATGGACAGATGGATGATGGATGATGGATGGATGGATGGAGGGATGATGGACGGATGGATGATGGAGGGATGGATGATGGATGGATGATGGATGGATGGACAGATGGATGATGGATGATGGATGGATGGATGGAGGGATGATGGACGGATGGATGATGGAGGGATGGATGATGGATGGATGATGGATGGATGGACAGATGGATGATGGATGATGGATGGATGGATGGAGGGATGATGGACGGATGGATGATGGAGGGATGGATGATGGATGGATGATGGATGGATGGACAGATGGATGATGGATGATGGATGGATGGATGGATGATGGAGGCTGTGGGACCATGGATGGATGGGTGCACAGTTCTGTGCCCTGCAGAGGGGCCCTGCCCCCCAGAGCAGCAGCAGAGCGGGCTCAGAGCTGTCCCTGGCACTGGGCAGTGTCCCCTGTGCCACCTGGAGTTCCCCTCTGCAGGGCCAGCCCAGACAGGTGTGCCACGAGGAACGTGCCCAGGTACCGTGGGTTCAGGGGGAAGAGCTTAAGAAGAATTTTATCCCAATTACTATAATTTTAGGAGTTTTTACTTGCCCAATTCAGGGAAACACTTCAGGAAATAGCACATCCATGTGAGCACAATTAAAGCTGACCTTGCCTTCCCCTAGACCTCATTCTCCAGACTCCCCATCCAACCCCTCTGGCTCCAAGGCCCTCAGGAGATCCCTCAGGACTGCACGTGCCAGGAGCAGCTCCCAGCGAGTCCCCAGAGCCACAGCCACGTTATTATTCTTAATAACAATATTTATTATTATAAACTCTTTGGACTCTTTGTTAATAACCTGCCCCCACCAATGCACTGAGCTGCTCATTTCCACGGTGCTCGCCCTGCATTAACCAATAAATCTCCACAGAATCCAGAGAGTGGGAAGTGCTGTTATTCTTGTTTTATGGATGGCAAAATGAGATGCAGAGAGGTTAATAGCAAGTCTAATTGGACAATAATTACCCACTTACCACACTGAAAATTAAGAAATAATCCTCCCATTGTCGTTACATCAGCAGAACAAGGCGAGAGCAGTGTTCACGTCCTCCCCATCCCACCATTTAACCAAACAGCTGACATGCAAATGAAAGCAAGCCGAGCACAGGAACAGATAAATAAATTCTTCTTTCCTTGTTTAACATCTATTTTGCACCACTGAGTCACTCAGGATAGAAGAAAATTATTAAATTTCCTCTGGAATCTATTAGGACATGACAAAACAAAAGCAAGCTCCATTTGTAGAACACATCTGTTGGAAAAGAAATGGAAGAAATAGGATTTAATTACTGCTATGGACTGGCTTCACTTCATTATCCTGGGGAGGGAAAAAGTGTAGGATAAAAATTTCTGCCTTAAAAAAGACCAGTGCTCTGATAATTCTGTTTCTCTTTATGTTTTGTTTTTCCTATACCAAGCAAGTAAGACCATTATAGCAATGGCACCCCTGTATTGATTTAATACTCTGAATATTGGGTCTTCACTGACTCAGTTTACAAAGGGAATTTTTATTCCAAGTCAGCACTTAGAAGCTGTTTTGATAAGCACTGAAACTCCAATTTCAGTGTTATGAATGAAAAGAAATCATAAGACACATTGGAGAAAACATTTTATTTCATTTTGGGTTAGCATTTGAATTTAAGTCTTCCTTTCCTTTTCTTTTTTAAATGAAAATATCTGTTTGGAAGATGACACTTAAAAAAGCATTTGTAATGAAATGGGCTGACTTCAGATTGCCGTGGGAAACGGGGAATTCAGCTGGAATTTTGCTTTCAGTGGCTGAGAGGCCTCAGCACACACCAAATGTGAGCCAGGCTCTGGCTGGGCAGTGGGAGCTCCCAGTAAACCCTTCAGTCACCCCAGTGATGGGGCAGCAGAATGGTTTCCTTAGTGACCAAATGGTTCTCCTGCCCAAAATCCTTCATGGAACAGAGCGGGGCATGGTCTGGGCCTGGAGTGGGCTGCAGTGAGTGGGGAGCTTCAGCAATCCTTGGGTCCCACCCCTGCCATGGCAGGGACCCTTCCCCTGTCCCAGGGACCCTTCCCCTGCCCCAGGGACCCTTCCCCTGCCCCAGGGACCCTTCCAATGTCCCAGGGACACCTTCCCCTGCCCCAGGGACACCTTCCCCTGCCCCAGGGACTCTTCCAATGTCCCAGGGATACCTTCCCCTGTCCCAGGGACCATTCCCCTGTCCCAGAGACCCTTCCCCTTCCCCAGGGACCCTTCCAATGTCCCAGGGACCCTTCCAATGTCCCAGGGACCCTTCCCCTGTCCCAGGCTGCTCCAGCCCCAGTGTCCTGTCAATCTGGCACTGCCAGGGATCCAGGGGCAGCCCCAGCTGCTCTGGGCACCTGTGCCAGGGCTCCACCCTCACAGGGAACAATTCCTAATTCCCAATCTCCCATCCAGCCCTGGCGGGAGCCATCCCTGTGTCCTACATGCAAGAGTTAATAACCAGAGACTGTAAAAAACCAGGCACTCACAGCATTGTAGTGGTTTTTACAACTTTATCTCTGGATTAATTTGAAACTGCTCAGGCCAAGTCCTGAGCCCTCCTTTAAGGGCTGAGTTGCCTGCAGGAGGGGCTCAGCAGCCCCAGATTGAAGCACCAGGGGAGGGTGAGGGAGCAGCTCTGTGTGGGTGCTGTGGTCAGCACCGCTGGATTCCTTCGGGAAGGAAACTTGCCAAATTCAGGAGAAACAGAAGAGCACTCTGCAGGTGTTTCCAAAAGTAACAGCCAGTGGAAAATCGTCGTCTCTGTCTGGTTGTGAATTCTGTAGCACAGACGTTGCTTCAGATTAAATCCCATAAAGGCAATCGATAAATCTGCAGAAATCCAGTGTCTGCAATTAAATTCTCTAGAGCTGCTCTCTAAGTACACAAATTGGGAGCTCAGAAAGGACCTCTGCCTCTTGATGCATCATTTTTTTTGCTGTGAATGCTCCTCCTAATGAAAAATGATGGCAAACAAAAATAGATTTTCTGTCATGGGGGTAATTGTTCTTTTTCTTAGTGCACTCCAAATATTTCTGTAAAGCATCATCTGCTCTTTAAACACATACTGTAGAACATCAATGGGAGTCAATACCTTTTGTCAATGAGTAAAATATTAAAAGTAATGAGCTGACCTGTTTCTTATTTAGCTATTGATCCTGCCTCTCTCAGGCCTGAAATGTGCAATGTTGGGGATTTGCTTCCAGAGTCAGACACAGGAGCTGGGCTGGGGGCTGAGCCTCTGCTCAGGGGGTTTATTCCATGCTCATTCCCATGCTGATGGGGGAATGAAATGATTCTTAAATTGTCTTGAGTAAATCAATCAATGAGGTGCTGAAGGGTGGGGGCTTCTACTGATTTTGTTTACACTGATGCTGCTGTTGGTGGGGAAATGGTACTTTTGGTGTATAGATTTTAATTAAGGCTGCAAACAACCTCAGAGATACAACTAAGATTGGAGGGAAAAATTAATTTTTGTGAGTCTGAACTGCCTGTTTCAGTAATTGTGGAGATTAAGAATTGAACTGGGGATTGAAGATACTAGATTAAATAAACAGTGCAGTGTTTTAAGTTCTATTCAGTGCTGCTGGAAGTGAATTGGGTAAGTGGCTGGCACAGGAGGGGAAGGGAGGGAAGGAATTGTGGTGGCTTTGGTCACACACCTGTTTACCCTGGATAACACAGGGGGCAGTGACCCTTTCCAACAGGCAGTGCACAGGGACAGCAGGCAGTGCACAGGGACACCAGGCAGTGGCACAGGGACAGCAGGCAGTGCACAGGGACACCAGGCAGTGGCAGAGGGGACAGCACAGCCCTTCCTGGGGCACATTCCTCTCGAAGGCTGCAGCCCCTGTCACCTGCAGCTCTGGGTGTTTCCTCTCCCAGCTCCTTGGCCCAGCTCTGACCTCTGGCTGGCCGTGGGCTGGTGGCTTCCAGCAGTGGCCGGTGGCTGGGGAGGGCCAGAAGTGACCAAATGGCCAGGAATCCTGCCCAAAAACGTTCCCTCATCGTCAACACACCAGTAATGACTTAAAGTGTTTTGAAAAACTGCACTGAGCTCAGTTAAAATGATGGCTATCTCACCAAAACCTTATCACCCATTCTTTTTTATTTTGTTTGTTTATTTCACCTAAAGTTTTATGCTTTTATATACCGGGATTCTTTTTATACCTCACAAGAATTAGAGACAATTTTAGTGGATTTTCATTTTTATTTGGGTCAAGGCTTTCAGTCAGGCAGAACCGTGGTGAAGGCCAGGGTGTGATTTTGGATTAACCCTTTCCTGCCAGGACAGACTCAGTCACAGCAGCTGCCATCCCTTGTCTTGGCCAGCCTGGAGCTGCTCAGAGGTGTGGACACCAGTGTTTTGGATTAACCCTTTCTCTGCCAGGACAGACGGTGCCTCAGTCACAGCAGCTGCCATCCCTTGTCTTGGCCAGCCTGGAGCTGCTCAGAGGTGTGGACACCAGTTCAGCAGACACTGCTGCCAGGCAGCCCAGAAATATCCCATGGACAGGAGGGATAAGGACAAGGTTACTGTCTGGGGGCTTTGGATCCCTCCCATCTGCTGGCAAGGTAAAGTCTCTCCTAATGTTGCAGAAACTTTCAAATCCCCAGCAGAAACTGCGAGTGAAGAGGGGGAGTTATTGGCAGTTTAGCAGTGATAGAGTAGGAGAGAGAGTAAATGCTAAATGCACTTTACTATACGACAAATTTTCAGTTTATGGCATCCCAATACATCAAGAAATGTTGCTCGCTTCTGGCCAGGAAAATGTCATTCATTTTGCTATTCATGTTGCTTGGAAAAGGAGCACCGTGCTCATGGTTATTTACAGTGGCCCAGCTCTGGGAAAGGCTCTGCCTCCCTTCCCTCCTGCCTTGTGCAGAACTCCTGCTCCCTGGTTGCAGGGCCAGGACATGGCTCCCCCCTGGAACCCTGTGCAGACAGGTCTGGTGTCCCCTGGGACAGGGACAGTGCCCTGGGACAGGCTGGGTCACCCCTGGAGCCCTGTGCAGACAGGTCTGGTGTCCCCTGGGACAGGGACAGATGCTCCTCCCTGGGCTGGGACCCCTGGGAAGCCAGAGCTGAGCAGGGGAATGTGGCTGGCACGGTTCTCTCAGGGAGTCACTGCTTGTGAGTGCTGCTGGCAATTACTGGAGTGAGATAAAAGTGTTCCAGGAGGAGAGGAGCAGGAGGGAGAAAACAGCCCCTCCGAGCGAGCAGAGGAGTGTCTTGGCTTTACAGCTGCACACAGCATCCATCAAATGCCACCTGCACACCCTGGCTGCTACCTGGAGCTGCACGGATCCCCCGAGCCTGCAGCATGCATAAAGTGCACATTTAATGAAGCAGGCTCTGTCTGTGCATCCAGGGGGCTTAACAAGTGAAGTACAGACTATGTGTGTCCAAATCCTGCTCACAGCAGAGGAGAAGGATTCATTTCATCACAGCCACCAGCTTTAATTGTTACAGCTGAGTAGGTGGCCTTCTAAAGTGTTCAAACTAAGTTCAGGTGCTCTCAGGAGCCTTTTGTGGGACGTGCAGGTCCTTGTAGGTGTTTGGTAACACTGGGCAGGCTGAGCAAAGGCAGATGGGGAGGATTTTAGAGGTGTCAGTGCAGAACCACTCCCAGAGCCACTGCCGGGCTGGTGTGGGCTGGAAGGGACCTCAGAGCTCGTCCTGTTCCCCCTGCCAGGGGCAGGGACAGCTCCCCCCAGAGCAGGCTGCTCCCAGGCTGGTCCAGCCTGTGCCAGTGCCCCTCTGCAGAGGCCAGCCCCGAGCCCTCGGTCCGAGCAGCTGTCTGTCTGTCTGTCCCTCACACCCCGGGGCTGAGGTGGGGAAACGGCAGGAAAGAAGAGGCTATTTTTATTTCAGTGTGCATCAAATCCTGGTTTTATAACTTATTAATGATGAATTGATCTCAGGAGATATTAACTCTGTATTTACAGAGTGTTTAGACATGCTGGGGGCTGTTTTAAATGGACCAGCTGCTCGGTGCTGATTTAAGTGCACAGATGTTCTTATTAGCATAACATTCAAATTCGATGCCCTCCTTATCTGCATCCTGCCAAAGCACAAAAACAGCGGCTCCACAGCCCGGGAGCTGCAGGCAGGAGCAGCCTTTCCTCTCCTGGGACCTCGTCAGCTCCCTGTCCCATCCCATTATCCCATTATCCCATCCCATCCCATCCCATTATCCCATCCCATTATCCCATCCCATGCCATCCCATCCCATCCCATCCCATCCCATCAATCCCACCCCATCCCATCCGGGGATGGAGAGAGGGGGATTTTTGGGGTGATCTGGTGGAGCCTCGGGCTCAGGGCTGGGTCCCAGTGAGCCCAGGGTGGGGGTGACACCGTGCTTGGTGTGTGCTCAGGGGGTTTGCAGCTGTTTGAGGTGTTTGTTTGCAGCTGTTTGTTTCCAGCTGTTTGAGGTGTTTGTTTCCAGCTGTTTGTTTCCAGCTGTTTCCAGGTGTTTATTTGCAGCTGTTTGTGTCCAGCTGTTTGTGTCCAGCTGTTTGTTTCCAGCTGTTTGTTTCCAGCTGCTCAGCGAGGGCAGCTCCTGCCTGCCCAGCACAGCCTCCAAAGGACCTTCTGCTCCTCAGTGTCACTTTCCCGTTCCAATTTCAACATTGTGTCACAGAGAAACAAGCAGCTAACCAAATCTCTTCATTATTCCACCTACCCACAAACAGGAATTGTACCGAATTCCTCCAGGAAATCTCCCTTAATTTCAGCTCGGCCTTCCAGAATGCAGGAACAACCACCTGGACTGATGAATGTTTTAGCCCAGTATCCAATTTTAACTTTATTATTTTTAATTTTTTTTTCTAATTGCTTTATGACTGTTGAAGCCCTGTGGTCCCCAGCCATTCTTTCACGGGGATATTTTATAATTATGTATATAGATGTATTTATATATATAGATGTATTAATATATATAGATGTGTATATATATATACACACACATATAATATTATACATATATTATGTGTATGTATATTACATATATATATACATATAATATATATACATATACATGTGTATATGTATATATATACACATATGTATATGTATATATATTAAATGTATATATATTATATATATTATATGTATGTATATATGTAATATATATAAAATATATTAGTATATCTATGTATATATGCATACATGTATGCATACTATAAAAATACATACTTACATATATAGATAGATAGATACACGTACATATATACATTTATTTTTATATATATATGTGCGTGTGTGTATCCCAAAAATACATCTTTTTGTTCTCAGGTTTTGCTGGCAGCAGCTTCGGGCTGGCACTCGTGGCTCCTGCCTTCCCGGGCACAGAGGGAGCCTTCGGTGTTCCCTGGCATTCCAGGGATTCCACAGCCCTGGAACAACGTTCCCGAGGGGCTCGGGGGCGCAGCAGGAGCTGCCCCGGCTGTGCCAGGCTGTGCCCCTCACGGTGGGGACAAGCAGAGCCCCGAGCAAACCCGCCCTGCAGCCGCAGCCCAGGCAGCCAGGAAAAGCCTCGGAAACAGCAGAGAGAAAATTTTCGCCTGGTGACTGCAAATAAGCACCCAGCAGAGCTGTTAAAAGTTGCTTGCTGAAGAGAAAAATATGATTCTTCCAGTTTTATGGGCCGTGTTCAGATAGCTCTTACTCCTGTGCCATAAATCCAATTTTCACATAGATTAAATGGAAAGGCAGCAGAGGCTCTGCTGAATAATGCACGGGCCGTGGTGGTTCTGTGAGGGGCAGGGATGGATCCGCTCCTGCTCACCCCTGGGGTGTGACTGACCACCCTGGGCTGTGACTGACCACCCTGGGGCTGTGACTGACCACTTGGGGCTGTGACTGACCACCCTGGGGCAGTGACTGACCACCCTGGGCTGTGACTGACCACCCTGGGGCTGTGACTGACCATTTGGGGCTGTGACTGACCACTTGGGGCTGTGACTGACCACCCTGGGCTGTGACTGACCACCCTGGGCTGTGACTGACCACCCTGGGCTGTGACTGACCACCCTGGGGCAGTGACTGACCACCCTGGGCTGTGACTGACCACCCTGGGGCTGTGACTGACCATTTGGGGCTGTGACTGACCACTTGGGGCTGTGACTGACCACCCTGGGGCAGTGACTGACCACCCGGGGCTGTGACTGACCACCCTGGGGCAGTGACTGACCACCTGGGGCAGTGACTGACCACCCTGGGGCAGTGACTGACCACCCTGGGCTGTGACTGACCACCCTGGACTGTGACTGACCACCCTGGGCTGTGACTGACCACCCTGGGCTGTGACCTGCCAGCCTTCTCCCAGCTGTGCCCCAGCCCCTCCTGGAACCCCCTTGGCCCAGCTGGGGACGTGGCTCTGTCCCCTTGTCCTCGGAGTGCCAGCTCTGCTCTTTGCTGTTTCTGTCACTGTGCCAGCAGCCCCCCTCCCCTCTGCTGTCCCCCTGCAGGACAGACCTGGCTGAGCCCCCAGCCCCCTTCGGCTGCTCTGCTGAAAGGGTTAATCTGCTTGAAGCAGGCTGTTGTCCTGAGCTGCGGGCTGGCTCCTGCCAGCAGAGTGGAAAAGTGATCTGATTTTTCTGATTTTCCAGTCTGAGCGTGGCAGATGTGTGAGTGGGAGGGCTGAGAGGGAAAGGGGGGCTGTTGTTGTTTGTAAGGTGACCGAAATCTGCTCCACCAGATTGAATCTAACCCAGTTCCAGCCCTGGCTGGTGACAGCTGACACGGCACTGCTGTCACCGGGGGAGCAGAGCGGGGGACAGAGCGAGGGGGGGTCCCCTGGCCACGGGGTCGTGCTGGGGCTGAGGGGCTGGGGGCAGAGGAGCAGGGATGGTGTGGGAGCAGCTCTGGGCACAGGGATGGTGTGGGAGCAGCTCTGGGCACAGCTTTGGTGTGGGAGCAGCTCTGGGCACAGGGATGGTGTGGGGGCAGAGGAGCAGGGATGGTGTGGGAGCAGCTCTGGGCACGGGGATGGTGTGGGAGCAGCCCTTCACACGGTCCCTGATCCCGAGAGCTGCTCCCCCAGCCCTGCCCAGAGCTGCCTCATGCCCTCCCTGGCACAGACTGCCCTCATTCCTCCCTGGCACAGACTGTCCTGTGCCTCCTGCCCTGTGCTCCCCTGGCTGGGGGGATTTGCAGGTTGTTTGCCTGGCAATGTGTCTCACTTTAAGGTTCAAATGCTGGGAAGGTCAGAGCCCTGCCCTGAGCTGGGCCTAGCAGAGGAAAGCTGTGCTCAAACACCCAGCATTAGACACCATTTCCTCCAGGAGCTGGAGGAAAGCTGCCCCAAGGGAGGCACGGGTCCGTTCTGCGGCTCGGGGGCTCTCTGTCACCTGCTTTGCCTGTCCTTCAAAGCCCTGCTGGTCCCCGCTGTCCCCCTGCAGCTCCTGCCGAGGGCTGGCACCCCGTCCCTAGGCCGGGCAGCAGCGCTCGCTGCCCAGAGCAGGCTGGACACGACCCCATCCCTCATCCACGGCTCCCTGCGGGTGTGTCAGAGCGAGATCACAGTGCTCGTGCAAGGAAGACTCAGTTTGTTTGTTGAATGGTCTCAGGGCTGTCACATCCCCACCCCTGTAGCTGGTGGCTCATGCCCAGCCTTGCTGTGCTCCCAGTCCCGTCCCTCAGTGAATCCTTCATCCCTGCACCAGCCCTCAAATGTCACCTCCTGTGCTGGCTCAACGTGTCTGCCTTGTGATTAATCTGTCTCATGCCTGAGCTCTGAACCCATTTAAACAGCCTCAGCAGCCTGGGACTTCCTACAAGCTTTTCCATTTTATTTTCTTATTTACTGTAGAAAATTGCTGATGGAAGAAAAAAAGCAGTTCCCCTTTGGCTCGCTGCCCACAGCTTGGAGGGATGAGGAGCTGAGGTCCATCTGGCTGAGATGGGAAGGCAGGAACAAAAAAGGAAAGATGAGAGTGAGAACATCTGGATTTTGGTCCCAAGGTGTCCCTGTAACAGATTGAAGCCCTGGAACACCAAACCCACCACATTAAGTTGTCCTGGTCTGTGTGGCCCCTGCTGAAAAAGAGAGATGGAGAGAGGGGAAGGAGGATAAGCAGGGAGTCCACAGAATATTACCCAATGCCAGGCTGTCACTCAGCCTGGGCTTCCTCTGGAGTCAGGGGATGTTTCCACCCTGCCAGCCTGTCCTGGTGACCTTGGCAAGGCTCTTCATGTGACCCTGCTCACGTCCTGAACTCCTTAGGGCTGGAAAAGACCTCTGAGATTGTGAGTCCAGCCGTCCCACAGGAGCCCTGGGTGCTGCTCGGGAGGTGCAGGAGCGCCCACAGCTCAGTGCAATGACCTCAGCAAAAAGTTTTCTGCCCTGGAATACTTGGAGGTGACTTAGAAAGCAAATACATAAGGTTTTTATGGCTGGAAGTGTTTACCACCGTGTCTCAGCAGTATCCCATGATGTGAGTAACAGTTATAAAAGCACTTTGAGCTTATTTGACAGTAAATGTTTTGTGGCCATTCTCTACTTCTTCCCCTTGTATTTTAAGCTGTGAGCTCTGCCATCAGTGTTTATGGGCACCTGAGCCCAGGGTGCAGAGCTGTGCTGGGGGAGATGGTGCCTGCCCAGCACTGGAGTCTGGGGGGTCTACAGGGGCTGGGGGGATCTGGGGGCTCTGGGGATGGCTGGGGGCTCTGGGGGGGAGTGTGACAGCCAGGACACAAGGACAGCAGTGTGAAGGAGCACCCACGGACAGGCCCAAGGAGCAGCACGGTGTGTGTCCCTGGCCCATCTGGGGAGTGTTTTGAGAACTTTTCTGGTCTATCCTTTTGTGGCAGTGGCATTTGAGTGTCACACAGGCGTGGCTGCAGCTCACCCCGTGCCACGCTGCCTTCTGCTCAGCCAGGTGCCAGCTGGAGGGACAGTGACAGAGCTTGCAGATGATTGCTCAGGCATCCAAATAATTAGGTGTAGGAATTCCAGCAGGGAACGACATCCAAGGGTACTCGGAAGAGCTGGGCAGAACATTTCTTATGAAAACAGGAAAGTTCTGTTGATCCTGAAGAGTGAGGCTCCCCACAGCAGCCTCCTGCTTCGAGGCTTCACTCAGAGCAGCAGCAGGAGGAACTCGGGCTGGCACTTCCCAGGAAAGGAGCCCTTTGGCAAAGGGACAATTCCTCATGGAAAGTCAAGAGAAGGGAGTGCAAGTGAATGAAGGCAGGAATTGAGCTAAACTGGCACTAAACTCTCCTACACTGGACCAAGGTCCCTTTGGTTCTGGAATAATTTCAGATTTAATCATTCAGTTAATTGTTTGGCCTGATTGATAATGCGCAATCTATTGGGAATTTAGACTCCACGGAGCTCAGGTATTTTTTTATGTGACTTTTCTTTTAGTTCTTTGTATGTTAGGAATCATCACATGGATGCAGCATATTGAGAGCCAGAGGGAAATCATCCTGCTGGAGATTGCTGGAGTAAAAACATTTCCAATCCATCTTGATTCAATATTTGTTATTGCTCTGAGCCACGGGGAATTCCAGGGTTTGGGCAGCAGGGGTGCCCCCGTGGCTGTTGGGGTGTCTGCTGGGACTGGGCTCAGGCCAGCCTGGCTTTTTGGGCCCTGGAGGGGCACTGCCTTCTGGATTGTGCTGCAGGGAGCTGGGGCTCTGTGCGTGGTTTGCTCTTCTGGCCTTTGGCCCCATCCTTGTCCTCCTGGTGCTGCAGCAGCTCAGATCACACTCTCCAGAATGTTCTTGGGGTGTTCTTCCTCCTTTCTCCCCAGCTGCAGGCAGGGTCTGTCCTCGGGGAGGGGATTTGCTGGGGGGGATCCCAGGGCAGCCCCAGCTCCATCCAGCCCTGCCCCAGCTGCTCCCCCCACTGCCACAGGGGCAGCACAGGGACAGAAAAGGGACAGAAAAGGGACAGCCCAGGGACAGAAAAGGGACAGACACAGACACAGGGACAGCACAGGGACAGCCCAGGGACAGAAAAGGGACAGACACAGACACAGGGACAGCACAGGGACAGACACAGGGACAGCACAGGGACAGCACAGGGACAGAAAAGGGACAGAAAAGGGACAGCACAGGGACAGAAAAGGGACAGAAAAGGGACAGACACAGACACAGGGACAGCACAGGGACAGCCCAGGGACAGAAAAGGGACAGAAAAGGGACAGCCACAGGGAAAGCCACAGGGACAGCACAGGGACAGCACAGGGACAGCAGCAGCCCTCCTATGTGGGCACTGCCAGCCCCTTCCTGGCAGCTCTGTGCCCGCAGCCGTGGCAGTGCCATGGTACAGCCTGAGCCCAGGCCTGGCACACCCTGGCACACCCTGGGAAGCAGAAACACAGCCTGCACCACCTCGCTGGGCTGCTGGGACAGCTGCCAGGCTGGGGGTGCTCCGGGGCACCACGGGCTGCTGCTGCTGCTGCTGGCACATCTGTATTGGACGTGGCACAGGGACTGCCGTGCTGAAACATCTGGAATAAGGCTTGCTCTTAGAACTGCTGGCCTGGAGCAGGAATAATTCCGAGGTGAGTGCTGAAAGAACATCAGGGCCCATCCCTGGAGTGCCCAAGGAAGGGCTGGAGGTGGCACTCAGAGCTCTGGGCCGGGGACAGGGTGGGCATTGGGCACACTGGGACTCGGTGGTCTTGGGGGTCTTTTCCAAACTGAGTGATTCTGGGGGGAGTCCCCTGTGTATCAGACTGCAGCAATTAAATCATGGAGCAATCCAATCATCAAGGAAAAGCATGTGGAGAAAGGGAAGACAGTCTGAGTGCAGGCAGTATAATTTTTTTCCCTTGTCTTTTTCAGTAAGCGTTGTGGAAATCAAGGGAAGGTTTAGATGGCAGGCACTTAACCACTAAAGATTTTTGCAAGAGTCATTTCCACAAATGTCTTACAGCCCTTCTATAGATCGGGAGCCTGTGCTTTTAATGGACTGACAAATGCAGACCAACCCCAGCTGACTGCTGCTCTGCTGCTTGGCTATCCAGATAAGAGGAATGCTTTCCTTTGATTGAGATCTTAAATCAATTGTTCCTTTACCCCGTGGCTGGTGGTTATTATCCAAGGAGAAGATAAAGTTCAGATGGTAAATTGTTAATATGGTAAGAAAAATATCTGTTGTGTCCTGCTTAAAGTTTCCTGTCTGGATGAAATACGCCGTGCTGTAATATTTCCGATTGTGTGCCATCCATCAGGCAGTGGCAGTGTGCCTGTGGCCTGCACTGCCAGCTCTGCGGGCAGCTCTGGGCTCTGCCTGCCCAGGGCACAGCGGGGTGAGCACGGGCACGGGGCAGGAGGGCAAGGGCAGAGCTGTGCACAGCCCTGGCACCCTGGGCACTGCCATCCCCTCCTGCAGCTCCTCTGCAGCGCTGGGCTCTCCCGTGTGCTGCTGTCCCTGTGTGCTGCTGTCCCTGTGTCCTTCTGTCCCCGTGTCCTGCTGTCTGTGGGTTTTACTGCCTCCATGCCCTGCTGTCCCTCTGTCCTGCTGTCCCCATGTCCTTCTGTCCCTGTGTCCTGCTGTCCCTGTGTCCCTCTGTCCTGCTGTCCTGCTGTCCCCCATGTCCTGCTGTCTGTGGGTTTTACTGTCCCCATGCCCTGCTGTCCCCACGTCCTGCTGTCCCCATGTTCTTCTGTCCCCATGTCCTGTTGTCTGTGGGTTTTATTGCCTCCATGCCCTGCTGTCCCTCTGTCGACCAGCGCTGGCCCCTGAGCCACCAGCACTTGGAGTGTGGAGTCCTTAAATGCTTCCTGGGATTACTCATTCATTATTCATTGCTTTTTTGAGTTCCATGACTACAGCAAGAAATGAAAACTATTTGGAGGTTCTTCCTTTATAGCTGTGTTACCAAAGATACCAAATTTTCTCTCAAGCACTCAAAACACAACGTCTCACATTTGCTTCCCAAATGAGCACCGACTGTAATCCCTCATCTACTCATCCCTGATTTAGTTGGGGTCCTAATATTTCACCTCCCTTTGCTATTGAATTTTCACCTCTTGTCATTGAGAGAAATAGTTCTGTTATTTGGTAATGGTGACTCATGTTGTACCTTATGAACTTTAACTGCTCTCAGGGTCATTCTCCTGACAAATTGCTCCAGGCTGTTGCAGTAATTATTTGTCCTTGGGAAGATGCATATGCTGTATCAAAGGTACCCGAAGAATAAAACAATCTTCAGTATTAAAATGTCTGGTCTGCCACTGGAAGATTAAATGCTCATCCTTGTGACCAGTTCACGGCAGTCCTTGAGAAGCAGAGACCAGCACTAACACTGACTCCATGAAAGGCTGTGAGAGAAGGTGTGTAATTAACACGAATGCGTATAATTAGTTCTGATACATTCCTATTTTCGTTTCAGTTTTGTGTTTCAGCTCTGACAGTGATCACCAAGGAAACTGAAATCTGCTGGTGGCTGTTCCCATCCCCAGCCAGGCAAGGGCTCCTGCTGGGGACGCTGCTCCTCACCCTGGCAGGGACAGGCAGCTCGGCTGCTCCCAGGCCTTTGGAGCCCCCCGAGCCCCCCGAAGGTGACTTCCAGCCCCCCCAGGCTGGGGCTGAAGGAGGCAGGGCAGGAGTTCCAGGGTCCCTTCTGGCCCTGCAGGGGTCCTGGGGGTGTCAGCAAACAGGACCAGCTCTGGCTGCTGCCTCCGGGGGCTGAAGGGCTCGGGGAGGGAGAGCAAACCCCACCTGCACACAAAGCAAGGGGGAACTGAGCAAAGTCACACCTGGGACGTGGCCAAAAGTGGGTGAGGGAGCAGCAGAGTGGAGGAGCTGTGCCCTGGCAGGTCCCTGCACCCCAGGGAAGGAGCCAGAGCCCCGAACAGCCCAGTTCCCACACTGGCCCCTCAAACCCCTCTTCTTTCCCATCTCTTTAACCCAGATTTGTGGCTTGGCTGCTGTGCTGCTGCTGTGACAGATGCTGAGGGAGGCTGACAATATTTCTGGTGTGAAAGGCAGGACTTCTTTGCTGACAAGCTGTTAAAGGAAAGATTTACTGTTATGAGGCTGGTTCTCCTCTGGGTCATTTTTGAGAGGGAATGACTTTGGCTCTGCCGGCTGGGGACGTTCAGGGGGTGTCTCCCTGCCCTGGGCACAGGGCACAGGGGCAGCCTGGCAGTCAGTGCCACTCCATGGGAAGCAGGATGGTGTTCTGTTCCACCCCCCTCCGTGCAAGCTGTTGGTTTTTGGAGTGCCTGCCCTGCAGGGTTTGTGCTCTTCCTGCTGTGGCAGTAGCAGGATGGCAGCTGTCAATCCAGGCCACCTCCCCAGCGCTGAATGAGAGGCTTTTTGTTCTTCAAAGGCACTCTGGGGATTGAATGATCTTTTTGACTGTTAACAGAATTCACAGAGCTGTGCAGCTCCAGTTGCAAACATTCACTTGCAGTGTGGCTCCCTCCCGTACCACGTTCCATTGACAAGGATCAATAGGAGCCTGTATGAGCAGACAGATAAATAAATGTATATCTGGTAATGAGGGGTAAAAGGCTCTTCAGAGCAAGTTGGCCTCATAAATTTCTACTTGTCTCTGCATTTTTTCATGTTCTGGCTAAATATTCAGCTCTGCATGTTATCCCCCTCACCCTGGATGAATCTGGACTCTCCAAGCTCTCTTCCACGTGCTTTCAGCCTTTTGCAGCGTCAGATGTTGCTCACAGCTGTAAGAGCAATTACCTTTTATGCTTCTCCAAAGGCAGGGCAATTGAGAGCAGTTCCATCTGCAGCTAGAGGCGCTGCTGGAGGGGCCCAGCCCGGGGGGGCTGTTCTGGCTGTGCTGGCACTGCCAGGGCCGTGCCCGTGCCCGTGCCCGGGCGTTGCTGAGCCCCGCTGCGGGCAGCCTGGCAGCGCCGTCCTTATTCGCACCGATCTGTCTTCCAGATCATCTTCCACAGACACTCCAGATTAAATTCTCGTCATTATCATGATAGAACTGGATGAATAAGTGGCACATCTGTTCGTGAAGTGCTTTATTATCCGTTCTGATGAGGTTTTGGATGAATAGCGGGATGACTTCAACGCGGAGCAGAGAAACGCACGCAGGTTTATGCTTCATCTTAAATTCATGGCCAGCAGTGCCAGCTCAAGGCATCTGATTTTATACAGAAGAGGTAATTATTAATTAGTGATTTGGGCCAATCTATCATGAGGGCCAGCTTAATGAAGTGGCAAGAGGAGACAGAGCAAACCTGACTGTGGAACAGCACTAATGAAGCCCCACACATTGTTAAACTGGTTCTTGTTCCATCACTGCAAAGGAAAACTCCATAAATATTTTATAAACACTCCATTCTGGCCATGTAAAACCAAATTGCGCCAATAAATCTATTTATCCAGAAGTTATTTCCTAATCTCCTCCAGCTGCATCCCTTACAAAGGAGGATGATGATGATCCTGTGTCTGTCAAAGAGACAAAAGGGCCGAGTATTCCACACCGAGGGTGGAGGAGAGTTCCACGGACACTCCTGAGCTCCAAAGCTTCACTCAGGATCCCTTTCTGCTCCCGGCTGCTCTCACAGGCAGCCAAGGCTTTCCAGCTGCAGCTCAGGCTCCCTTGTGGAGGGGGGATTTTTCTCTTCCACAAATTTTGCTGCTGCAAGTCCTGAGGAAATTCCCCAGTCCCAGTAAAGGAAGCCTGCTGCATAGTTTGATACCAAAATCCCAGAATCCCTGAATGGTTTGGGTTAGAAGGACCTTAAATCCCCTCCAGTGCCACCCCTGCCATGGCAGGGACACCTTCCCCTGTCCCAGGGACCTTTCCACTGTCCCAGGTGCTCCCAGCCCCAGTGTCCAGCCTGGCCTTGGGCACTGCCAGGGATCCAGGGGCAGCCACAGCTGCTCTGCCCACCCTGTGCCAGGGCCTGCCCACCCTGCCAGGTCACAATTCCTAATTCCCAATCTCCCACCCAGCCCTGCCCCTGGCAGTGGGAGCCATTCCCTGTGTCCTACAGGTAAGAGTTAATAACCAGAGGCTGTGAAAATTGGCCCCTGCAGATGAGGCCCAACAAAGCCTCAGACTCCTGCACGACCTTTAAACCTTCATTTTGGGGATGTAAACCCTGAGCCCGGGTCGTGCACCCCTGCTCCAAACGCCTGGAGCCACCAGAGCAGCTGCAGCCCCGGGCCCTCAGCGCGGCAGTGAGGGAATCAGCGCTGCTGCCAAGGCTGCAGGGTCGCAGGATGCCCAGCCTGGGGACGTGACAGCAGCACTCAGCCACGGCGCTTTGACAGGTCCTGTTGGCAGCAGGCAAAACCTCAACCAGCTCCTGTTGTTGCCCGGGTAGCAGGAGAACAATTAAGGGTTTTTGTCAGCTCTTATGGAAGAACAAATCTGTGAGCCTGCCCTCAGCCAGCTGAAATCCCCGGGCAGCACCAGGGCTGTGACAAACATCACTTATCCCTGTGGCCTCTGCCAAGCCAAGTGCCCACCAGGGAGGGGATCCTGGTGGATTTCTGTGGGAATTCCACAGGAGAGAAGAGCAGGGCAGGGAGGGGGCGTGGGGAGGGCTCTGCCGCACACACGGTGCCAGATTTCTCATTTAATAGAGAAAAAATCTTATCTAATCCCTTTTGATGGCCTTTTGCGGTCTAGAACTATGTGAAAATATTTAAGTTCCATCTGAAAATACATAAGGAAAGTTAATTTAATATATCACTTAAAGAACAGGTCATTGTACACTCAACTCTCTGCCTTATTAAGGCATTAAGAGCTTAATTTTGGGCTTGAGCTGGGATCTGGAAGTGCAGAGCCATTCCCTGCCTCCAGGCTCAGGCCTTCAGAATCTCTCCATTAAAACATGTTAATATTTTATTAAAAAATATCAATTGAATATTGGCACTTTCAAAAAGAGTGCAGAAAATGCAGCTTGCCCCAGACTGTACTCAGGCTATGCTGCTGCCTACACATTTTGAGGAGCTTTTTTTCCTTATAACTTTCCCAGATTTAGAAAAGGTCTTTACTATGGCTTTGTGAAGGAGGGAGGATTCCAAACCGAATTGCTGTTGCAGGAATTTTAAATGTTTCGGAAGTGCTCTGTACTGCTCAGTTCAGACCATTGCTTCCGAGCTCTGCCACTGTGGCAGATCCTGCACAGAACATTTCTGTCTCCTTCTGAAGATAGCATCAATCACGTCTGCTCCTGACAAGCCCTGAGGAGAAGAACATTTATCAGCATCTATTAGAACAGTCTAAAAAAATTCTAGAAATGACATTTCATAGCGAGGGTACGATCTGGTTGGAAAATAGCAGAAGTTTGATGCTTTCCCTCAAGAATTCTGCGCTGCCTCCTTATATAGCTGCTGTCATCACACCCTCCCCACACCTCACTCCTCTTGCTGCACCAGATC
The DNA here is from genome assembly GCF_017590055.1 of Onychostruthus taczanowskii. NCBI lineage: Eukaryota > Metazoa > Chordata > Aves > Passeriformes > Passeridae > Onychostruthus > Onychostruthus taczanowskii. The sequence continues at coordinate 606,514 of NW_024498573.1, forward strand.
CTTTTTATACTCCCCACGTCAGTGCAGGGGAAGTTTCCAAATGGGGCGTGAGAGGAGGCCAGAGCCCCCAGCCCCCTCAGCCCGGGGGGCTCAGCTCTGTCCCCAGGCCCCAGGCAGGGCTGGGTGGGACTGGGGGCTGTGCCAGGCTGGGCAGCTGTTGAGGTGACACCCATGGTGGAGACACAAGGCTTGACTCCATCTCAGAAAGCTGGTTTATTATCTTATATATTGTATTAAAATACTACATTAAAACTATACTAAAAGAACAGAGAGAAAAGAAAGATCAGAAGGCTACAAAGAACAAGAATAGAATAGAATAGAATAGAATAGAATAGAATAGAATAGAATAGAATAGAATAGAATAGAATAGAATAGAATAGAATAGAATAGAATAGAATAGAATAGAATAGAATAGAATGCATAACAAAATCCTGTGACTGCTCACAGCCCTGGCACAGGTGGCTGTGATTGGTCATCAGTTGAAAACAATCCACATGGAGCAATGGAAGTTGCATCCCACAGCAGCACACAGTTATTGTTTACATTTCTTTCCTGAGCTCCCAGCTCCTCAGGAGGGGAAAAATCCTAGGAAAGGATTTTTAATAAAATATCATAGCTACAGGCAGGCCCTGGCACAGGGTGGGCAGAGCAGCTGGGGCTGCCCCTGGATCCCTGGCAGTGCCAAGGCCAGGCTGGACAGGTCTGGGAGCAGCCTGGGACAGAGGAAGGTGTCCCTGGGACAGGGGAAGGTGTGCCTGCCATGGCAGGGGTGGCACTGGGTGGGATTTGGGGTCCATCCAAGGGTCTGAGGCACACTGAGGGACAGCAGCCCTGGTTTCCCTGTGGTGCCCAGGGCCAGGGCACTTTGCTGTCACACAGCAGGGCACATTGTCCCCAGGAGCCAGCACAGCCACGGGCACTGCCCTGCAGCACACCCAGCACTGCCCAGGCCCTCGTGTGCTTCAGTCTGACACCACATGCATTTATCTGTACCAGTGAAATCAGCGGGCCCATTAAAGCAGATTATGCGCTAATAATTATGCAAATATTCCTTCAGTGAAACTATAAAAAATCTCATGAAGATTTAGCACATGGCTATTACGGGAGAGGAATATGTGGCAAATGAAAATGAAGATGGCCATTAACTTTAAGGAGCTCAGGGAATTTTCTGCTGTAATTTAAATCCATGATTTGGGACATCTTTGCGGGTTGAGCCTGGAGATGATCGCTCATGACAGGGCTAAAACACAGCTGCAGGGTGGAGATCTGCCCTTCCTGCAAAGAGAGCTCAGCAGCTCTGTCCTCTTAGAACACAAACACCGTGTCAGGGCATTTGTGAGGGGCAGGGTCGGGTTTGTGTCCCCAGGCAGCCCAGAGGGAACGGCCTGGCTCCTGTCCCAGTCAGGGCTGGGGGGTCCCCAGGTGTGGCTGCACGGAGCTGGGGCTGTCACAGCCCCCCTGGGGCTGCAGGGTGGGCCAGACACTCCACTGGGAGGGACAGGTAAACACTGGTGAGGAGCCCACCCAGAGGAGAAACCCCGTTTCTCTTGTTGAAGCTGGCTCAGCATCCAGACAGAATGCTGAGTCCTTTATTAACTTCACACCTCCAGGGGCTCTGGGGGTGCAGGCACCACAGAGGCAGGAGGGTCTTCAGAGCTGATGGATCGATCCCAACAGAAGTTTTAAAAAGCAATTGTTTCGTTATGTTTGGGCCCAGTGATGGCAGAAACCCAAAGAGCAACCCCAGCACAGCTCCAGGGCTGCTCCCAGGGCTCACAGTGAGGCAGGGAGTGTCTCAGGGCAGCAGGAGGGGCCAGCTGTAACAGTTCTAATGAACAATGACTTATATTTTATATTCTTACATTTTATGTTATTATATTTCATATTAATAATGATACAGATATAGATAGTGTAGATTTAGATAATATACATATAGATAATGTAGATATAGATAATATAGATATAAATAATGTAGGTATAGATAATGTAGATATAGATAATGTAGATATAAATAATGTAGGTATAGATAATGTAGATATAGATAATGTAGATATAAATAATGTAGGTATAGATAATGTAGATATAGATAATGTAGCTATAGATCCAGACTTGTTCTCTTGGCCTGATGATGAAAAGAAAAGCTCACAGCTCCATGAGTAGAGCCATTGATTTTAGCACTGGCAATAGCACTGAACTGCTATTCCCAAGATATTGTGTCAAAATTGCACATTTTAGGTGCCTTTATTGGATCTCAGAAATAATTGGGGTGGCTTAATAGCAGCTTGAGCAGCAGAGGCCCTATTTCATATTAATAACGATACAGATATAGATAGTATAGATATAGATAATATACATATAGATAATATAGATATAGATAATGTAGATATAAATAATGTAGGTATAGATAATGTAGATATAGATAATATAGATAATGTAGATATAGATAATGTAGATATAAATAATGTAGGTATAGATAATGTAGATATAGATAATGTGGCTATAGATCCAGACTTGTTCTCTTGGCCTGATGATGAAAAGAAAAGCTCACAGCTCCATGAGTAGAGCCATTGATTTTAGCACTGGCAATAGCACTGAACTGCTATTCCCAAGATATTGTGTCAAAATTGCACATTTTAGGTGCCTTTATTGGATCTCAGAAATAATTGGGGTGGCTTAATAGCAGCTTGAGCAGCAGAGGCCACAGAGAAGGCAGAACTCACATTTTGGCTGCCAGCTGTCCAGCTGGGCCCGAGCAGGCAGAGCTCAGGGTGTGTCAGGGAGTGGCAGAACAGGGCAGCTGTGGGTTTCTCTGCAGGTCCGAGGGCACGGCTGGTGCCCTCAGCACACACAGGTGTGCATGGGTAGCACTGTCCTGGCACCATCCTGGCACAGTCCTGGCACAGTCCTGGCATCATCCTGGCACCATCCTGGCATCGTCCTGGCCCTGTCCTGGCACCATCCTGACACAGTCCTGGCACAGTCCTGGCATCATCCTGGCACCATCCTGGCATCCTCCATGAGTAGAGCCATTGATTTTAGCACTGGCAATAGCACTGAACTGCTATTCCCAAGATATTGTGTCAAAATTGCACATTTTAGGTGCCTTTATTGGATCTCAGAAATAATTGGGGTGGCTTAATAGCAGCTTGAGCAGCAGAGGCCACAGAGAAGGCAGAACTCACATTTTGGCTGCCAGCTGTCCAGCTGGGCCCGAGCAGGCAGAGCTCAGGGTGTGTCAGGGAGTGGCAGAACAGGGCAGCTGTGGGTTTCTCTGCAGGTCCGAGGGCACGGCTGGTGCCCTCAGCACACCCTTGGCCACGGGTGGCCCTGTCCTGGCACCATCCTGGCGCCATCCTTGCCCTGTCCTGGCCCTGTCCTGGCCCTGTCCTGGCACCATCCTGGCACCATCCTGGCACTGTCCTGGCCCTGTCCTGGCCCTGTCCTGGCCCTGTCCTGGCCCTGTCCTGGCATGGTCCTGGCACCATCCTGGCACCGTCCTGGCACTGTCCTGGCCCTGTCCTGGCACCATCCTGGCACAGTGCCCATCCCCCAGCTGGGACGTCCTGGCACTGTCCTAGCCCTGTCCTGGCACGGTCCTGGCACCGTCCTGGCACTGTCCTGGCACTGTCCTGGCCCTGTCCTGGCACCATCCTGGCACCGTCCTGGCACCATCCTGGCACTGTCCTGGCACTGTCCTGGCCCTGTCCTGGCACCATCCTGGCACCGTCCTGGCACTGTCCTGGCCCTGTCCTGGCACCATCCTGGCACCATCCTGGCACTGTCCTGGCCCTGTCCTGGCACCGTCCTGGCACCGTCCTGGCACCGTCCTGGCCCTGTCCTGGCACCATCCTGACACAGTCCTGGCACAGTCCTGGCACTGCTGGAGCTCTGTCTGCGCTGACACCAGCCCGTGGCAGGGAGCGGGGCAGTGCTGGGGTGAAGAGGGCTGGGCTGGCAGGGGTGGCAGTGTCCCCTTGTCCCCGGCTGCCAGGGCAGGTGCAGGAGCACAGCCCGGGGCTCTCCCGGCCCCGCTCCCTCCCTGCCCTCCAGATTCCAACATCGCCTCTCCCGACAGCCCTGCCCATCCCCCAGCTGGGACCCCCCGGGTTTTGGGGCTGGGGTCGGGTCGGGGGTGTCAGACCTAGGGCAGGGACAGCCCTGTGCCACTCTGTTCCAGCTCAGCAAACCCAGCCCCTCCAACCCAGCAGCGAGAGCTGAGCCCAGCGCCGCCCCAAGCTGGGGACGCCTGCAAACCCTTCCCAGGCAGCTCAGGGGTGAAATCTGCCCAAATTCCTTCTGTCTGGTGTGGCAGCAGCCCTCTGGCCACAGCACAACCTTCCCAGGCACTGGCTTGGGAAAGGCTGTGAGGAGATCAGAGAAAAGAACAATAAACACTTCTTATCTTCTGTCGGGGTTGGCTGTTCTTTGTCTCTGCCCCGACACGGGAAAAGTGGCTCTGGGTGGCCGCGATTCCAAGGACGCATGTACAAAATCCCAAACCCCCTGTACAAGGTCCAAACCCCCCCTGTACCATGCTCCAAAATTTTTCCCTTCACCCTGTGATTGCTACTGCTATGCTGCTTAAACTTTTGTGACCTGTAATTCTTCATACAAAGTTGGTAATTTGCTCCATGGGTTGAGATCAAATTCCCAGGTGTCTTTGGCTTCCTATCAGGGTCTCTGAGCCCCTGCCAGGGCTTGGAGCCATCCAGGGCACCCAGAGGGATGTCCTGGGTTCCAACAATCTTTATTCACTGCACCTGTTGTTGTGCACACGTGGAATGTGTTGTGGAATTTGTTTACCGAGGGCTGATTTGTTAATTGGCCAGTGGTGATGGTGTTTGGGTTCAGGGACAGCTGGGTGCACCTGTACTGGACTGTCTGAGAGGGCGATGGGTTCTTAACAACTGCAGCACAATGAAGTGATTGATCAGGCTTCTGGGGCCAATGCTAATCATTACCCGTGGGGACACCGTGCTGTGACACTCACAGCTCCATTCCAAGGGCAAGTGGCCCCTCCCGGGGTCACACACACCACTTCCCCTTCAGTCAGCACTGAGCCCCAAAGTCAGGAATCTTGAAATTTGCTAAAGGGTTTGGATGTGGCAGCCTGGTGTGGCACAGAATTTGGTAAGAGGAGGTTTTTGTACCTCCTGGCTGCTGCCTGCTGGCACCCCTGGGACAAAATAACCCAAAGAGCTGCTCCTTGTTTTCTCCTCCCATAAATTTGGCATAATAATAAAAACACATCTGGAAAGATGCAAAATTTATGCCACGGAGAGGATGTTTATAGTATTAATGGTTTTAGTGATTTTTTTTAACGAGTCTCTGATGAACCCATTTTTCTCAAGCTTTTCTTTGGGAGGCAGCTCATTAAGATGCAGTTTAATTGCTGCAAGTTTTGCTTTTCTTGCTGTGCTTTAAAATTCCTGAGCATTTTGGGATTCTCTCGGAGCCATTCGTGGTGTTTGTGCCCCCCAGCCCTGCTGGGTGACTCAGTGTCACATGCAGAGCTGGGGCAGTGCAGGGCACACCCGGGACAAGCTCGGGGCTGCTCTTGCCACGGAGCTCGGGGCAGGTTCTCCCCTCCTCCCATTTCCATTTCCAGGTCTGTGTTCGGGAGGAGGATTCCCAGTGTGGCAGGGATGGCAGGGACAGGCTGGGGGCCACAGCCCCCCTGCCAGGGCCAGTCTCTGTAAATGCCCACACAGACCACGCCAAACGCCGGCTTTGTCTTTGGCTGGTTTTTATTTATCAATAAAACAATACTACAAAACAGGGGAAACATCTGCATTGAATACAGACTCGCTGATACCGCACCAGTTTTTAACCTGCTGTATTTACAGAGCTCTCCCTCCAGAGCCACGGGCACGGGAGAGAAATGGGGCAAGCAGGGGTGTCTGTGCCCCTGGGATCCCAGGGGTGAGCAGGGGGTGTCTGTGCCCCCCAGAATCCCAGGGGTGAGCAGGGGTGTCCTGTGTCCCCGGGATCCCAGGGGTGAGCAGGGGTGTCCTGTGTCCCTGGGATCCCAGGGGATGAACAGGGGTGTCCTGTGTCCCCGGGATCCCAGGGGCAAGCAGGGGTGTCCTGTGCCCCCCAGAATCCCAGGGGATGAACAGGGGGTGTCCTGTGTCCCCCGGGATCCCAGGGGTGAGCAGGGTGAGCAGGGGGTGTCCTGTGTCCCTGAGATCCCAGGGGTGAGCAGGGGTGCCCTGTGTCCCTGGGATCCCAGGGGATGAACAGGGGGTGTCCTGTGCCCCCCAGAATCCCAGGGGTGAGCAGGGGGTGTCCTGTGTCCCTGGGATCCCAGGGGTGAGCAGGGGGTGTCTGTGCCCCCCAGAATCCCAGGGGTGAGCAGGGGGCGTCCTGTGTCCCCTGGAATCCCAGGGGTGAGCAGGGGTGTCTGTGCCCCTGAGATCCCTCCCAGGGGTGAGCAGGGGTGTCCTGTGTCCCCGGGATCCCAGGGGCAAGCAGGGGTGTCCTGTGCCCCCCAGAATCCCAGGGGATGAACAGGGGGTGTCCTGTGTCCCTGAGATCCCAGGGGTGAGCAGGGGTGCCCTGTGTCCCTGGGATCCCAGGGGATGAACACGGGGTGTCTGTGTCCCCAGGAACCAGAGCAAGCAGGGGGTGTCTGTGCCCCCCAGAATCCCAGGGGTGAGCAGGGGGTGTCTGTACCCCCCGGGATCCCAGGGGATGAACAGGGGGTGTCCTGTGCCCCCCAGAATCCCAGGGGTGAGCAGGGGGTGTCCTGTGTCCCTGGGATCCCAGGAGTGAGCAGGGGGTGTCTGTGCCCCCGAGATCCCAGGGGATGAACAGGGGGTGTCTGTGTCCCCAGGAACCAGAGCAAGCAGGGGGTGTCTGTGCCCCCCGGAAGCCCAGGGGGTGAGCAGGGGGTGTCTGTGCCCCCCAGCCCCGCTCCCTGCAGCAAGTTTGCCCCCGGCCCTGCCTGGGCACAGCAGGGTGGCCAGAGGATGCTCTGCAGCCCTCCTGCCCCTCCTGCCCGAGGGGGTCGCAGGCTCCTCCTGTGCTCGGCTTTGGGGCACGGCAAGAGTTCAGTGCCACCCTGGCAAGGCCACCGTGACCTGCAGGGTCACCCCTCACCTGCCACTGTCACCTGCAGGGTCAGGAGCAGAAGGGGTGGCACGGGCTGGGCACAGCATCCCCAGCCACGGCTGGTCCCAGGTGTGGGTGCTGGGACAGCTCAGCCTTTGGGGAAGGGGTCCCTGGCAGGGGAAGGGGTCCCTGGCAGGGGAAGGGGGTCCCTGGCAGGGGAAGGGGGTCCCTGGCAGGGAAGGGGTCCCTGGCAGGGCAGCCTCTGCTCTGAAAAGGCTTTGGACAAGCTTTGAGTTTGTCCCTGGGGCAGCAGCGGGCAGAGAGCAGGGCCAGCCCAGGCCTGGTGCTGCCCACCCTGCCCCAGCCAGAAACACACTAGTGGGGAGATAGATAGATAGATATTTCTATATATAAGCTCTCTTAATTATATAGTTGTAAGGCAGATTCAATTCATTTTCTGGTATCACCTGGTACCAAAGGGAATCTCTCCTCCTTCCCAAGCACATCACCCCGTGCTGCGGGGGGGAGGTAATTACATCCTCAGTAATTACTGTGCAGGTGTTCTACCTCAGCACCCACTGCTCTTTCACATCTGCCCTGACACGGAAAGCAGACAAGCCAGTGCTCAGAGGCGCTCAGAATAACCAAAATCACCTTCCTGCCCGGAATGCGGTGGGCACAGGGAGGGGAGCCCTGCTCGGGGCTGGGGGTGTCCTGGGAGCAGAGCTGTCACCAGCCGGGGTCACGGCAGCCCCGGCGTGTTCTGCTCCCGGCAGGCTGCAGGGAAGGAGGCTGAGCCCAGCCCGGGCAGAGGCAGCAGGCTGCAGCCCCCCTGCCCAGCAGCAGGGTCCCCTCAGCCCCCCCAGCCCCTGGGCTCACACGGGGCTGGTCCCAGAGCTGGGAGGGCACTTCAGGGTGGGAGTGCTGGCATCACCCGGCTCGTGGCACTGCCAGCGCCGGGCCGCAGGGGAGCTCAGCCAGCATCCCCCTCCCCACCGAGGGACACAGCTCTAAAAGCCCCCAGGGCAGGCACTGCAGCACCCACAGCCCACCTGGGGCAGGTGCTGAGAGAGGGAGCTTTCACCTCCTGCCAGGAAGGGGCCATGGGAAGGGGCTTCCTGCGGACCACAGCCAGGTACTGCAGGGTAAAAACAGTAATAACCAGCCCAGAATAAACTGGGGAGAGAGCCACTGCTTTGGAGGGAGGATAACGCCCAGCCAGCAGGGAGGGAAGGGGTTGCATGAGCCAGTGCTAAGCCCCTGGGAGCAAGAAAGCCTGGGTGTATCCATGGATGCACTTCTGTGGGTCTGTGAGACAGCTGAGGGGCACCAATGAACTGGAGGGGCAACAGCAGCTCCCAGTAGAGCCCATTCCCTGGGAACTGGAATGGCAAACAGCAGCTCCCAGTACAGAGCACCACTGCTGGACTGGGATGGCAAAGAGCAGCTCCCAGTACAGCCCATTCTCTGTGAACTGGAATAGCAACCAGCAGCTCCCAGTACAGCCCATTCCCTGTGAAATGGAATAGCAACCAGCAGCTCCCAGTACAGCCCATTCCCTGTGAACTGGAATAGCAACCAGCAGCTGGCTGCAGCTGGGAGCCCCAGCCCCCCCGAGCACGGCTGAGCTCCCCCATGCAGGTCCCAGAGCCCCTGCCAGGCTCTGCCCTCCCCAGCCCCAGCCGGGGCAGCAGCACCTTCCCTTCCAGCTGCCAGCCTCTGAAAATGGCATTTTCAGCACCTGCAGCACAGGCACCTGGCAGGGGCTGTCACCACCCCGCTCAGGGCGCAGCTGTGACTTCATTCCTCCCAGATCTCTCTCTTTCCTGGCGCTCCTTGCACCAGGGAAATACAGCAGGCTAAATGCTACAGGATTTTTTCACATACCACAGTAGAAACAGTTACCGAGTTATATTTGTCAGAGTCACAGTAGTTTATGCATATTTGCTATTCACAGACTGCAGAATATTGCCAATAACCTCACTGGTGGGACTGACAACACGGATACATGCATTCAGGTGAGACCATTAGCAAGGATGTCTATACTGTATTAAGCACATTCATTTTTTTTTAAACACCTTCCAGTAAAATCGATTCCTTTAAATTTGCAGTTAAAACATTTTTTTTTTCCCCACAATTACGCACAAAAGAACCTGTAAACAGTTTGACATTACACTTATGTACAAGTGAACCACGTCGGAAAGTCGAGAGGTAATTCAGTGGGTGCCACTTAATCTACATCAATGTGCAACAGACTGACTCAGCCTCGGCGAAGCCACTGAGTGCTGGATGAGGTCCGAAAATGTAACGTGAGCAAGGCCCCGAGAGAGAGAGCCCGGGGGCACCAGAGCCCCTCTGCCTCCCACGTGGCTGGGAAATATTGCACTGGCAGCACCTCAGCACAGCCCCAGGCCTGGGGGACCACTCAGGGACGTCCCCTGACGCTGCAGTGTCACCCACGGAGCCAGCTGGGCCCTGCCACCCTCTGCTTCACCTCGCTCGTTTTCTCTGTGGAACTCGGAATTCGTGTTTGCTCGAGCATTGCTATAGTTTAAAATCTGCAATATCCTATTTATAAACGGATTTTGTAGCTAAGTGACATCAATGCCAAGAAAAATAAAGAATGTCTTTTTATAATATAAATAATTTAAAAGTGCTTTTTCTTTTTTTTTTTCTTTTTTTTTTTTTTTTTTTTTTTTTTTTGTTCTTTTACTATTAATCTACAAAACCCCGCTGGGGCATAAACTATCCATAAGACTGGACAATAATTTTGTACCATGATACACATGGGGCCTTATGCATAAAGTACTCTGAAAGCCAAGCCCGTACTCGCAGTGCTGGGGGGCTTGGGGAGGGGGCTGGCAAATCCCTCCAGCCTTGCCAGGGCTGGGAGAGCAGGGAGGGGCACGGCTGGGGGGCTCGGGTGGCCAGGAACACCCAGCCCTGTCTGCAGAGAGAACCAACAAACGGACGTGGCCAAGTGAGCCCAGCAGAGCTCTGCTCTCCTGAGCGCCGCGGAGCCCGGAGCTCCGCGAGGGATGGCTTAGGGAGAAGGGCAAAGCTTTTGGTCATTTGGAAATGACACGTGCTCTGTGTCCCCCGAGGGCTCTGAGTCCCGCTCAGGGGTCTCAGGGGTGTCAGAGCCCCTGAAATTGGGAATTCTGCCCTTGGGAGCCGAGCCTCAGTCCCGCTGCCGGCTAGGGAAGTTCTCACATTAGTTGCAACAGAACTTGGTTTTTGTTACTGGTGGAAAGTAGCTTTTCTGCCCAGATATTTTAGAAAGAATAAAGCACTCCACGAGGGGAGTTTAATTCTGGCTCGCTACAAAACCTGTCCTAGGCAGACACATGGCTTCTCTCACTGAGGCCAAGCTGAATTTGACAGAATGTTTTCCAGCCAAGCCCAGGGCTCTCTCAGGCAATCTCTGTTCCAGTTTCCTTTCTGCCCTGTGCTGCACTGCTCCCTCCCTCCATCCCAGCGCCATCCCTGCACAGCCCCAGGGCAGGGGAGGAAGGGAGGAAGGGGCCAGAGGTGCCGGCTACCCTCTGCAGGGATGTCCTGCCCTGGCATGGGGTAGGTGCCACCTCCCACAGAGGGGAGCAGCCCTGCCAGAAAGGCATCAGCCCCTCCTGTCACCCAGCTGGCTCTGTCCCCACCCTGCAGGGATGCAGGACACTGACTGACACCCAGCTGGCTCTGTCCCCACCCTGCAGGGCACTGTGACACCCAGCTGGGTCTGTCCCCTCCCTGAGGGACAGTGTCACCCAGGTGGCTATGTCCCCAGCCCTGCAGGGGACAGTGTCACCCAGCTGGCTCTGTCCCCACCCTTCAGGGGACAGTGTCACCCAGGTGGCTCTGTCCCCAGCCCTGCAGGGGACAGTGTCACCCAGCTGGCTCTGTCCCCACCCTGCAGGGCACTGTGACACCCAGCTAGCTCTGTCCCTACCCTGCAGGGCACTATGACACCCAGCTGGCTCTGTCCCCACCCTGCAGGGCACTGTGACACCCAGCTAGCTCTGTCCCTACCCTGCAGGGACAGTGTCACCCAGCTGGCTCTGTCCCCACCCTGCAGGGCACTGTGTCACCCAGCTGGCTCTGTCCCCACCCTGCAGGGGACAGTGTCACCCAGCTGGCTCTGTCCCCAGCCCGTGCAGCTGTGCATCTCTGTGTGCATGGCACTAATGCTGGGAAGGGATCTCCCGGGCTCATGGGGGATGTCACCCTGCTGCCACCCTCCTGCTGCCTGCAGAGGCTTGGGTGCCCCTTCCTGAGCCAGCAGCAGCCAGCCCCGAGCCTCGGGGCCACCATGAGCAGCCTTTCCACTCAGCCTGCTGTGCCTCAGGCTCCCAGGGCCCCCCTGCCCTGCCAGGTGTCCCCAGCCCCGTCCCGGGGGTGGCACAGGGACACCCCAAGGGTGCAGGGGTGCTCTGGGGCCCTGGTGGTGCAGAGAGAGCAGCAAGTGAGGAGGGGAAAGGGGGGCTCTGGGCAGTGCTGGGGGGTGCTGGGCAGAGCTGCTGACCCCCCCGGGGGTGTGAGAGCCCCCAGCACCGCCCAGGGCCCCTGTGTCCCACCTGCAGCCCCCCGTCCCTCCGAGCAGCACAGAACCTGCCAGCACGGCCCCAGCCCTGCACAAAGCACCCACAAACAGCTGCCCGTGGGGTCACACCCCAGCAGCTCCCACACTAAGACCCCCGGGCAGAGCCCCCCCGGCCCTGCCCTGCCCTGCAGCCTGCAGCTCCCTGTCGTTGCTGAAGTCTAGGACCTTTATTTCCGTAGCACTGGAGAGCAATCACCATTTCAGCTCAGGCTGGTGGGCAGAGCCCCCCGGCCCTGTCCTGCCCTGCAGGTGCGGCTCCATGTTGCTGAAGTCTAAGACCTTTATTTCCGTAGCACTGGAGAGCAATAACCATTTCAGCTCAGGCTGGAGACGTGAAGGACACATAAATCAAACCCACTTGGGCTCTTTTCGTTTGGTCTAATTCTCCCCCAGTGATTAATCATGGAGCAATCCGTGTCCCTGGGAACTCACACTCACACACACTCACACACACAGTCACACACACTCACACTCACTCACACACTCACACAGACTCACACTCACTCACACACACTCACACTCACTCACACTCCCCCAGTGCCTGCTCCAGAGAGCCGGGATATGAAAGAGAGCCAGGGGAAGATCTGGAGTGCCAGCACGAGGTTTTTGCTGCATGGGGACCTGTCCTGAACGCCGTGCCCTGCTGAAATGCAGAGCAGAGCTCCATCTGTTCCTGGCTCTTGCTTGGTGCCAGAGCCAAGGGGGCAGGGGTCCCAGTGGGACAAGGTGCAGGAAATGTTGAGTGGGGAGAGAAAAATGCTATAAACGAAGCATGAAATGACTAAGCAGGGCCAAATCTGTGGAGCTTGTACAAATGATTGATTTCCGTGGGAAGATGTGCCTTTTGAGCCCGTGAGTAGAGGGTGGCACGAGAGCCTGAATTCCAGTGGGAGGGAACGTCCCAAGCCCCGAGCTGGCTCTGCAGCACAGCCCCAGGAGTGCTGGGTCTCTCCAGTGAGCATTTCCCAGGCAGAGCCCTCCTGCAGCCCCTGGGGGACAGCTCCTTTTGCACCCCCAGCCCCCAGGGTGACCCCAGGGGCACCTGCGCTGCATTGCTGCCAGGCTGCCCAGCTGCAGCCAGCTCCTGCCACCCGCCCCTCTGCAAAGTATTGCTTCCTTTTACAGCTGCTGTAAGTGCACCCGACCCCCACACGGCTGGGGGCTCCCTGGGACCCCCGCCCAGCCGGGGGGATGGAGCCCTGCAGGCACTGCGGCTCCTCCTGGCTGCAGCTGCAGCAGGAGCACAGAAGGGACTGTGCAGGCAGAACTGCAGGACAGTGGGACAGCAGGACAGTAGGACTGCAGGACTGCAGGACAGCAGGACAGCAGGACAGCAGAACTGCAGGACAGCAGGACTGCACTCCCACAGCAGCTCCTGCAGCGTGGGAGGGGAGCCTGGAACCTGCAGGACACTGACTGAGTCAGAACCCGAGTTCTGAGTTACCAGCACTGGCACTGCCCACAGTTTCATATTCATAGATATATATATATATATAAAATCTTCTTCCTGTGCCTTTAGAAAAGAAATTATTGATCCCAAATCCTCCAGCTGGTGTGTTCCCGGCTGTGGCCTCCCCAGCTGGAGCACTGGAGTGTTCTGTCCCTCTCCACGGCTGCCCCAGCAGCCCGAGCCCCCTGCCCAGCCCCGGCCCCTCTCTGGCCAGTCCGTGCCCCCTCCCCTGGCCCTTCCCCGGGCTCGGGGCAGCAGGACCAGCCCAGCCCTTCCCTCAGCTGCGGGGACACGGAGGGCACAGTGCTTTGCTGCAGTGCCACACGGCCCTGGCACGGCTGGCACTCACGGAGGGGCTGCAGGGAGCTCCTCCGGGGCTGTTTCCTCCTGGCACAGCCCTGCTCCCTCCTGCAGCACGGCTCGGAGCCCCCCGGCTGGGCTGGGGCATTTCTGGGGCAGAGGGGCGCGGTGCCCGCTGTCCCTGCCAGCTGGACAGCCGCTCCTGGCACACACACCTGGCACCTGGAGCAGCCAGCAGCCTCCCCAGCACCCCCCGAGCCCGGAGCCATCCCTGCAGCTTTCCAGGGGGATCAGCACGCCTGTAACAGCCGAGAGCCTTGGGAAACACAGGAGGGACAAGGGGCATCCCAGACAAGCGGGATATTTTGCTGATGGTGACACAGACCCAGAGGCTGCACCCTGCTCTCCACTGGGACACGGTTACAGCGCCCCAGGGAGGGGGAAGGACTGGCAGGGGGAGCGGGAGGGAGACAGGGAGATGGATTTCTACTGCTCAGCCCTCAAAGGCCTGGAGAAGAAACGGGACATCCACAGACTAAAAAAATGCTCTTTTCTGAGAAAGTGCAGTTATAAGGAGAGAGCCAGAAAATCTTTAAGCAATATATATTGATATATATATACATATATATATACACAGAGATATATATACACACATATATATATGCACATATATAAATACACATGCTTAAACTGCCGGGGCAGAGCTGGGGCTTTGTGCTGTGCTCCTCCCTGCAGGCACCGTGCCCCCAGCAGGGTGCAGAGGGCACGGAGCCCTCCCGTGCCCTGCCTGCTCCGGGGCCACACGAGCGTCCCTTGGGGTGGGCCTGGTTGTGCCCTTAAGGTTTTCAGCTTGTGTAAGACTCCAAGTTTACAAACAAAAGCGTTTGTCGTTGTGCTTCCAGGACTGCAAAAATATCGTTCCCCTACGACTAGAAATGTTAAGGTGAAATAGGCGAATTAGGCAGTACTAGAGATGGATTTTGGTTTTGGCGACCTAACGAGTAGTTGTTATTGGGAATTACTGCTGTGTCACTTGGGATGTGGCTCTAGCGTAACGAGGTCGTGCTCTGCCCACCCGAAGCCTAAAGGTGGTACTTCCGCAGCAGTTCGGATTGCCAGGGGTGCTTCCTCTCGGGAAACCTGTCTGGGATTTTGATTTTGAGGAAATCCTGGATGCATTTCTCCAGCTCTTCCTCGATGGAGAGCTTCTCCTTGACCGCCTTTTTCTTGCTGGAGTTGGACTCGCGGGAGCCGGAGGTGAGAGTCCGGAGCAGGTCGCTCTTCCTGCGGATCTCGGACTGCTGCAGGAGCTGCACCGGGCCCTTCTTGGCCGGCCGGTCCAGAGTCTGGATGTTGGGCTGGCGAGTGACGGGCCCGCAGATGACGGTCTCCTGCGGGGAGCTGGCCTCGGACTGGCTGTCGCAGCTCGACGTGGACAGCTCGTTGCAGGACGTGCCGCTCTCGCCCTCCTTGTCGCCCTTGCCGTTCTTGCAGCAGCAGTCGCAGTGGGACGAGGACCAGCGGGAGGGCTCGCCTGCAGGGGGACAGAGAGCCAGGGGTTACGGCAGCTCCAGACCCCCCCACTGCCCGGGACAGGCTGCTGAGCTCCCCCCGGGCCGGCAGGGCAGCCAGGGCCACAGGACCCTCGCAGGGACCTTCCCTGGACATCACCACAATGCCGGCACAGCTCCCCCAGGGCCCAGCAGCAGCAGATCCCCGTTAGCCTGGAGCTCCTCATCCACCCCGCTGCCGTGTGCTGCTCCATATCCAGCGTGGGCTGAAACCTCTGCAGAGATCCCCAGGGAGGAACCACCACGTGAGTGTCTGACTGAGCAACCACAGCCGGAGCCCCCTGACTTCTCCAGGCACCGTTTCTGCTCCGAGGCTCCACGGCAGAGCCAGCTGGGACTGCCAGCCTCCGTCGTGGCAGGCATCACCCCCCAACATCCCCTTCCCTCCCCACACCGCAGTCCTGCCTCCCTCCAGCGGCCTGGGCACAGCCAGAGAGAGCCCCTGGGGACAGCGGGTCCTTCCCCTGCAGAGCCCAGCCAGGGAAGCCCAGGACAGTGACGGCTCCCGATGCTGCGGCGCGGGGCTGGGCTCTGATTTCCAGCTGGAGCCCTGCCCAGCCGCAGCAGTCCGTGACCGAGGGGAGAGCTGGCACCGGCAACAGCGGCTCCGTGCCCACGGCAGGGCAGCCAGCACGGACACACAGGTCATCGGGGAGCATCCATCCTGCTGGCAGGGACGGCCCCTGCCAGCTCTGCACAGCCCTGGACCATGAGAGGCACCACCAGGGAACAGCCCCTGCCAGCTCTGCACAGCCCCCAGACCATGGAAACACCACTGGGGAACAGCCCCTGCCAGCTCTGCACAGCCCTGGACCACCGAAACACCACCGGGGAACAGCCCCTGCCAGCTCTGCCAGCCCCCAGACCATGGAAACACCACCGGGGAACAGCCCCTGCCAGCTCTGCACAGCCCTGACACCCCCAGACCACAGGAGGCACCAGCCGGCTTTGCAGCCCCGCTCTGACCGTGACAGGGAGCCATGGCCTGTCCCCAGTGTCACCCCCTGAGGGTCTCTCAGGTGGGACAGGGTCTGGAGGAACAACAGAGAACGGGGCTGGTCTGGCTGGAGCTGCAGCTCTGCCCTGGGCTGGCAGCGGTGACAGGGACACACGGCAACAGGGACACACGGTGACAGGGACACACGGCGACGGGTCACAGCTGCACCGGAGCTCCTGTGGAGCCAGCTGGGGAAACATCCTCACACCATGGACTCAGGTGACTTTTTGCTGCTCTGCCCCTGCTCCAGACCCCCACTGAAAAATGGGGAAAAGGAAAGAAAAGGAGAAATAGACGTTGGTGCCAATTGAGAGCCCCTGAGGCCGGGGGGCAGAGCCTGGGGTGGGGAAGGGGCTGTGAGCACTGGGAGCCCCACTGGCACTGCCCTGCTCCCCTGTGTCTCCATCCTCACCCAGCCAGGCACACAGAGCACACTATTTACAGGAACAGGCGGAAAACCAGAAGTCAGGAAGCCTCCTCATCTCCTCCCTCCTCTTCCCTGTCAATGATGAAGGAGTGTCTCAGTCTGGGAGCTGCAGGGCTACTCTAATTTACAGACTCACTTCAAAGCTGCCCTGTGTCTTGTCTGAAAACAGTCAATAATGGCTAAACTGAACATTTTTATCCATTTCTAGTCTTGGACAAAGGCATTATGAGCTGAGCCCCTGTAAAACCCTGACCCACATGCTCTGAGAACACTCCAGGAGCTGTGTGGATTCCAGCTCCTTACTGCAGCTGGTGCCCACACCCCACAGCAGTGGGGCAGTGCTGGAGCCTGGAGGGCTTTGTTCCAGCCAGGAACAGAGCTCAGACTGTGCCTCGAGCACCCAAAGCATTCACCCCACCCATGCGGACATCCACCATGGACAGGGACACCCACCACGGGCAGGGGGGACACCCACCACGGGCCGGGACAGTCCCCATGGGCAGGGGGACACCCTCCATGGACAGGGACAGTCCCCAGGGGCAGGGACACCCCCTATGGACAGGGACACCCACCATGGATAGGGGGGACACCCTCCATGGACAGGGACAGTCCCCACGGGCAGGGGAGACACCCCCTATGGACAGGGACACCCCCCATGGACAGGGACACCCACCACGGACAGGGGGACACCACCACGGACAGGGGGGACACGTCCCATGGACAGGGACACCCCCTATGGACAGGGACACCCTCCAGGGACAGGTCATTCACCCGACCCCAACCCCTCCTGCTGGGATCACCAGTGGAGCTCTGCAAGCTCACGGTGCTCAGGCCACGGCCACCCTTCTCCAGGCTGGGACTCGGGGCTGCCACACGGTCCCGGGGTGGTTTGGGCTGGGAGGGACATTTGTGTCACTGCAGTCCCCCTGCCACGGGCAGGACATCTGCCACGGGTAGGGACACCCACCACGGGTAGGGACACCCACCACGGGTAGGGACACCCACCACGGGTAGGGGGGACACCTTCCATGGACAGGGACACCCACCACGGACAGGGGGACACCACCACGGACAGGGGGGACACGTCCCATGGACAGGGACACCCCCTATGGACAGGGACACCCTCCAGGGACAGGGACAGTCCCCACGGGCAGGGGGGACACGTCCCATGTACAGGGACAGTCCCCAGGGGCAGGGACACCCCCCATGGACAGGGACACCCATCATGGACAGGGACAGTCCCCAGGGGCAGGGACACCCCCCATGGACAGGGACACTCTCCATGAACAGGGATACCCACCATGGGCAGGGACACCCCCCCATGGACAGGGACACCCCCTATGGACAGGGACACCCTCCAGACACCCACCACGGGTAGGGACACCCACCACGGGTAGGGACACCCACCACGGGTAGGGACACCCACCACGGGTAGGGACACCCACCACGGGTAGGGGGGACACCTTCCATGGACAGGGACACCCACCACGGACAGGGACACCCATCACGGACAGGGACATCCACCATGGACAGGGACACCCTCCACGGACAGGGACACCCACCACGGACAGGGACACCCTCCATGGATAGGGACAGTCCCCAGGGGCAGGGACACCCCCTATGGACAGGGACACCCTCCATGGACAGGGACAGTCCCCAGGGGCAGGGAGACACCCTCCAGGGACAGGGACAGTCCGCAGGGGCAGGGACACCCCCACAGCCCGGGTCCCTCCAAGCTGGCAGGGGACGCTCCCGGGGTGAGGCAGGCACATCTCCCGGGCTGTGGGGAAGCAGAAGGGATGGAGCCGGGTGGCAGCTGGGGCACGGGGACCCACCAGCTGCCTCAGGCACAGCTACAGCAGAGGCTTCATTACCACAAAACAGGGTTTTTATAAGTCAATTAAGACCTATTAGATGCTAATTTCACTCAATGAATATTCACCAACAATGGGCACACCGCGGGTAAGCCGGGAGACAGGGAGGATTTGCCCCAGTGAACAGTTCTGCTGCTGCCCCAGGTGCCATGGCACGGGTGGACGGGTCAGCAGGAGCCTCTGCTGCCCACGGGCACGGGGTGCCCGGGGTGTGCCCGGCTGCAGAGCCCACCCCTGCCCGGCCGGGGCTCCTGCAGCTCTCGGGGCACAGAAAGGGGTGAAGGAGCCGTGTCTGTGCCCCGCAGCGCCGGGGAATGCCTGCAGCAGCCCCGGCTGGGCAAGGAGGGGCTGAGCCCGAGCCCGGCACCACGGCGGCAGCGAAGGAGCATCGCTGACTTAACCACGGCACCCGTTAATTAATGTCTAAATGCTTTGAGATCCTTAGATAAAAGTGGCTAATTAATTCTGGCCTGGCTTTCCTGCTTTCCTCCCTGATCTCAGCACATTTCTCTCCCAGTGCCCTAATTATAATAATTATTATTAGAAGCTTCTGAAGCAGCAGCAAAGCCTCTGATGTATAATTGACACACAAGCCAGCAGCCACCCAGTTTTCCCCTTTTCCTCTCCCTCTTTCCCAACCAGGCTGCAAGGAGGGAATGGGAAATCCCCGTGCAGGAGGACAGGTGCTGTGAGAGAGCTGGGGAGGAGCTGGGATGGAAACCAGACTGACAAAGGCACTGAAGAGTTCTCGTGGTGAGAGATGGGCCAGGGACCTCCCCCAGCTCAGACACCTCTGATCAGGGTTTGACCTGGGAGATGCTGAGCCTGGGATGAAGAGCCCAGCACAGACAGTCCTGGGGACACAGGGCAGGGCCCCCATCCCATCTCATCCCATCAATCTCATCCCATCCCATTATCCCATCCCATCAATGCCATCCCATCCCATCCCATCAATCCCATCCCATCCCATCCTATTCCACCCCATCCCATCCCATCCCATCCCATCCCATCCCATCCCATCCCATCAATCCCATCCAATTATCCCATCAATCCCATGCCATCAATCCCATCCCTCTGCCCCCCAGCTGGCAGTGCCACCCCAAGGGCAGAGGGGTCCAAGAGTGCCCCAAGGCCCAGAAATACAATGTTGTCATATTTCAGAACAAATGTTACAAATTTCCATTCTCTGGGAAATCTCAACATTTTCATTTTTACTCCTCTTGAATTTGGACTGGAAATGGCAGCTCTGGGAGGGCACTCCCTGGGATGGGACTGAGCCCTCCCACAGCTCTGCCCTCGCAGGCTCCTTCTCACAATAATGTTCCTTCTGTCCAGTTTCTGTCCAGCTTGCACAGCCCTTTGTCCTGAGGTTTGTGTGCAGGCTGGGGATGGTGACGGGGCTGGGAAGGGACAATGTCCCCAGGCAACAGCTCAGGCACATCTGGTGCCCGTTTCTGAGGCAGACAGGGATATTTTCTGGATCCAGATGCTCATTTACCTCCACGTGTGTGGCTGTACCAACCTCCCAGCCTGTGATCATCACTTGAGCCATTTTCCTGCTGTTCTCAATCCACTCTGGTCCATTTGTGCTGTCCTCTTACCTTTTATTCCTCTCCCTGCTCTTTCTGCTTTAGGGCTTTGTTGTTGCCTTGATTTATTTCTGTTTCACGCTCCTTTTATCCTTCCTGTCCCATGACTTTCACCTCTCCTCCGGGCTTTGCTGCCTCCTCCTCCTCCCTTTCTGTGCTGTGATGGCAGCAGCTGATTACCCACTGTGCCCGCCCGGCAGGGCTGGCAGCTCCCTGTCACCTCGGTGCCACTGCAGCCCTGTCACCGCCGTGCCTGCAGCCCTGGGCAGCTCTGGGGACCCAGCAGGGCAGTGCTGGAGCTCTCGGACACATCCCCGTTGCCCCGGGTCGGTCCCAGCTGGGTTTGCCCGGGGCTGAGGACAGGGTGACGCTGCTGCAGTGCCGCTTTGCTTTGGAGCGCCTCTGGCTCTGCATCCATGCGGGAATTGGGGCTGATGAGAGACCGAGCTCTAATTGGTGTTTTAATAAACACATTCTGCCTCGGTAATGGGGCCAGATTTACCAGCAGAAAATGCCCCAGTCTAAATAAAATGACCCAGAGCTGAGCAATGATGACAAACACCAGGCACTGACGGCTGCAGGGTCCGTCCTGGGATTTATTTGCTTTTATTTGCTTTTAGGATCAAGCATCTGCTGTAAAATTTCAGTGAGACAGTCCCGGGAAGGACTTGGCAGTAACACCATTGGTTTGAGCCCTCCCAGATGTTCAAAGGCAGCAGAGAGTGGGGGAGAGGGACCAGGGGAGAGCAGGGAGCTGGGGAGAAAGGGAACCAAGGAAGGAAGGGAACAGGCAGAGCCCGTGGCTGTTCCAGCCCCCTTAGGAAGCTCACACAATTTCTTACCCTTCCGGGGGCAGCTGGGGACACATGGATGCTGCCATCTGATTTGAATTCAATTGAAATTTAAATTAAAATTTAAAATTTCCAGTTCAAAGTGTTTCCCATTTAAATATTCTGAACTTGCCAACCCAATATAAACCCCAGAATTGTTCCCTGGTTTCAGCCAGTGCCCAGCAGCACACACACTGCCATCAGGAGTCTCCCAGCACACTGCCATTTCATCAGCACTCCTGCAATCTTCCCTAAAACACTTGGTTCTGGAAGTGAACTTCTGTAAGAGCATCAAATTTGTTTGAAAATAAAAATAAGTTCCCCAAATGGTGAAGAAAAAGAGACCTGGTGTTAAAATACCAGAAGGCATATTAAATGAGCCAAAATATTTATATAGGGATCTTCTCAAAGTAACATGTGATGAAGTTAGAATTTGGAGAGGAGGGAGCAGCCTGGAGTGTGAGCAGCAGCTTGGTGAGGCACAGGCAGTGTGGGGAGCAGCTGCTGTGTCTGGGAGCTTGGGCACCCCAGCCTTGAGACAGCCCCTCTGTGCCCACCCGTCCCCCTGGGCTGTGCAGGTGACATTCTGGACTCTGCTGGTGTCCCCAGGCTGGCTGTCACTGCAGGGCCAAGGCTTCCCTGTGAGCCCTCAGCCCCAGGCTGCACCTAAATCCAGCTGTGCCATCTGCAGCCCAGGCTGCACCTAAATCCAGCTGTGCCCCCTGCAGCCCCAGGCTGCTCCCCCAAATCCAGCTGTGCCCCTGCACCCCAGGCTGCACCCCCAAACCCAGCTGTGCCCCTGTAGCCCAGGCTGCTCCCCTAAACCCAGCTGTGCCCCTGCACCCCAGGCTACACCTAAATCCAGCTGTGCCCCTGCAGCCCCAGGCTGCTCCCCCAAATCCAGCTGTGTTCCTGCAGCCCCTAGGCTGCTCCCCCAAACCCAGCTGTGCCCCTGCACCCCCAGGCTGCTCCCCCAGCTCCAGCTGTGCCCCTGAGCCCCTGGCCAGGCTGGAGCAGGAGCAGAGCTGAGTGCTGCCCCTCCAGTTCTCCCTGGGATTTTCACTGCGGGTTCTGCAGGGACTCTGCCTGCAGGAGAGCAGGAAAAGATGAGCCTGCTCTGTGGGAAGAGCTGAGGTCTCAGCACTCAGCACTCCAGTACAGCAGCAGTGCCTGAAGGAATAACTCAGTGCTGCTGGCTCCCTTGCTCGGTGCTCCCCTTTCCCAGGACTGTGAACAGAAACAATATTTGGCCATCAGGACTGAGGCATTTCAGTGTATTTTCCTCTGGGAAAACGATGTTGATATGAAAACCTGGCACTTCAGTTTTCCTCTGCCCACAGCATTTGCTCTTTCTGTTCTGCCAAACTCCAGCTCGGGTAAGTTTGGAGCACAGAGAACTCACAGCTGTCACTGTTTGCATCTTCCTTCTTCCATTCAGCCTTGCCTCCTCAAATGTAAGACTTTCTGAGTATGTTTTGATTCATCAATGCCATATTAACCCAGTACCTTAACACAGCCTCTCCTTTTGCTCTCTGTTACTTTTCCTTTATGCTCAAGACCTTGGAAATGAAGTCTGATGGAAAGCAAGCAGCCTGGGCCGAGGAGCAGGGGTTTCCTTGTGCTCTCTGGAGACCCCTGGGGTGACCCCTGGCCAGGCTGACCCGCAGTGCACACACAGAGCCCTCTGCTCAGCCAGCACAGCCACAGCCACAGCGCAGGGAGCGAGCCGGGATCGTGGGCTGAGCCTCTTGTGAAGAGAGATGCCCCAGTCAGGCATGAATTAAAGCACAGGTAGGACCACACCAGTGTGAATGAGCAGCAAACAGGTTCCTCACGCCGCCCCAGCTCTGGAACTGCTGCCAGAGCTTTGCAGCAATGCAGTGTGAGGGCAGAGCCAGCCCAGCCCCAGCCAGCCTGGCCGAGGGCACTTCCAGGGCTGGGAGCCCACACCTCTCTGGCAATACCTGGCTGTTTCTGTGCCTGGATGGAGCCCCCCAGTTCACATGAAATGAGCCCCGTTTTGGACACCTGCTTTCATTAGCAAAGCCAGAGTGTTTATTGCTCCTGCTTCTCCAAGACCCGTGTGAGAAACTGCTGACAGATGGTTGTGGTAATGTGGGAGCCAGAATTCTTGAATTTTTGGAAATTAGAGCTCATGAACTCAAAAATGCTCTGGAGATCCGAAGCTATCATGTCAGCCTATGTTGTTCCAATTAATTGCAATCAATCGCTAATTGAGAGCTATTTTAAGACTTGTCATTACTCTGAACATAATGGAGAATAAATTGCATGTTCCCCTTTACCCCCACCACAAATGACATCAGTGCAAAGAAATCTCAGGAAACAGAGTGAGAAAGGGAGCAGGAGCCCGCTTCCTGATGTCCCCCTGTCCCCCTGGCAGGTGCAATGACACAGCATTGGGAAGAGATGAGGGCTGAGAGGCACAAGGGTCACAGGCAGCTCCTGGGGCTCCACCTCCAACACTCCAGCATGGCAGCTCTGATATTGCTCTATTTTAATGAGCTGGGACTCAGTTTTCTCCAAGATCCCTTCCATGCCAGGCTCCCTGATTATTCCACGGCAGCCCTGGGGACAGGAAGCACGGCTTGGAACCATGGGTTTGGTTTTTGGTTTGGCTTTACAGCCAGGGCCCCAAATCCTGACGTGAGACTGAAATAACCCAAAGAAGTGCTCAGCAGCAGGCTGGGGGTGTGCTGCAGTGCTGGGGCGGGCAGCCCCCGCAGGGACAGAGCTCTCGGGGCAGGGGCAGCTCAGGGACAGCCAGCCTGTCACTCACTGTCACCCTGAGACGGGCACAGCTTGACAGGCTAGTCCATCACGGCACCGAGGGAAATCCCCAGGCTGAGAGATAAGCAGCTCTTAAATGAGGAGCTTCTGCTAGCAGCCAGCGAGTGAGGGAGTTTTTAATCCAGCTACAGTTCTGCTGTCGTTTCATGACATTTTAGTTTGGATACATTTGGAACAAACCCAGCTCTCCTTTTCAAAGGGCCAAGTTTCACTTTTTTTTCCCCCCAATGATTTAATGCCATACTCTATTCCCTTTCATTTCCCACCTGGTCCTCATCTACCCTGTAGATAAATCTGTGTCTCCTTGGGTCCTGGCCGTGGCCTCTGTGTGCCACTGTCACATGGAGAAATTCACCCCTTTCACCTCTCATTTGTTCTGTTCTTGCAGTCGCTCCAGTTTCTTCTCTCTCATCTTTTACTCTCAGTATCAAGTGATCTGCTATTCTTGGAGTATCCTCCCGTTGTCCCTTTGTCTCTGCTCCAGTGCTGTTCCCAAAAGTCACCCTTCCCAGGAGCTGCTCCCGGGGCTCTGCAGTCCCCTTCTCCTCAGGGCTGCAGCTTCCTGCCTCTGCCTTGCCAGTCCCTCCTTCACTTCCTACAGCAGGGGTTACCATGTTAGCAATCAATAATTAAGCTGTATAACAGGGCTATCAATCAATAATTAAGCTTTACAGCAGGCAGCGAGCTGTTACAACCCACAACTGGAGTGACTCTGCTGAAAAAGGCTGCTGGTGGGAGGAGTTTTGTTGAATTCAAAGCAAATATTGCTAAAGGTGAGTGAATGCAGCCGTGCTGCTCCCCCTGGCAGCTCAGGGGGTGGCTGGGCAGCCTCAAGGGAGGAGAGGATCTGCTGCCAGGCTGTCTCCTGGAGAGGAGCCCCCCAGGAGGGGTCTCCAGGCTCCCCCGTTCCTGGCACACCCACCCAGCTGGCAAAGCTCAGTGCCCGTGCTGGATGCCACGTGGAGGGTGGCAGATGGAGCACACCAGCTCTGCCAGCTCTGCCAGAGGTACCCCAGGGCCTGCAAGGGAGTCTCTCCCGTTTGGACTGGCCAAAGGCACTTGTGAAGCACCAGGGAGCACACCTGCACAGGTGACAGGCTGCAGGAGCAGCCTGGAGCCATCAGCCCACCGTGTTATTATTCCTTCCCTGCCTCGTTCAGCCCCCGGGGCTGGCTGGAGCAGCAGAGCCAGTACTTCTGCCTGGGCACAGTGACATGATCTATGTCCCTGCTACCGAGGGACACGGACCATGGCTGCTGCGCCTGGGCCGGGCACAGCACAGGGGCCAGGGCAGCAGAGCAGCCAGAAATGGCTCTGCTGAGACACCCAGCTGAAAAAGATGCTTATGAAAACAATTTGGAAATTACTAACCCTGTCCCTGTTCCCTGTCCCTGTACCTGTCCCTGCCCCAGCTCCTCTCCCTGTCCCTGCCCCTGCTCCTGTTCCATCCCTGTCCCTGTCCCAGCCCCTGTCCCTGTCCCTCTCCCTGTTCCCTGTCCCTGTTCCCTGTCCCTGTCCCTCTCCCAACCCCTGTCCCTGTCCCTGTTCCCTGTCCCTGTCCCAGCCTCTGTCCCTGTCCCTGCCCCTGTCCCAGTCCCTGTCCCTGCCCCTGTCCCAACCCCTGTCCCTGTCCCAGTCCCTGTCCCAGTTTCCTGTCCCAGCTCCTCTCCCTGTCCCTGTCCCTGTCCCTGTCCCTGTCCCTGTCCCAGCCCCTGTCCCTGTCCCTGTTCCCTGTCCCTGTCCCAGCCCCTGTCCCATCCCTGTCCCTGTCCCTGTCCCAGCCCCTGTCCCATCCCTGTCCCTGTCCCAGCCCCAGAGAGCCCGGGAGGGGCTGGGAGATGATGGATTCCCGGAGCACGATCAGGGTCAGAGCTGCTGCTGCTGCTGCCGGGGGAAGGCAGGGACACCCCGAGCCCTCCTCGGGAGCGCAGCTGGGGCCGAGCTCTGCAGCAGGGCTGCCACTTTTCTGGGACTATCAGATATCCCTTTCCATAGGGGCACATGCTCGGTTTTTATGAGCTATTTAAGACACCCTCTCTGGAAGTTTTCTTATTTTTTCCCTGTCTGAACCTCATAAACTGGGCTTCTGCTCTACAGAGATAAATTTGATTTATGTGAGAAACATTCCCAGGCACAGTGGGCTTTGCCTTAAACCCCGTATCTCGCTGTTCAGTGGTGCTGTGGCTTAGCTTGGTTTATTTTCTATCCTCTAAGTGGTGAATTGAACTTTCAGAAATGAATGGTTTGGTTTATCTGATTTAGCATCTTGAGCAAAGCACTTTTGCATCAAATAAATGCAGGCAGTGGGAGACCCTCCAGACACTACTTTATTCCAAACATTTTCAGCACCAGTTTCAAGACCAATTAAGTTACCCATGCCTGGGCAGTCCTAAATGCTCTGGGATCAGAGGCTTTTCCCTTCTGCAGAGGGTTTGAGGGGATGAGGAGGTGCTGAGCTGGGGAAGGGCAGCACCCTGTGCCCCCTGTGAGGGCTGCCTGAGTCTCCAGGAATCTTCAGGAAGCATTCAGTGCTCTGGGCTGGGCACAGGGTGGGGATTGGGCACAGGCTGGGCGTTTCCAACCTCAGCCATTCTGGGATTTGACTTAAAATGGAAGGTAATTACAGCAGGTGGATTCACGGGTGGCATCCAGCACCACCCAAGAAATCAGCTGGGCCCAGCAAGCCTTGGCAGGGCAGCCATGGCCAGGCCCCATCCCTCAGACAGACATGGCTCCCGGGAGCTCTGCAGGTTTAGGGAAGCAGAGCATTCAGCTGCCCTAATCACACCCATTGCTCGAGACATTTCCTGTCCCCCTTCTCTCCTGCACCCTCCTTTTGCCATCAAATCAGCTACAGAAACAAAGTCCTTTGGCCAGGGAAGGAGCTTGTTAAGGAATGAGGCAGCTCTGTGGCGCAAGAAAACAGAATCCAAGCAGGTCCTTCCACCCCGTGTCTGACAGACAGACTGAGCCCAGCAGGGCAAAGGGGCTTCCTCTGGTGGGGAAGGGTGGGAAACCCAGCAGTCCATGGTTTAAAAGCCCTCCCTCAGCTCGCATCAAGCCAGCCCCCAGCCACAAGGAAATGGTCTAGAGCTCGTTTTTGGGGGTCATTTCTGGATGCTGACACAGGGAGCAGCTGCTCAGGTCTCACCTATTGCTTTATTTCAGCTTTATCTGGTGAAAACCAAATGCTGCAGCCCAGTTCCTTGGCTGAGGAAAGATAAATTACACTGGAAATGCATGCGTGACCTGCTGGTCAAGAGGCTCATTGTAGTTTTATGGTCATTATTTATTGACCAGCTGTGAGGTCTGAATCGGGTGCTTGGAGCTCTCGGAACCAGGCCGGAGCTTCAGGGGGGGACAGGCTCAGCCATGGGGAAGCCGTGGGGGTGCAGAGCCTGGCCCCCAAGGGCTGCATCAGCCCCATCCCAGCATTTCTGCTCGGCCATAACCACAGTCCAGGCAGCAGAGAACCTGTGTGAGGACAGAGATGGGGTGGATAAATAGAGCAAAAAGGCCCAAACTATAATTTGAAGAGTGTAAGTGTTTCAGCTCAACAGCTGAGTGAGAGAGAGAAGCTCCTGCTCAGACCGTGCCCAGCTTCCTGAGTGCTGCCCAGGCCTGGGTGCCCCCGGGCCCACGCTGACTGCCCTGTGCCTTTGCAGCCCTGTCAGCCATGCCAGGGCAGCTGGGCCCGGCCTGAGGCACGTCCTGCTCCCTACAGCCATGCCCGCAGCCCCAGCAGGGTGACGCTGCCGGGGGCTGTGCCCTGGGCCTGCCGGGGCCCTGCCCGCGGTGCCACACGCAGCCTGGCCCGGGCCACGCCAGGCCGCGGCTCAGGGGGGCCGGGCTGGGGCCAGGCCCGGCCCTGAGGACACTGCTGGTGACGAGGGGACAGCTCAGCAGCTTTGTGCCGGGAGGAAGCACCTCGTGCACCCGGGAGCCTCGGGCTGCTGGGCTCCGGGGTGCTCTGGAGGGTGCCGGGCCTAGCAGGATTTATCCGCTCGCCTGATATTGTATTTCACTCTCAAATTTAACCTATTGCCTTCAAAAAACGGAGCAAACTCTTACTCAACGCGGGAGATTAATCTGTAACACAAAATATTTAATTAATAGAGTGAAATTTCATTTCATGGGTACTTGCATTTGTGCTGTGATAAGCAGTAGCTGAGGATCGGGGATTCACCGACGACAAAGGAATCGTTCGTCTGCATCGCAGTCAAGCATAGCAAATATCCAAGGAGTATTTTGGCATGGTCTGTAATGTTTGCTGTATTAGTCCTGTACATGAATAATTTACAGCTAAAGGTCTGTCTCGTTGCCATCACCAAATCAAAAGCCATTTGCTCTAGTTATGATATCACAGTGACAGCTTGGCTCCGGCAGTTTCCATCCTGCCAGCTGATGGATTTCACCGATTTTAAGAGATTTCTCTTACATAGTAAGCAACAATAACATTAAAAGCAGCGTTGGCAGTGTCTGGGGCAGAGGCTCCTGTTGGGCTGGGCTCAGTCACACTTTGGTGAGCTGAGCTGAGCTGAGCTGACTCCTTGTCACGGGCAGAGCAGCCCTGGGCTGCAGCACGGGGCTGGCACCGGGCTCCCCCCGTGGTGAGGGGTGCCAGGGGGCTGGGGCAGGGCATGGGGGCCAGGACCCTGCCAGGCCATGGGACAGGCCAGGGAGCTGCTCCACCTCGGCGTGTGCTGCCTCCGGCCACGCTCCCTGCGGGAGTTTGGTGTTGGGAAAGCATCACAGATCCTAAAGCAGCAGAATCAGAGCCTCATTTACACATTAAGCCTTTTTATATCTCTCTTGCTGCATACAAGGGCCATAAAACAGGCAGAAAAGTGATTTACTTGTGGTTCAAGGCCCCTTTACAGAGACAAAATGATTTATGGGGCCCCCGTGCACATGACCAAGAGGCCCTTAATATTTAACAGCTGTAAAAATCCTGCACAACGCTGTGCATTACCAAGGCCTCCAAACAGATTAAGGTAACTCTGCATACACTGTGCCTGGTCAAATATTAATCACTGAATAATTTAGCCTGTGAATTTATTTTGTTTTAAATCATTCCACAGATAAATTTGCCCGCTCCAGTGCAAATACATATTTATGATATGGTTATTGGTCTAATGTATGTTTTCTGGTATCCTCCTTTCAGGATATCCATAATAACAGTCAAATCCAAGGAAAAGGAAGGGCGGAGAGCCCAGCAGAAGTTTTCTACGCAGGGCTGCACTCGGCTGGAGCCTCTGCCTGCATCAGGGAGCACTGGAAATGAGCACTTGGAGCCTCTTTAAATATTGATGGCGTGGCTGGAACGGTTATGAAAGCACTGGGAGAGCACTGGGAGTGATGGAAAAGCCCCAACACGTGGAGAGGAGTGCACAGGAATCCCGGCAGGGCTGGCAGGGACGTGCTCCCACCAGCACCCACTGCCCACCCTGAATGAGCCCCCGTGCCCTGAACAAACCCCAGAGGAGCCCCCTGCCCAAAGGAGCCCTGGCACCCTTCAGCTGCACCCAGGGCGAGGGGAACAGTGCCATGGCAGGCAGGACAGGCACAGCCAGGGGTAGCAGAAGGCATTTGTGTGCCAGCCCCCTCCAGCTGTGCCCAGGGACGGGTCCCAGCAGCACGGGGCACAGCCAGCCCTGGCCCTGGCAGCCCCTCAGCCCGCCTGGAGCTCAAGGCTGGCTGGGGCCAGGTGTCACCCAGAGATCCACCAGCGCTCCCAGCACACGGCCGCATGGCACCTGGGCACTCAGGGAGCAGGGCTCACACCCAAAGGGCACCCCTCCCTTCCCAGGGCTCGTCTGGGAGCCCCTGTGTGAAACACTCTGCTGGTGAGCTGAAGGAAAGGCTGTGACAGTCCAGAGCTCATTGACATCCTGGGGAAGCAGAGTCAGCTCAGAGCTCCAGCCAGCCTCACACACGGAGTGCTTCACACACAGAGTGCCTCACACAGCTCCATCCATCCTCACACAGCTCCAGCCTTATACACGGAGTGCCTCACACAGCTCCATCCTTACACAGCTCCATCCATCCTCACACAGCTCCATCCTTACACATTGAGTGCCTCACACAGCTCCATCCTCACACAGCTCCATCCTCACACAGAGTGCCTCACACAGCTCCATCCTCACACAGCTCCAGCCATCCTCACACAGCTCCATCCTCACACAGCTCCAGCCTCACACACAGAGTGCCTCACACAGCTCCATCCATCCTCACCCAGCTCCATCCTCACACAGATCCATCCTCACACAGAGTGCCTCACACAGCTCCTGCCAGCCCCGTGCAGCGCTGCCACCACGGCCAGCTCTCCTGGAGCCCACCTGAGCCCAGGCAGCCCTGGGTGCCTCCAGCAGCACGGGCTCCAGGCCCAAGGGCAGTGTTTACATGGCCCAGGGCACGGTGGTGCTCTGCCCCCAGCCCTGCCCCGCGGGCTCAGCTGGCCTGCTCTCCCCAGCAGGATGGTCCCGGTCCTTTGTGTCTGATCCCCCTGCCCTCCGTGCTGCTGCTGCCCCCAGCCTGGGCATGTCCCCCTTCAGAGCCATGGGCTGCCCAGCACAAGCGCTTCAGCCACTTCCAAACCAAACCAAAGCCATCCCGGAGCTCCCCTGGCTCCCACGGCACCAAAACCCCACAGGAACCTTTATTTAACTGATTTTCATGTCCTCATTACGAGTTGGCTAGCAGCACTGGGATTTGCTCTTGGAGCAAGATTCTCCTCTCTCAGGGTCACGTTACAGTCACCAGAGCTGCCTCTAGCCCCCAGGGACCCTTCCCACAGAACCCAGCTGCTGGGCAGTGACCTCATTCTGCAGGAGCAGGAGATTCCAGCCACCCTCAAACCAGAGGGGTCAGACAGAGCAAAAAATACCCTTGAAGTGTGTCCCAACCCCTCCAGCCCCCACCGGCAGCCTGTGCTGCTTTGGAATTGAAATCCGCTGGGATCTGCGCTGTCTGACCCTCCTGCTGCTTCCACAGGCACCACTCAGCCCCAGGGAGACCCTGCTCAGCCCTCCGAGCAGCCCAGGCAGCAGCAGCTGGACTTCCAGCTGAAAAGAAAGAAGTTTAACATTCTAGTGAACTGTGAGAGCTCCTCCATCACAGCAACGAGCCTGACATTCTTTTAGGAGAATATAAACTTAATTTCAAAGCATCTGGGAAATTCCATTAAGTGATTTATCCCGGAACTGATGAAGCTGCAATTTATTTCAAGGCCCAAACCAGCACTAGAGACAGTCTCGTGAGCTCAACAGTAAAATATCTGACAGTGAGAATTATTCTAACAGCAAAAAGCGTCGGTCTGCAGTGAGGCCAAAGTGGGACGTGGGATGGGCAGTGGCCCAGCTGGAGCTCGGGGTGGCCACAAACAGCCTCCAAAGGCAGGGGCCCAGCTGAAGCAGGGCAAGAACATTCTGCTTTCTTGTTGTGCTGGGTTTGAGAAAGGGATGGATGGAGGAGGCAAGGAAGAAGAAATACTGTGCTGGATGGAGTGTATTTATCTTCTGAAAGGAAACAAAGACTTGCCGGGACTGAGTAGCTCAATTAGGCGCTTGCTGGAGTGGCAGATTTACTGCTTGCTCAACAAATGCATCTCAAAGCAGAGGCACAAACGGGATGAGAGAATGAACAGAGGGACCAGGAGAGCCTCTGTTAACCCAGGAAAGGACCCACCACCCTGCCCAGGCAGCAGGAGCTCCTGCCAAGTCCAGCCAGAGGATTTGTTCTGCTGCTCTGCCCTGGAGGGAGGAGCTGCCCTGAGGAAAGGCCACAGCTGCCCAGACCCTGCCCAGCTGGGCAGTGCCCAAGAGCTGCCCAGCCCCACTGTGGGATTCAGCTGGTTTGTTCTGTCAGGTTCCTCTCCAGCTGCTCTGCTGGAGATGGTTTTTTTCCTGGAAAGATTTCCTGAGCATTCCCTTTCCTCGTGCCTGCTCAGCCCGGGGAGGGGGCTGTGCTCAGCACTGGTGCTGCTGCCATGCTCATGCCACAGACGCTGTGAGCTCGCCCCACGGGCACCCCAGGGCAGTGCCCAGCCCTGGGCAGCCTCTGTGGCTGCAGCTCCGTGGCACCCGGGCAGTTTCTACCTGAAGAAGCAGAGGTGCAATGGCAGCCCCTCAGGCAGCCCTGCATCCTCCAGGAGGGCAGGGAGGGCAGCTTCAGCACGGGGCTCCAGAGAGCGGTGCCCAGCTCCACTGGGCAGGGCTGTGATGACCCAGAGCCAGCACCCCCTGCACCAGGCACGGCCAGGCTGCTCCCAGCCAGGCTCTCTGGCAGCCAGGTTTTGTAGCAGTGGCACGCATTCAAGATTTGCAGGTGCCCAATGGAAGCTCGGCCCCAAACTCCCTGCAATTAGAGCACAGAAATCACCAGCCCTCCCCCAGTGCCCACCCCAGCAGGATCTGGGGGTTTCCGTTTCAGGCAGCCTCTGGAAGGCACAAAAGGCCAAGTGTGTGAAACTCCCGGGGATAATCAATGGCAGTTGGGTCCTTACCAATCATTATGTGCTCGGAAATCTTCACTTTTGTGATTAACGCATTGTTTCTTTGGCTCTCCTCTTGATTAACAGGAATCACAGAGAAACACTCACACATCCTATCATTACTGGCTCAGGAGCTCTGCAATTACAGATTTTAATTAATATCCTGGTTCATTTCAGGGGAACTCTGGCTTTAAGCCTACATTTTTGGGGACCCAATAGCAGCTGTGGCATAGATGGAGTTTTCCTCTGGCAGCCTGGGGAAAGGGCAAATGAGAAAGAGCATTGCTCAGGATGACTTTGTTTTTTTCCTCTGAAAACTTCTTTTCCAAACAAAACCTCTGGATCTGACCCAAGCCAAGTGGTCATCTATTTCCCATCCCCTCATGCAAAGGCTCCTGTCTGCAGTGGCACAAATGTCCGTGTGCAGTTTTTGGGGAGGTCACCAGGACAATTCTCCGAGTCCTTCTTCCAAGACACCTCGAGTAGATGCCAGCCCTGCCACCACTGAGGGTGTTTTAAGCTGGTTTTCTGTTCTGTGGCACATGGGGCACAGAATCCCAGCCTCACTGGGCTTGGAAGAGACCTCCCAGCCCCTGGAGTCCCAGTCGTGCCTGATCCCCACCCTATCCCCAGCCCTTCCTTGGACACCTCAGGGATGGGCACTCCACAAAAACTGGATCACAGTGAATCCCTGTGGGTCTGGGCCTGACGTGCTGTGGCATTAACCTGGTTAATTAACCGAATCCCTGTGGGTCTGGACCTGGTCTGGGCCTGACGTGCTGTGGCATTAACCTGGTTAATTAACAGGTTAAACAGGTGAGTTTCCCTGAACGGGAGGTTTAAGCTGAGCCTGGCTGGAACCTGGCTGATGCTGCAGCTCCCACTCCTGCGAGGGACACCATCCTTTCCCCACTTGGATCATTCCCTTTTTTCCTCATCCTGTCTCCTCTCCAGAGCTGCCTTTTCCTTGGGGCTGTTCCTTTCCCCATGGGGAAGCAGGAGCTGGGAATTCTCCCTGCAGTCAGAAACAAGCCAGTGCTGGAACATGCCCTGGAGCAGGGGCCTGCAGGCAGAAGCAAGGCAAGAAGGGAACTATTGTGTTTTAAAATAGGGAAACATTTCTGTGGGGAAATATAAATTGCTTTCAGTCTCGAAATGTCTCTTTTTTTTATTTTTTGCCAAGCCTGCCCGTGTTAAAAATGATGGATAGTCTTATCTCTGCACAATCTCCTGGCTGTGCTGGGGAAAATGACCAGGTGCCATTGCTGAGTTCCAGACTGAGGGCTGTCAGTGCTTGGGATGCAATTTGTCCTGCTGCAAAGTGGGAGTCAGGGGAGTTGCATTTAGGCATTCCTGAGCTTCAGAGAGAGATTTTTATCCTAAATGAGAATAAGCCAGGCAGACACTGAAGCTACAAGCGACTTGATACGAGCATCCACTTTACCACCAGCCTGAGGCACCTCCCTGCCCCAGCCCCAGCCTTTGCCTTGGCAGACAGGGCAGGGGCTGAGGGCAGCCCCCCACCCCTCTCTGGGGCTGCTGCTTCTCCTTGTACCCTCAGCACACCCAGGGTGCTGGGACAGAGGTGCCCATGGCCCAGAGCCCTCCCTGGGTGCCAGGGCTGCTCCTGCAGTGCCAGCTGCAGCCCGTGGCACCCCTACAAACCCTGGATGTGCCACCCAGAACCACAGTAAAACAGCCCAGAGCAGTTACTTAGTGGCTTTGATCTGTGCTCTGGTGAAAGCCAGGGAGCATAATTATATTCTTGCTTTAGAAAGAGGGAAGGAGAAAAAAAGGCTTTATTTTGATGTTTTAGTGTTTGCTTCCCAGCAATATGTGCTTAAAGGGAACTATGGTAATTTATCTTTCCAATTCCTGCTTTTTACAGCTGAAAAAAAGCAGGAATAGCTCCTGTACATTTGCATTTCATTTTTAGCTCAAGCGCCTCGACAAGGATTCAGCCAAACAAATCAGTGCCGTTTGCAGTGAGAGCAGCTCAAGGAAATAAAACCTCCAGGGATGCTGACAAACACAGGCATCAAAACCACGATCTGCTCCTCCACAGGGAAAGGAACCCAGCACGTGGAGCAGGCTCAGAGTTTACTGAACTCCTTCCATCGGCTCTGCAGGTTCTGCATGACCCCCAAAGGTCCAGGGATTGACTGCAGCCCTCTGCAGAACCTGCCAGGCCCAAATTCACCCTGAGACCTGTGCCCACCTTCTGCCTGGCACAGTGGGGGAGCACAGGGCCCTGGATGGTCCCGCAGCATCCCTGCTCCCTCAGCCTGGCTCAGGAGGGGAACAGAAGCACCTGGATGGTCTCATGGCATCCCTGCCCTCTCTGCCTGGCACAGGAGGGGAGCACAGGGCCCTGGATGTTCCCATGGCATCCCTGCTCCCTCTGCCTGGCACAGGAGGGGAACAGAAGCACCTGGATGGTCTCATGGCATCCCTGCCCCCTCTGCCTGGCTCAGGAGGGGAACAGAAGCACCTGGACTGTCCCGTGGCATCCCTGCTCCCAGCTCGGCCCCAGAACAGCTCGGCCCCAGGGCTGGGAGCAGCCAAGTGGCCCAGCTTTGCTCAGAGTGGCTCTGTCGAAGCTCCCCCCGTGAGCATGGGAATCCTTCACTTCCCATTCTCTCTGGAGAGGGATGACGCTGCCCTGGGAGGGCTGGGAGCCACGCACCAGCCCTGCACAGCAGTGACCTGCATCTCCTCCAGGAGGGCTGCTCCCTTCCCTGCCTGCTCACCCAGGCCGGACCCTGCCCTGCTCTCCCCGCTCCCCGCACGGAGGTTTTCAGTCTTGGCTTTAACCCTGCCTTTGTCTGAAGGCCAGGCGGGCTCGAAGGGAGAGATTTCAGCGCAGGGAGGCCGGGCTGCTTTAATCCCCAGCTCCCAGGGCTGCCCTAACCCCAGCTGCCCTAATCCCGCTCCAGGGCTGTGTAATCCCGCTCCAGGGCTGTTCTAACCCCGCTCCAGGGCTGTGTAATCCCGCTCCAGGGCTGTGTAATCCCGGCTGCTCTAACCCCGCTCCAGGGCTGTGTAATCCCGGCTGCCCTAACCCCGCTCCAGGGCTGTGTAATCCCGCTCCAGGGCTGTGTAATCCCGGCTGCTCTAACCCCGCTCCAGGGCTGTGTAATCCCGGCTGCTCTAACCCCGCTCCAGGGCTGTGTAATCCCGGCTGCCCTAACCACGCTCCAGGGCTGTGTAATCCCGCTCCAGGGCTGTGTAACCCAGCTCCCAGGGCTGTGTAACCCCGCTCCAGGGCTGTGTAATCCCGGCTGCTCTAACCCCGCTCCAGGGCTGTGTAATCCCGGCTGCCCTAATCCCGCTCCAGGGCTGTGTAATCCCGCTCCAGGTCTGTGTAACCCCGCTCCAGGGCTGTGTAATCCCGGCTGCTCTAACCCCGCTCCAGGGCTGTGTAACCCTGCTCCAGGGCTGCTCTAACCCCCTCCCAGGGAAGCAGGGGTCGCTGGTGCAGCTGTGCCAGGCCGTGCCCGCTGTACCTGCGAGAGCAGCGCTGGGCTGAGCCGGGCTGAGCCGGGCTGGGCAGAAAGCTGAGAGCTCTAATTGCCAGCCTGAGCCGAGAGGGAGAGCTTTCATCTTTTGTACAGCCGAGAGGACAGAGGAGCAGCGAACCATCTAAAAGGTGCCCATTGCCCCCGGCTGGCTTTCACCGGGCACCGCTGCCTTTGTTCCCTCTCCTTTTGCTCCCCGAATTCAGCCCGTCGCAGCGGACTGCTTATTGCACTTGAAAGAGGGGGAGGAAAAGCTACTCCCAGGAACACGCCCGCGGTCAGGGCAGGTCGCTCGGAGCAGCTCCCAGGCTCTCCGCTGCTTTTTCCAATCAAGGCCGCTCAAATTTGCCGTCTGAGCCAGCCTGGCCGGCGAGGCTGCGAGTGCCAGCCTCGGCCAGCAGCAAAGCTCATCCCCGCGGGTTTTGCTCGCGGACAGAACAGCCCCAGCACGGCTGAGAGCCTGCTCCAGCCCTGCCTTTGCGGCACGGACGGTGCCCCGGGCAGGAGCGCTCCATCCCCGCTGCAGCAGCGCGGCCCCGCCCGGAGCTCCGCTGAGCGCATCAGACACTCGGCAGCAAAGGCTGAGCGCTTTTCAGGACATCATCATCATCACCAGAACCCACACGGAAGAGGGGAGCTCCCCCCGGACCTGCCCGGCTGCCGGAGCCCGGGGCTGGGCTGGCTCTGGTGCCTGGGGACACAGGGAGGGGACGCAGCAGGATGTCCCTGCAGGCCACAGAACCACAGAAACCTCTGGTTTCTGTTGGAAGGGACTAAAAGCTCATCCAGTGCCACCCCTGCCATGGGCAGGGACACCTTCCTCTGTCCCAGGGTGCTCTAAGCCCCAGCCAACCCGGCCCTGAAAAAACTGTGTGTGAAGCTTGCCTTGCCTTCACTGCAAACCCTCACACTCACAGGAACCTCATCCATTTTATGTGGTTGTACAACATCAAACCCATCAGCCACCAAACCGTTCCAGAGGTGATTGGGAAGGCTCGTGGCATTTCCAGGTGGTCATGCAGCACCCCCAATTCACCCTCCTGCAGGTGGAATTCTGCCATTTCCTAAACACAAAGGTAAAGCAACCCAAGCATTTCGTTGTACTAAAAAAAGCTTCACAGAAAAAAATAAATCTGTCTTCCTTGGAAGCATGGTGGTTGTTTCTCTGGAGCAACATGAGGTAAGTGACACAAATAGCTGTGAATGATTCTTTTCCGAGAGCACCTGTGTGGCCATTTTTATCCGAGACAGGAGGCAGCAGCAGCCTCAGACAGAGTGTTTTGGGTGAAATATCTCAGGAGCACTCTGAGCTAGAAATGACTACACCAGCTCCCCTTTAGCAACAGATTGCTTCTAATTCACAGAATGCAAATGCAGATGCTGTTCCTGGCGCCCAACCAAATTAGTGCACAACACATTTGTTTCTAGAGCAGCAGCATTTAGTACAGCAGGAATAAAAGGGAAAACAATACCTGACATCACCTGTGTTTGCCTGGTTTGTGATTTCTGCACACGGCAGCTCAAAGATCCCCAAGTGACAGCAAACACCAGCCCTGGGGGCACCTCAGGCTGCCTGTCCCGGCAGCAATGAGCAGGGAGGAGCTGTAACAAGGATTTCCATGAGGTCCAAGTGTTTGGCACTACAGTCATCTTGGGGGGCACTTTGTAGGATGGGGTCACCCAGCACAGGCCCTGTCCAGCTCCTGTGGCTCTGCTCAAGGAAAATGGGGAAGATAAAAATCTTATCAGAGCCAGGGATTCAAAGTCTCCCTCATCCCTGACATTTCCAACCACTGGAGTGGTTTTAATTGCAAGGCTCACCTTACTCCAACTGTAACACTTCCCCCTTGAAAGGAGCCCATTTCTCCCCCCAGAATGCATGGGTGGATCTTCTCACCCACAGCCCTGTTCCCTGTAAAATGCCCTTGGAAAACCAGGGATTACTGACTTACCAACTCCCCACACAAATTGCTCCTCATCAAGGAGGCACTGAAGTACATAATACAATTATTCAAAGAACAATTTTCTGGTGCCAGAGCCAGTATTTTACATCTGCCACAGTATCTATAGTCAGGGCCTGAGCGCTGTCAGTGAGCCTGCTCTGACTCTGGTCCCTCCTTGGGGCCTTTCCTCCCTGCTCCTGCTGTGTCAGAGCCTCCTGATGAGGACAGCAGCCTGGCAGCAGTCACTGATGCACAGGCACTTGATGCACATTTAATACATCATATTAACAGGCATGTACAGGACAGATGTTCTGCATTGCTGGGGGTTGAAGAATCTTTGGTGCTTGAGTCCACCAGATTGACCTGATATTTTAGGGGCATCCCATAACCCTGGGAACTGGATCTGCCTCGTTTCAGGTGACAGTGACACAGCTCCCAGGCCTGAGGATGTGCTGGCAGCTCAGTCCAATCACAGCTCTCCTCAGGCAGTCTCACCTTTCCCATGTTGGTTAATAATAAACAGAATATCCAGATTCTTATCTATTTATCAGATTTCTATACATACAGTAACCTTATTTACCTGGGCAGGATGGTGGGGGCACCAGTCAGTAAATACTTGATGAATATTATCTGAACTTTAAATGTCTGCTCCTCACAGCCAGTCTGAAGCTCCCTGGGGCAGCCCGAGGACATTTCCCCTTCATTGTCAAGATGCCCTTTTTAAACAAAAGTGTGGAGCCTGAGTCAGGAGCCTGAGATCCAGGAGTCTCCTTCCCAAGGCCCATGGGGGGTTTGCCAGCCAGGGCTCTGCGAGGAAAGAGTCTGACAAAACTACTTTTTGTCACTAAATCTAACTAAAGCTCCCAATTTTGATGGCCCCCGAGGTCTCCCACACCAGAAATTCCTGTCAGTTTTGTGAGCCCAAATTCCAAACACGGACAAGGTGATTTAGGAGGAGTGGTGAATCTGCCTGCTCCCCATGAGCCGTGCACAGAGAGGAGGCACCAGTGCAGAGCAATCTCTGCTGCTCCAGGCTGGGCCCTTCCCACGCAGCTGCTCCAGGGCTCAGAGCCCCCAGGCTGAGCACAGGGCTCGGATGGAGCAGGACCAGAGGCTGACAAACCCACCCAGCACAAACCCAGCTGCATTCAGCCCCTCTCCTGCTCCTGAGCCCCGTTTCCTCTCTGCTCTCAGTGTTGTGCAAGAACGTGGATGTACTGCACCGTAAATATTTAATTACAGATAGCTAATGAAAACACTGAAGTTAATGAAAACCTCAAGGTAACGTGCACAAACACAGCAAGGGACCTTTTTACATAGAAATTAAAAAATAAGACAGCAAATACTCTGGGCAAAACTTTTAATGCCACTTAACTGAATTCATTCGGGTTAATTAAATCCTTTCCAAATCATAATTTGTTTCCTGTTTGTCACAGAACACATCACAAAGCTTGTCCCCCACCACAGCAGTTACCCAGCCTTGCCTCCACACAGCTGAGGCTCCCCAAGCTCCTGCAAAACACAGGAGAGAGCTGAAGTGTGGAATTATCACCCTCCTGCCCCCCAGAAGCTGAGACACTGATCTCAGCTCAAATGAAAAAGAGCAAAAGTCAAACGAGCAGACTAAAGTTCAGTGAGAGACTGGGGCAGTTTCCCAGGGAATGTCCCTTCCCAGGGCTGGCAGGGCAGGACATTGCTGCAGCCAGGAGTGGCAGCAATGTCACTTCACCATCCCTGCATTTGGGACCCTGATAAACAAGGGGTTCAGGGGTGCAAAGGAATCATTCAGAATTCTGTGCTTCAGCACATGCAGGAGTCTCTAACAAACTCCATTCCCTGCCCCTGGCCCGTGCCAGAGTTACCTGTGGAAGAGACAAGATTTGCATCTGCCTCCAAAGCACCTGCAAGGCCCCAGAAACTTCCCCTGCACTTCCCCATCAGTAACCAAACTCCCTCCAAAGTGCTTCCATCCCAATGGCATTTTCTCTGAAATTTGAATTTACACTGATAGTTATTCAAACTCACAGCGGCTGCCAACCAGAAGACCCAAGCAGAAATTCAATACCAAGCACAGTGACAGTGGCTTCTCAAATTCTGCTTTTAGGATGCAGTGTCTGGGCCAGGAGGGGGCCTCGGGCCTCCCCTGCCACACCTCTCCTGCAGCCACAAAAGTTTCATCACTATCATTTTAAGAGACATAAGAAACTGGATTTTTAAATTTCACAGTCAGGAAATTCAGAATGGGCCTAATTGTGAATGAATGGGAAAGAATAATTCAGCACTTGCTGGAGAGTATAGACAGGGTGGATGTGAGGATTGGTCACACTCCTCACACCTAGACATCACCTCTGCCCAGGAAATGGGAGCTTTAAACCGAGTTTGAATTCTTCAGCGGGCTTCAGCACAGGTTAATGATGGCTCCTGAGATGGCCTACATATTATTCATGAACTTCAAACTACTTTTAACTACTACAAGTAATTTCTTGGACTTTGTTCAACACTAGACTTACTCTGGTCTGGTTGACAAGGGGATGATTGGTCAGAGGTTGGGCTTGATGATCTTGGAGGTCATTTCCAGCCTCAGTGGTTCTACACTCTCATAATCTGAAGCAATTACCAACAGACACAGAACCGGAATCATTAGCACACCATTACTAATGAATGGGAGTCAGCAGCTCGAAGGCACAGGGCAGCTGGGTTGCAGAAACACCCAGCTGCAGGGCACAGAAGGTGCAGGGGCAGCAGCCCCGGGGGGGCGAGGCTGCCGGCCCGGGTGATGTCCCTGCAGAAACAGAGCCCGGACCCCGCCGGGAAGGAGCAGCCCCATCCCCGTGTGCGCCAAACGCGGAGCCCCAGCCGAGGGGGAAACTAATAACTACCAGCTTCGAAGCAAATTCCCTGAACATGCCATCATTTCACCCCAAAACGCTCCCGAGCAATCAAAGGAGAGCAAAGCAGTTAGCAAAGAATTGTGTAGTGAAATCATTATTTCCAGTGTAATTGGCACGGAAAGAGGCAGAGCCGTGCTCGGTGCTGCAGAGAGCGGCCCCAGAGCCCCGCAGCCCGGTGCCACAGCCTGTCCCCCCGCTCCGCAGCCCGGTCCCCCCTCTCCCGCACTGCTCCCCCGGTCCCGCACGGCTCCCCGCTCCTGCACGGCTCCCCGGTCCCCCCGGTCCCGCACGGCTCCCCGCTCCTGCACGGCTCCCCGGTCCCCCCGGTCCCGCACGGCTCCCCCGGTCCCCCAGGTCCCGCACGGCTCCCCCGGTCCCGCACGGCTCCCCGGTCCCGCACGGCTCCCCCGGTCCCCCAGGTCCCGCACGGCTCCCCCGGTCCCGCACGGCTCCCCGGTCCCGCACGGCTCCCCCGGTCCCCCCGGTCCCGCACGGCCGCCCCGCTCCGCCGGTGCCTCGGCGCCTCTGTCCGCCTCATTAGCGAGCAGCGGAGCGGAGCCGCGGGCAGCGGCGGCTGAGAGGATGGCTGCAGTCTCGGGATGCGCTCCGCTGCAGCCTCCTCACGCCGGGAGCTTGGGCAAACCGAGGATA
Source organism: Onychostruthus taczanowskii (assembly GCF_017590055.1). NCBI lineage: Eukaryota > Metazoa > Chordata > Aves > Passeriformes > Passeridae > Onychostruthus > Onychostruthus taczanowskii. Next base: position 647,504 of record NW_024498573.1, read on the forward strand.
AATCACTGCCGAGCGCCGGGCACGGATCCCGCAGGGGACGGGAGGGATCCCACAAGGGACGGGAGGGATCCCCAGGGGACAGGAGGGAACCCACAGGGGACAGGAGGGATCCCCAGGGGACGGGAGGGATCCTGCAGGGGACAGGGGGGATCCCACAGAGGACAGGAGGGATCCCACAGGGGACAGGAGGGATCCCAGGGGGCAGGAGGGATCCTGCAGGGGACAGGAGGGATCCCACAGGGGACAGGAGGGATCCCACAGGGGACAGGAGGGATCCCACAGGGGACAGGAGGGATCCCACAGGGGACAGGAGGGATCCCACAGGGGACAGGAGGGATCCCACAAGGGACGGGATGGATCCCACAGGGGACGGGAGGGATCCCACAGGGAACAGGAGAGATCCCCAGGGGACGGGAGGGATCCTGCAGGGGACAGGAGGGATCCCCCAGGGGACAGGAGGGATTCTGCAGGGGACAGGATGGATCCCACAGGGGACAGGAGGGATCCCGCGGGGGACAGGAGGGATCCCCCAGGGGACAGGAGGGATTCTGCAGGGGACAGGATGGATCCCACAGGGGACAGGAGGGATCCCCGCACCCAGAGGCCACCGGAGCTCAGCCGCTTCACGGGGCTGACCGCAGGTGACGGGAACCAGAGCCTAAACCTGCCCCGAATGACGGGGAGCATCCAAAAGCCTCGTGTTTGTGATGTGCAAACACGAACAGCAAACCTGCGGCCCCACTGCTGCGGCTCGCCGGGCACAGCCCTGCCGGCACAGCTCGCCTTGGACTGGAGGGGGAAAAGGAGGTGAGAATTCGCCTCTGGCAATCAGGTTTGATCTGCTGAGCGTCTGCATCCCCGCCCCACGCTGGGTGTGATACTGTCACCTCCTGCCACCTCACCAGGCCAGGACTCCCAGAGAATGGACGGATCTGCAGCAGCGGCTGGGCTCAGAGCACAGGGACAGGGACAGGGACAGGGGCTGAGAGCACAGGGACAGGGACAGGGACAGGGACAGGGGCTGAGAGCACAGAGACAGGGACAGGGGCTCAGAGCACAGGGACAGGGGCTCAGAGCCACATCCCAGGACAGGGGCTCAGAGCCACATCCCTCCCCAGCACAGGGACAGGGTCCCACACAGCCCCCAGTGCCAGCTCCTCCCATCCTCAGCTCCTCAGCTCAGCTCAGGGTGCTCCCGTATTTGCAGATGGTCTCTATCATTCCTCTCCCAAGAGAACAGGGAGCCAAAGCAAGCAGGGGCTCGGGGGGCCTGGGCAGTGCTGGTGGGCAGTGATTCAAAGGAGCAGGGAGCTCAGCACTGAGGGGGCCTGATCACCCAGGCACAGCTTGATGCTGGGGGCAGTGATTCAAAGGAGCAGGGAGCTCAGCACTGAGGGGGCCTGATCACCCAGGCACAGCTTGATGCAGCTCTTACAGTTTGGGGATTTTCCCTGCACATGGGTAACTCCATATCGACCCTCCTGTGGATTCAAGCACGGGCCACAAATACACCAGCAGCTCTTCCTAAAAGGCAGCTTTTGTTTGGTTTTGTTGGCCTGTGGAGCCACTTGTGCTAATGCTTCTTTCCCCCAGCTTCCCCATCCAACCACTCCCCTGCTCACAAAATCACCAAATGCTCTCAGCAGCACCGGCAGCCTCGGGCTCTGCTCGTCATTCCCTGTCATCCAGCTCCTCTCACATGTTCTTTCTTGTGGTGAAAAAGGAAATGAAGAGGAGTCACTGAATGCACAGCAACGCTCCATCCTCTCTGCTTTCCCTATAAAGATCTTTTTTTCCCCTCTGAGCAGCAAGGTACCGGCGCCCATAAAACGACAACACTAAAAGGCTGCTGGAAATTGGGAGAAATACAATTGCAGATGTGCTGGGAATGCCTGCAGGGGCAGAGCTGCAGAACTGCAGCGTCCAGAGCACCTGCTCTGGGGGCCAGGGAAACCCCAGCTTGGGATGTGAGCTCAGGGAAGGGACAGGCACAGGGACGGCCCGTGTGGCACAGGGACAGCCCATGGTGGCACAGGGATGGCCCAAGATGGGCACAGGGGATGTAGCAAGCGTGGGAAGGGCAGCTGAATGTCACATCCCTCGCAGTGCAGTGGAGAAGCAGAGCCCAGGGCTGTACCTGCGTTATCCTGGGATGGATTGCACTTGACAAAGTGCATTTCTGCATCTCCCCAGCTCCTTCCAGCCCCCACACGCTTCTCCCAGCATTACCATCACCCACAGCACTTCCCACAGGCAGCACACCGTTCCTGCCCCCCGTGCTTGCCTGTGCAGCACAGCGATGCCACAAGCAGGGACAAGCAGGAATTCACCCCATCTCTTCAGAAAATAAGTTTAAGAAAATCTGTTCTCATCTTAGTGCTGGATCATCCGTGCCCTGTGAACAGAGTTTGTGTGGTTGTGGCAGCCATAAACATCAGAGCAGGAACTGCACATGGTAACAAGAGTATTTTTCACTATCATCACTGCTATCCTGCCTCAGAGGAATTTACTAACATAGCTATTGCAGGGCTATTCAGATGATTCCATCCTACACCTCACCAGCAGCCCAGGGCTAGGAAGGATTGGTGGAGGTGGGTGGAGGGCAGCTCACCCTTCCTTCTGCTGGCACCAGGGCAAGGTGAGCACCTGGGAACTGCTGAAGGAACGGGTTCATGGAACCCAGGAAAGGCAGCACCCACGGGGCTGGCTGCAAGCACCAGCCTGGCATTTCTGGGTGTGCCCTGCACCACCCCCATGGTGCCAGTCTCTGTTTATGAGCCCGATGGTCAGCGCTGGCCTGGCACTGCCATGGCACCGGGGCTCAGGGCTGCCAGGACCCCCAGCACAGCCAGACCCTGCCCGGGTCACCCTTAGAGGCACCAAAAACACGAGAAGGGGCCTGGGGCTGCTGCAGGAGGGGAACCCAGGGTAAGGGGCATCACTGCAGCCTGCTGGTGCCCTCGAGCCCTTGGAGCACACGAGCCCTGAGCCCTCCCCAGAGCAATTGGGCACCGATTGCTGTGTTTAGATCCACCGGCCCCGAGCACCCCCTTGGGCTGTAAATGCAAACCAAACAGCAGGGAAAGAGAAGAGAAGAGAGGCTGATGTTAAACTGGGGACGTGTTCACTCCCTGCCCTGCCCTGGGCTCAGCTGAGCCGAGGTGCAACAACAGCCACAGGCACGCCTGGGGCCAGCAGGCAGGAGCACATGGCAGGCCTGCCCAGCCCGGGTGACACCAGGCACTGCTGTCCCCAGCACAGCGCCTGGCCCAGGGGACAACGGGGACCCCGAGCCAGGACAGCCACGTCAGCCTGTCCCACCAGGGCCTGCTGTCCTGTCCTACCCTGTCCCTTTGGAAACAAAGGAGTGTTAAAGTTTCACAGGATCCCTGAGGTGGAAAAGCCCTCCCAGCCCATCCAGTCCCAGCTGTGCCTGATCCCCACCCTGTCCCCAGCCCAGAGCTCTGAGTGCCACCTCCTTGGACACTCCAGGGATGGGGATGCAAACCTCCCTGGGCAGCCCCTGCAATGCCCAACCACCCTTTCCAGGAAGAAATTCTTCCTGATGTCCAGAGTGTCCAACAACCCCACAAAGCCCAGACAGAAACTGCTGGCCCAGCTCAGCACCACCCCTCGGTGTGGTCACTGTTTCCAGCCAGAGACAACACTGCTACAACCTGGAGATTCCTTCAGCCCACACATTCCCCACCTGGACACTCCCTGTCCCACAGAGCAGGGGGAGCACTGGGAGGTTACTGGGGAGCAGTGGGAGGTTAGAGGGGAGCAGTGGGAGGTTACAGGGGAGCAGTGGGAGGTTACTGGGGAGCACTGGGAGGTTACTGGGGAGCAGTCGGAGGTTACTGGGGAGGCATGGGAGGTTACAGGGGAGCAGTGGGAGGTTACTGGGGAGCACTGGGAGGTTACTGGGGAGCAGTGGGAGGTTAGAGGGGAGCAGTGGGAGGTTACAGGGGAGCAGTGGGAGGTTACTGGGGAGCACTGGGAGGTTACTGGGGGGTGACCAGCTGGTGGCTGATGCTGCAGGTGATCCTGCTCCAGGCACAGCCACAGGAGCTGAGGCAAAGGGAAGTCACGAATGCTGTAATTGGAAGGTGCCTGGGAGTTGTCAGTACTATCAACAGAAAGGCAATTATTGTTTGAAAATTAATCTCTTTTTTTTTTTTTTTTGTTACCCTATTGTTATTCCCTTTTTAATGTCAGAATAAGCAAAACAGGAGATTACCTGGTGTGTTCTCCCTCGAGGGAAAATGCAGTTAAAATGGAAATGAGCACCAGGCTGGCAGCACCTGCTCCTGCCCAGGGACAGGTATCCCATACCAACTCCAAGGCCAGGTTGATTCCCTCCACTGCATTCCTCTGCCCCCTCTTTTCCCATCACAGCTCCACTCCCCCATTGCCCCAGGCAGCCCACTGCCAGGGGAGCAGTGTCCCTGTCACCCCACACCTCTTCTGCACGGTCCCTGTTTTCTCCAGCAGCTGCAGAGGCTGTCTCAGCTGTGAGCTGCCCTTTCTTTCCCTCCCAGCCAAGCTCCAGTGCCAGTCCTGGCCAGCACACGCTGCTGGAGCCTCCCCTGGCCCTGCTGTGCCCACAGGAGAGGAGGCACCCCTGGCAAAGCTCCAGCACGGGGCTTCAGGCAGCTCCTCTCCCCCAGACTCCACATCCTGACACAAAACCCCTGCTGAAATCCATCATTTGGAGACCCCTCTCCCACAGCTCCCTCAGCTTCCTGTGCAGCTCTCACACTGCCTTGTTTGTCTTTGCTCCTCATTCGTTTCTGCGTAATTTCATCCCTCAACACATCTTTAATTAACAGTTCTGTGCTGATGACTCACAGATGCATCTTTCAGCTCCACACACCTCTCCTTCAGTCAAGCCCCAAATCCAGGCACCCTGGGGAGCTCTGTCCTGCAGGGCTGGGGACACTGCCCTCTCTCTTCCCACACATTCCTCTCCGTGGCTGGCTCAGCAGCCTGATCACACAGATAACTCAGTCCTGTTCTGGGCATCATCCTCAGCTGGGATGGCCTGGCTGCACCCACGCCCTGCCATTCTTTGGCCCAAAGACTGAAGGTGCCCTCTCTGCTATTCCCTGATAAACAAAATCCCATCTGCATCATTATTGAACTCTTCTCTTTGGCTGCTCCTCCCTCCTGCCATTCACACACTGCCAGAAGATCCTGGGGAAGGTCACAGCCCCAGGTGTCACCTCAGGGTCCCCCTGCAAACCCTTTCTCTGCCTCCTCTTCCTCACAGCCATAACTTCTCTAGCTCCTTCCTCTCTCCTGAAATGGGGTTATCACAGAGTCCCAGCCTGGTCTGGGTTGGAAGGGACCTTGGCCCTCATCCCACTGCAGCCCTGCCAAGTCAGGGACACCTTCCACTGTCCCAGGCTGCTGCAGCCTGGCCTTGGGCACTCCCAGGGCTGGAGCATCCATGGCTGTTGCCCTGGAGACCCTTGTGGGAGTGTGGTTCCCCCTGGGCTGCTGGGGAGAGCCTCCTGCTGAGCCCAGAGCAGTGACTGTGGGGAAGGAGCTGCAGGCCCTTGTCCCTGCGAGCAGCAGCCCTGCCAGCCCCCGGGGTGGCTCTGGGGACCAGCAGCCAAGCCATCCCACAGTTCTGGCTGTCACTACTACAGCGAGCAGTGCAGAGCAGTCACAGGCTCCCAGGCAACTCACTCATGACTCAAAAATCTGGGTGGGGGTGGTGGGGGTGGTTTGAATTCACATGGATGCCAGGCAAGTAAAAGAAAAACTAAACTTTGGCTCCTTTAGCAAGTCATACAGTTGGGGACCAGCACCCAAAACCAAACAGAATAAAAAATTATGTTCTTGGTGCAGCAGAGGAGGCTGACACAGAATGAAGAGATGCCAGAAAACACAGGAGGAGATGAAAAGCTGCACTGGCTGGCTGAGGAGACTGGGAAGGAGAGGCAAGGAAAACTGAGAACGGCAAAAGGGAATCATGAATGATGCCTGTTTCTTGTAAAAACAAATTTGAAAAAAATTCATCACTTCCAGCCCATAGAGAGTTGGGACTCGGTGCTGTAAACAGGCTCAGGAACACAGCAGATGCCTTTTCCTGCACTGCCCCCCCATCAGGAACCTGCAGTCCCCCGGGACCAGCACTGCCACGAGCAAATGGTGCGAGAACAGATTGCCTGGTGCCAGCCTTCACCTTTCCCCGAGATGGGAACAATCAGGGACATTTGATTGTTGGAGTGAGAAAGCCGTTAACGATGTGTTGATGAACACAAAGTTAATTTTCCGATACATTTCCTACAAACTGTTTCCTCAGGAATTCTCCTCGGAGCCCAGAAAGCAGCTTGCACGAGCTACTGTTAGATATTGACTGCTGCTCGGGGATCATTAAGGAAAATGTGTTTGGGTTGTGTTTTCCAGGGCACGTCGAGGGGCTGGGCACTTTCTGGGGAGGAACGCCTTTCCCAGGGCGGCAGGAGAGGGGAGCTGGGCACAGAGAGCCGGGCCCTGTGCTGGCCTTCTCCTGCCCCGAAATCTCAGCGCAGCCCAAGGGCAGCAGCCTCCTGAGCTGGGCCAAGCACAGAGCGGAAATTCAATAGGAAAATGGAAATATCTTTCACTGCACCACAGGGGAAAGCGAGAGCAGGGCAACGGGGAGGGGGAACGGGCACGTGGAGAGGTGACTTGGGGACAAAGGGGTCACAGGGAGAGGGGAGGGAGGGAACCGAGGAGCCCAGCAGGGAGTGCGGCGGGCACAGCCCGGGCAGGGTCGGGCGGGGGCACCGGGGGATGCTCGGGCAGGGGCACCGGGGGATGCTCGGGCAGGGGCACCGAGGGGTGCTCGGGCAGGGGTACCCAGGGATGCTCGGGCAGGGGCACTGAGGGATGCTCGGGCAGGGGCACCGAGGGGTGCTCGGGCAGGGGCACCCAGGGATGTTCAGGCAGGGGCACCCAGAGATGCTCGGGCAGGGGCACCGAGGGATGGTCGGGCAGGGTGACCCAGGGATGCTCGGGCAGTGGCACCGGTTCGGGCAGGGTCACCGAGGGATGCTCGGGCAGTGGCACCGAGGGATGCTCGGGCAGGGGCACCGGGGGATGCTTGGGCAGGAGCACCCAGGGATGCTCGAGCAGGGGCACCGAGGGATGCTCGGGCAGGAGCACCGAGGGATGCTCCGGCAGTGGCACCGAGGGATGTTCAGGCAGGGGCACCCAGGGATGCTCGGGCAATGGCACCCAGAGATGCTCGGGCAGGGGCACTGAGGGATGCTCGGGCAGGGGCACTGAGGGATGCTCGGGCAGGGGCACTGAGGGATGCTCGGGCAGGGGCACCCAGGGATGCGAGGGCAGTGGCACCGAGGGATGCTTGGGCAGGGGCACTGAGGGATGTTCGGGCAGGGGCACTGAGGGATGCTCGGGCAGGGGCACAGGGGGATGCGAGGGCAGTGGCACCGAGGGATGCTCGGGCAGGGGCACCGAGGGATGCTCAGGCAGTGGCACCGAGCACCGAGGGATGCTCCGGCAGTGGCACCGAGGGATGTTCAGGCAGGGGCACCCAGGGATGCTCGGGCAGCGCCACCCAGGGATGCTCGGGCAGGGGCACCGAGGAATGCTCGGGCAGTGGCACTCAGGGATGCTCGGGCAGGGGCCCCGAGGGATGTTCAGGCAGGAGCACCCAGGGATGCTCGGGCAGGGGCACCCAGAGATGCTCGGACAACGCTGCTAGGGCAGAGCATGGCTGAGCCCCCGCAGCTGCAAACGCTCCGCAGCTCTTGTAGAGGAGCACTTCTAAAGGAAGGACATGAGAAAGGCGCTCCGGGAGGGAGGAGCCGAGCCCTGAGCCGAGCCCTGAGCCCCCGCAGCCCCGTCCGGCCGTGGCCGAGCCCCCGAGGCGCTCCCGTTCCAGCGTGCCGGGCGGGGTGGCTGAGCCCCGGCAGTGCCCGCACCCTCAGGGGCTCTTCCCGGGCACTGCTGCACATTCCCGGGGCTCAGAACCACTCCCAGCGTGGTACAGAGTGTGGGGGCCGAGCAGGGAGCAGAACCGAGCTGAGGCAAGCGCTGCTGGTGGGAAGCAGATGTTCTCCTCACGGATCCGAGCACCCACGGAAAACGGCACTTTGCATTTCTGTCTCCTTCTGAATGAGAAAGCATCAACTTAGCAACAAAGCCCATGGACAAACAGCTCAGGAATAACGCGGTTTTCCAGTCTGGTTTGCGCTGTAGGCTGCAGGAAGGAGCATTGTGCTGAGGGATTGCCGGGGAGCTGATTTTGCAGGCTTCGTAAACCCAAAATAAAGAGCACATGTCAGGGATTGCAGGGGCACAGGCGGTTCCCCCTCGCTGCTGAGGCTGTGAAAGCCAGAGCACAGATCCCTGCAGGCAGGAGGGCACCGAGAGGAGCAGCTCGGGGCTCCTTGGACCATCGGGCAGGACAGGAGGGACCGTCCCCACCATTCCCAAAGCCCCTGCACCATTCCCAGCACTGCCGGCCCGTGGGGGGACAAGGGGCAGGAATTCAGCCTGGCTGCTCCCCATCGGAGCAAAACCCTCCGAGGTGGATGGACCCAGCCCGGCCCCAGGGCCAGAGGAGCCGCAGGAGCATCCCTGAGCCCCTCCTGGGCTGCCCAGACCCCCCTCCCCCCGGCTGTCCCGGGATCTCCAGCCAGCTTTCTCTGTGCTTTCACACGGGAGCAGCTCCGGATCCCTCTGCACTCTCCAGGACCTCCTACAAGCCTTGGAGGGGCTGCCTAGGGAGGGTGGGATCCCCATCCTGGAGTGTCCACGGAGCTCCTGGAGCTGGGGACAGGGTGACCATGGGGCACAGCTGGGACTGGGTGACCTTGGAGGGCTTTTCCAGCCTCAGGGATTCTGGGATTCTTCCCCTTTTTCCCAAGCCTCCACCCACTCCATATACAATTCATTTTCATTTCCAGTTCATGACCTGATCTTCGATTTCCCCGACACTGAAATATTTGCAATCAAGGGTGGGGCAGAGACAAGGAGCCCATGAGCATCAGCAGCTGAAACACTTCCCGTTCTTTCCATTTTTCAAATACTGATGGATCCCAGCTACAGGACACCTTGTCCTTGTGCATCACTCACATCTACTTGGGTATGACATTTATTTTCATGCAATAAATGGCATGTGGAGGAGAGGAAACAACCAGATCCTTTTTGTACTTTGGATTCCATTTTACTTAGAAGATTAACTAAAACCACTATGAGTCCTTTATAAAATAGTCATACTTTTAAAAATGGAAAAATTCTCACTTTTTCCTTTAAAATTAAAATTCACTGATGATACACACTCAGCAGTGAAACAGCTTAATTTTGCTCATCATCATCAAGAAGCTTTTGAGTGACAGAGTCAAGTTAAAAAGCCCTGATTAGCACATGAAATGGCATAAAAGATCCAAACAAAAGCAGAGCTTCAGATCCCTCAAACACCCCAAATAAATAAAATGTTGGTGTTGGCAAAGCTTGTTTGTGGGATCTCCGATTCAGGAGAGAAAAGAATCCCCTTTTTGTCTTGGAGAAGCCTCAGGTGTGGCTACACACCAGCCAGCAATGAGACCTGACCTGGCCAAGTGAGAGGAGTGACCCTGCAGTGTCCCCTGTCCCCTCAGCTCAATCAAGCAAATGATTCCAAGCACTGTGAAGGACCTGAGGGTCACCAGGGGTGGTTCCTCTAAGCCCTCCCTCTGCAGTGCTTTTCCCAAATACCTGGGTCCCCATATTCCTGGAGTACCTTCCCTGTCCCCCAGTCATCATCGGCTGAGATGTAAAAACGTGATATTTTCGGACAAAGCAGCCATATTCCAAAAGGAAAGTCTGAGAGAAACAGGAGAAAAGCCCCAGCACGGAAACGCTTCTGTCACACCCTGAGGGTCACCCACTGACTTCTGAGAGCCAGCCTGAGCAGAAACAGCCCAAGGAATTCAGAGAGGGGAACAAAGGGGGTGGAAAAGCACCTTCTGCTCCCCTTGAGGAGCGCCAGGAGCACTGCAGAGCCAAAGCAAGAGGGCCTCATTCCGATTTAAAGAGAGTTAAAGCCTGTTGTTCCTAATGGATTCTCACATTTTGAAATGAGGCAGATCTGATGTGCTCAGCTGAGCTGCCTCCCCTGACACTCCAAGCTTTTAGAACTGGCCTCAGCCCGTGGCCACTAAAACTCCATCAGATAATTACCAGCACTTTGGCTGGGGTAGAGCTTTAACCTCATTTGAGGAGAAATTCAAAATCCAGCTACGGCTCCTTACTTATTAAGGGGAATTTAATGGTCTGTGCTGCCTCCCACACTGCCACTTCTTCTCCTGGATGCTGATGAGCCCACACCTGCCCGGAGAGCCCCAGAGCCTGGCTGCTCCCAGGACTGCACATGGGGGACATCCAAACCAGGCACAGAGAGGAGCTGGTGTCCCACCAGTGCCAGCTGGGCACGGCAGCACGGAGCCACGCTGGGAGCTGTGTGACAGGGACAGCTCTGGGCCTGAGTGTGACAGGGACAGCTCTGGGCCTGAGTGTCACAGGGACAACCCTGAACCTGTGTGTCACAGCTCTGGGCCTGAGTGTCACAGGGACAGCTCTGAACCTGAGTGTCACAGGGACAACCCTGAACCTGTGTGTCACAGCTCTGGGCCTGAGTGTCACAGCTCTGACCCTGAGTGTCACAGGGACAGCCCTGGGCCTGTGTGTCCCTGAGTGCCACAGGGACAGTTCTGGGCCTGTGCCACCCCGTGGTGGGGCAGGAGAGCTCGGTGACCCCTGGGAAAGCCAGGGCAGCCCCCCCCAGAGCTGCTGCTGGAAAGGCCACTGCTTTTCTGGAGACACACCATGTGCTCCCACTTTCATTTCAGCATGCGGATCAAGTAATTGTTTGGATTTTAATATTGAGTCTACGTTTCACTGATTTGCATTTAAATGTGTTGTCAGAGAACTTCCAGAAGTCTTTAATAAGAAGGCCGATTTGCATTTTAATGTGCACTTAAAGAATGTGAAGAAGTCTTTTCATGTGAGCTGTGTTATCTGAGGAACGTTCACACTGGAGGGGGAATGAGAGATGCAAGTACAGGTCTAACAAAACTGCTCCTGAGAGACAGCCCAGCCCTGCTGATGTCGTGAGGACAGAAATCTCTCACTGTGGCTTAGAGGGAGAGCTGGGAAGGGCTGGGATGGCTTTGGGAGAGGCTCAGGGGGCTGAGCACTCCTGCCCAGGGCTCTGAGGGACCCTGGCTTGGCACAGAGACCCTCGGAGGGCCGGGGGCTCTGCAGGGCTCAGCTGGAGCTGCCCGACACCCGGCTGGGTGACAATGGCTCACTGGCACTGCCCTGCAAGGAGAGGGACACTCAGCTTCTCTTCTCCAGCTCCTCTACCTTGGGCTTCCTCAGGGAGCAACTGTACGTGTCTGCAGATTATCTTAACAGAAAATTGGATTTCTACACTGCTCTTTGTGTTCTCATCTGAGAATCAAATGTCTTCGGTCTGCAGAATGACTCAGATGATCATATAGCAAAATCATAAGGAAATAAAACTTAAAGTTATAGAATATCCTGAGTTGGAAGGGACCTACAAGGTTCATCAAAGTCCAGCTCCCGGCCCTGCACAGGACAACCACAGGAATGTATCTTGTGTGTCTCCAGGTTATGAAAACAGGCTCAGGACCTACTCTCTACAGAAAACCTCTCAAGTTCAGTTAGTCTGTAAAGTAAACAGGTGGAAAATCCCTTCATAAACACCAAAAGCAGCGAGAAGTGCCCACTCCAGCCAGGAGGAGAGCTGCAGCCCTGCCTCCCTCCCAGGAGCCTCCTGTGCCCCTTGGCTCTGTCCTGCTGCTGCACAAACATTGAGCCATCCATCAAAAATAAATCACCTGGGGAAACAAAGCCATTTATTTTTAGAAGATGAGTCCTTCCCTGTTCAGTTCACATAACTTCACTGTGCCCAGTGGCTCGGGCTGTGACCTGCTGGGGTGCTGGCACTGCTGCCACCCTGCCCTGGCACTGCTGCCACCCTGCCCTGGCACTGCCATGGAGTGGGCAGGGACTGGGGTGGCCTCTGCACCCTCCTGGCCCTGCCTGGGCCTGGGCAAAACAGCTCACCCTGCCCCGTGCTCCCCAGGGGTGGCTGTAAGGGAAACCAGAGAACAGCAAGGCTGGAAAGACCACCAAGCCCAAAGTTTGATAAATCCCAGAATATTCTGAGCTGGAAGTGACCCACAAGTGATCGGGTCCAGCCTTGGGGTGGATGCCCACACAGGGACCGAGCCCACAGCCTTGGCATCATCAGCACCATGCTCTGCCCAGCTGAGCCAATGCCAGGGCTATAAAATCTATATAATCTATAAAATATGGAAATAAAACTTAAAGTTATAGAATATCCTGAGTTGGAAGGGACCTACAAGGTTCATCAAAGTCCAGCTCCCGGCCCTGCACAGGACAACCACAGGAATGTATCTTGTGTGTCTCCAGGTTATGAAAACAGGCTCAGGACCTACTCTCTACAGAAAACCTCTCAAGTTCAGTTAGTCTGTAAAGTAAACAGGTGGAAAATCCCTTCATAAACACCAAAAGCAGCGAGAAGTGCCCACTCCAGCCAGGAGGAGAGCTGCAGCCCTGCCTCCCTCCCAGGAGCCTCCTGTGCCCCTTGGCTCTGTCCTGCTGCTGCACAAACATTGAGCCATCCATCAAAAATAAATCACCTGGGGAAACAAAGCCATTTATTTTTAGAAGATGAGTCCTTCCCTGTTCAGTTCACATAACTTCACTGTGCCCAGTGGCTCGGGCTGTGACCTGCTGGGGTGCTGGCACTGCTGCCACCCTGCCCTGGCACTGCCATGGAGTGGGCAGGGACTGGGGTGGCCTCTGCACCCTCCTGGCCCTGCCTGGGCCTGGGCAAAACAGCTCACCCTGCCCCGTGCTCCCCAGGGGTGGCTTGTAAGGGAAACCAGAGAACAGCAAGGCTGGAAAGACCACCAAGCCCAAAGTTTGATAAATCCCAGAATATTCTGAGCTGGAAGTGACCCACAAGTGATCGGGTCCAGCCTTGGGGTGGATGCCCACACAGGGACCGAGCCCACAGCCTTGGCATCATCAGCACCATGCTCTGCCCAGCTGAGCCAATGCCAGGGCTATAAAATCTATATAATCTATAAAATATCTATAAATACACTGAAATATGTACCCACATGTCCAGCTGCTGCCAGGCACGGCTGCCCTCCCACAGAGCTCTGACCAGCCCATATCCCAGAGTGCAATCCAAAGTTTAAAAACTGCAATTAACCAAGAGCAGACATATGCAGGGAGGCAGCACAATAATTAGAGCAGAGCAAAGCGGGTACTTCAGAGTTTCCATTCCATAACACATAATTGGTACATAAGTGAGAGTGTTTGTTTGTTTACCCAGAGCAGGGTCACCTACTGCTGTCACTGAACAAAGCTGTCACGGGGTTTAGATGGAATAGGCTTCTGCTGCTTAAGCCAATTATTTTCTCACCAGAGATCAGAGCATCAATAAAAACCAACAAATAAACCAGTTCTGATCAGCTGAAATATTGGTTATGTGGGGGTTTTGTTGTATTTCTACTGCAGTAAACAAAGCCAGTGTCACATCCACACGGCACTGCCAGCTCCTGGGCTGCTCCTGAGCCTGGCCTGAGCTGACTTTGTCCCCATCCAGCTGCCCAGAGCCGAGGGCAAGGAGCAGAAACCACAGTGACAAGACAGGTTTGTGCCACCCTGCATTTAACCAGCAGCTCCAAAACCAAGGAGACCCTCCCTTGCTGTAGAAAGCAGAAGTGTTTCTGGTGGCTTTGGGTGGTCCCAGTGACACAGGTGTCACTGTGTCATTTGGCACACTGCTGTCAGGGTGTGCAACGCACACCAGCCCAAACTGCAGCTACCAAGGCTGCAAACCCAGTAAAGGCCTCACTGAGATGATTTTAGCCCCACTGGTGGGTGGGCTCAGCAATTGTGCTCCTGCAGGCACACACAGGTTCATGCATTTCCCTCAGGAGCTCGTGGCTGGAGCACATCAGCTGCAGGGCTGTGAGCAGGGGCTGTCACGTGGAGCAGCTGCTCAGGGACACACGGGCCACGTCCCCGTCCTGCAGAAGGAGCCTGCTCTGTGTGAGGCTGCATCCAGGTGGACGTGCTCACAACAGCTCAGTAAAGATGTGACTCCTGTACATCCAAACAGCTTCTGGCAAACGGTGTCCTGCTGCATTTACCAGCTGGATGGCTCTGGAGTGGCTGTGTCCCTGTGCTGGCTGGCACAGAGCAGGACAGAGATGGCTGTGCCAGCCCAGCCACCGAGAGCACAGCAGCACACACGGCCCAGGGAAGGGCAGGGCACACAGAGCCCAGGGCACAGACCAGGACAGGACACAGCCCAGGGCACAGCCCAGAGCAGGGCACAGCCCAGGGCACAGCCCAGGGCAGGACACAGCCCAGGGCACAGCCCAGAGCAGGGCACAGCCCAGGGCACAGCCCAGGGCAGGCAGCCCAGGGCAGGGCAGGGCAGGGCACACACAGCCCAGGGCAGGACACAGCCCAGAGCAGGACACAGTCCAGGACAGGGCAGGGCAGGGCACACAGAGCCCAGGGCACAGCACACACAGCCCAGGGCAGGGCACAGCTCAGGTGTCCCCATTTCCATTCCCAGCTGGAAGGGGAAACTTTTGGTGGAAGCTGCAGCCCCAGGGCCCTGCTGGAACACAGGGACACAGGGATGGGGGGCACAGCCCAGCAGCCCAGCCCCAGGGACACAGGGATGGGGGGTACCCCCTTTTCAGAAAGGCTCTTGGCACATCCCTGACTTGCTCCTTCTCTCTGCCCTGGGGCTCAGAGTGTGGCAGGCAGGGATCTGGCCGTGCCCACTGCTCATAGAAGCACTGACAAATACAAGCCAAGGCCTTGCACAAAGCCTGCTCAAAGGAAATACAATTTTCCCCCACAAAACATTCTTTAAGGTTTATCTTAATCTCTTCTTTTCAGTCACTGCATCCCTTGGGAATAAGCACATTAAACCACTGATGATCTGTACAAGCAAGGAAAGGCATTACAGTGCCATTATCAATACAAACCAATTTAAAATCCTTCCAATATTTGGAGAAGAGCTACAGCACTGTTGCAAACAAAATCTCTGATCACTTTTTCAAACAATATTTAATCTGTCCTATAGCCACGGTCTGTAAAAGCTGCATCTGCAAACAAAAAACAGTATGGGACTGAGGCTGTCACTGCAGCTGAGCAAACACTTCCCAGTGTCTCAGATATTCCACTTATTATTCCATTTGCTTGACTCACCAAAACATACTGATGATTATTCCTTGCAGCGCAGGAACCTGGCAGGGTCAGGTGCAGGAAATTCGGGTACAGGAAATTCTCCCTGGCCCCAAGGTGAGGGCCCATGGCCCCGGAGAGCAGAGGACACTTGGGATTCAGTTCTGTTTCCCTGGCAGACCTAGGGACGCTGGTTTCAGGCCCGGCTCTGTCCCAAGCCATAAAATGAGCTGCAGGGATGGGAGGGAAGGGCAGAGTGGGACAGGAACCCCTGGGCAGAGCCCCCTGAAGGCCTGACCCCGGGCACGGCTGGCAGGGAGCAGGAGGGAGTGTGGCAGCTCGGGAGGATGGATGGGGCAGCCCAAGGCTGTGCCCGGGGAGCATCCCCAGCGCTGCCAGCAGGGACAGGAGCGCTGTGAGGCTGCACCCTGCTCCCTGCAGGGCCGGGCACAGCGGGCACAGCGGGCACAGCACGGCTCCCCCGGCTCGGGGGTCCCCGCATGGAGACACAGGGTCAGCGCTGGGGGCAGAGGGAGAGCCCTCCCTTCCCGCAGCCAGAGAGGCTCAGGGATTGAAGACAAGGTTTCAAACGCGGTGCGAAGTGCAAGAAGTTGATATCGCAGAGCTCTCTAAGCCCCTGGTTCAGAAGCAGCAACAAGCGTTTCTGCTTGAGAGGGGGAAGGTGTGGCTGGTGGGCACAGGGAGAGCTCCTGCCGGGGGCACAGAGCCAAGCCCCGGTGTCTGGGGCAGGGGGCAGCACGGATGGCACGGCACGCAGTGGCTGTCCTTCACAGCACTGTGATGTTCACATTGCTCACCCCCAGCCCCCATGGGCACTGCAGCCCCGAGCAGAGCAGTGGCAGTGCTCCCCTCAGCCCCCCAGCCCCTGCCCCTCAGCCCCTTCCCCTCAATCCCTGCCCCTCAGCCCTGCCCAGCTGCTCCGATGGAACCCGAATTATCTCCAGCACCTCTGGCTATGGCACGGCCTTCTCGGTCAATGTCATCTTATCCGGGATAATTACGGAAAATACTCATTATCAGAAATAGGTGGGAGGGTGATTTTGTGTGCTCCGGGGGATCCCCAAAGCCCAGCCCATCAGCTCGGCTGGCCCAGCGAGAGGGGACGTGCCAGCCCTGCGGGGACAAGGCATCTCACAGCTTTGGAGAAGTGGCCAGGCACCCCAGAGCCTCCCTGCAGCTCCCAGGCAGCTCCTGCACCCTCCAAACCCTTCCCACCTCCAGTGAGAGCAGCAAGGCAGCTGAGCCAGGGGGCTCAGGGTCCCCGGGTGCCTCTGTCCCCTCAGTGCTGCATTCCCAGAGCTGCTGCGTTTGAGGGCGGCAGCAGAGCCACCGAAGCTCCGTGGGCTTTAGCAGGGAGATCTGTGATTGCACATTTGCATGCGGGAGAGAGGATGAGTAATGGCAGCAGGCACGGGGGAGGAATAAGTGAACCTGATTAGCCCACACCTGCACTGCTGCTCTGCCCTTGTCCATATGTTGGTGGGCTTCTTGGGACCCTTCCCTGCAGCCGTGCTCCAGGCCGGGCACGGGAAATGCACCAAGGACAGGGAACAGACAAAGATTTATTTTTGCTGGCCCAGGCACTTGATCACAGTCAGACCTCAGCCATGCGTTCCTTGTTAGGAGTCAGCTGGGCAGACACTTCCTCAGTGCTTTAACCCTTGGGAAATGTTGTTTTCCCCAATCTACAGATCTCAAACACCTCCAGCTTGTTCCAACCGCAGGGAGCTCTGTGACTCTCCTGCTCTCTGCTCTGGGCTCTGAATTAAACACCAGCAGCAGCTGGCAGCGGCTCCCCGTGCCCAGCTGCACACAGCAAAGCTCCTGCAGGAGCAGCTCCGTGTGCCATGGCACACCTCACCCTCCCAGGATGCAGCCCAGCAGGGACAGAGCCCAGGCACAGCCCAGGCTGGCACATGGGCATGGGCTGAAAGGGAGCTCCTGGGTCCCTCCTGAGTGTGTGACACAGGACAGGGGCACCGGGCTGGAAAATGTACACAGGGCCAAGCACTGGGGCCTTCACATGAAAATTAGTGCTGTGTGGTGGGTGTAAAATATTCAGGAGGACATTAATAATTTGTAGCAGTACATGTATTTTCTTTCTATTAAAAATGGAACAAGCGTATAAATTATGACAAAAACACAACGCCATGTTTCATGACGGAGTTAGACAATCACATCCTTACTGGTGTAAAAGTGGGGTCAGCCTGGGGTTATTCCAGAAAGCTGCCCTGCCATCCTCACCAACACCCCCAGGTGTGCATGGCTGGGAGCCAGCTCTGCTCCGTGAGCTGCCCTGGGCACAGGGACAGTTCTTCCACAGGAGCTTGGGCTGAGCACATGGGAACCGTAAATAAAATATAGAGAGAGGAGTTTTAGGCAGAAATTGGGCTATTCCAGTCTGTCATTCCATGGAAAAGAGATTCTGAGACTTGTACATATGCACACATATAAACACACTCAGGGAAAGAAGAAATGACAAGCAGAGCAGTAACAACAATAGTCAAAGAGTAATTTGTTCTTAACCTGTTCAAAATAAAAATAACTGTGAACAAGTTCACTCCTTGGACCATCTGCATCTCATAAACATAAGTTAAAATCCTGACACCATCTGTTCCATTGGGATTTTTATGCCTCACCAATATGCCAGCTCCCAATCCTGCAGCAAGGACAGCAGCCCCCTCACTTACCAACCTCCTGCTGGGGCTGGGCTTTACTGGGAGGGGAACGGCCTGGGGCCAGCTCAGGCACAGCAAACCAGGGGCTTCTGCTCCCCAGGGTGGGGAAGCAGCACCAGCAGCACCCCGGGAGCCCCCACAGCCCTGATGGAAATTTGGGCAGGACACCTGAACAGTAAAATATGAACAGAAAAAAATCCTGGGTTCTCATGGAATACCTTTTGTTCTCCACAGCAGCACCCATTTGCCATCCTGCAGAGTCAGCAGCATGTGCAGCCCTTCCAGAGGGGGATCAGCCCTTCCAGAGGAGGATCAGCTCTTCCAGAAGGGATCAGCCCTTCCAGGAGGGATCAGCCCTTCGAGGAGGGACCAGCCCTTCCAGAGGGGGATCAGCCCTTCCAGGAGGGATCAGCCCTTCCAGGAGGGATCAGCCCTTCCTGAAGGGATCAGCGCTTCCAGAGGGGGATCAGCCCTTCCAGAGAGGGATCAGCCCTTCCTGAGGGAGGTCAGCCCTTCCAGAAGGGGGATCAGCCCTTCCAGAGGAGGATCAGCCCTTCCAGAGGGGGATCAGCCCTTCCAGGAGGGATCAGCCTTTCCAGAGGGGGATCAGCCCTTCCAGAAGGGATCAGCCCTTCCAGAAGGGATCAGCCCTTCCAGAGGAGGATCAGCGCTTCCAGAGGGGGGATCAGCCCTTCCAGAGGGGGATCAGCCCTTCCTGAGAGGGATCAGCCTTTCCAGGGGGGATCAGCCTTGCAATGGGGCCCCATCCCCACCACGGTGCAGGGGCAGCCCTGTGCTGGCACCACCCTGTGCCCTGTGGCTGCCCAGGTGCTCTGCCAGGCACCAGCCACACTCCTGCCTGCCTCTGCTCATGGTGACAAACAGATGCTGAGATCCCAACCTGAGCCAGAGTGGCTGCTGCTGTGAAATCAGGTATAAGTTTGGATTCAATGGCAAAAAATGTCCTGTGAAGTGTCTAAAAAAACCTACTTTGCTAAATTAGCCTAGCAAGATTTATCCCATCTTTTAATTAATCATTACTAGAGAGGTTGTTGAAAGTCTTTGCACATTTTTTATTGGTCCTAGTGGGAAGAAATCCATTTTAAAATGGAAATTAATATAATATCTACATGGCCTTCTTCAGTGAATTTTTTTTTTTTACTTAGCAATATTGTAGAGTTACAAACCATACATCATGTCCTGTGCTGCCCAGAATCAATTTCTTCACAGAGGAAAACCAGAAATGTGCTCCCTCACCAATGCAGGATATAAAGTGAATGAAGCTGAGGGTGGGAAGAAAGGCAAAACACAACCAAGCAAGTAAATCTTACAGACGTAGCCCATATCCATTTTTTCCTGATCAATGGAACTCTGTAGGCATGTTCACAAAATTTAATTAAGTTCTGTTCCCCAAGAAATCTATGTGCAATGTTTCCCTGCAATTATTTATTTACTGTCTGCCATGTAGCTTTTAGCTTTCCTCGGGAGAATTCTGGATTTCTGCTGCATTTCCATCAGCAGAGGCTGCTTCCAGAGGCTTTGGGGGAGGGTTTGCTCTTCCCTCTCTGCCTGTGGGTTGATTATCCTCTTGCAAAGAAAACCTGGGAATGTTTTTAGACACACTTCAGTGTCATGGAGTCCCAGAACCAGGCATGCTTTGGGCTGGAAGGGACCTTAAAGCCCAGACAGTGCCACCCATGCCATGGGAGGGAAGGGAAGGGAAGGGAAGGGAAGGGAAGGGAAGGGAAGGGCACAGCTGGGTCGCCCTGAAGCTTCTCAGCTCCAGGCTGGAATTCTGACGGTGTTTGTAGCAAAGGCACGAGCAAAAGCAGGACCAGCAGCGTTCAGCTGAAGCCCAGCTGCTGTGCTGCCAGCCAGGGATGCTGTGGAGCCAGGGCTGCTGGCAGCCAGGCTGGGGCTGGTCCCGTCTGCTGTTGTGGCTCCACAGGCAGTGGATCTGTGTGGGGCTGGCACAGCGTGCAGCAGGCATCCCCAGGGGTGGGAACCATCCCATGACAGGAACAGAGCAGCCTCAGCCAGCCCTGGATCCCCTGGCTTATCTGCAGGAACCAAAGAGGCTGTGGAGCCGCTCAGGGAGAGGTGGGCAAATCTGTCACCCTCCCCCAGAGCAGGGCCTGGCTGCCAACGTGCCACCTGCCTCCCTGCAGCCTGCCAGGGACACGTGGGCTGCTGCTGGAGGGAAGGGAGGGAGGCAATTATTGACAGTTTCGAGTGGATCAGCTCCAGTCCTTCGAGTCTCATCACAGCAAGGATTATTAGGGCTTCTTAAACACAGAAAACTTGTGTGAAGTGAAATGATGCTTCCTAGGAACAAGCCAAGCATTTTGAAGATTTAGAAATGGAAATAAGGTAGAGCAGGGTTTGATCCTCTCCACCAGTGACTTCCACTAGATCTGGCACCTGGGCTCTCCCCAGCCCTGGAGATGTCACTGAGCTGTGAAAATTCTTCCCACACACCAAACTTAAAGGAACTCTTCAATCTCTCTGCACGAAATGGCACCTCTTGACTTCTGCCTTCACCTACAGGACTCTAAAGCAGCAGATTCTTTAATCAAGTCCTTACCAGTGAAAGCATTTTTATCAGCATCCTTATTTAAATACTCTTTGTCTACACAAGGGAAGGCATAGAAGGTTTCTGTCTGCAGACCCTGCTCTGAGGGAAGGGAGTGATTTAATCCTCACGTAATACAAGTGCATTGACTTGAGAGAATAGAGGGTTTGTTCTCCTGAATGCTCACAAATTAATGAAATCAAGAATACCTGGAGACTGCTCTTCTCCCAGCTAGAAAGGAGAGGTTTTGCATCCTGGTAATGGTGGCCGTGCCAGGGAGAGCAAAGCCACCCGTGGGCTGGGTTAAACAGTGCCCAGGGGAGTTCCTCAGGCTGGGGACAAAACCTCTCTCACCAGGACGCTGTGGCTCAAGAGGTGATGGCAGGATTGAGGCAAAGTCACCCTGTGCTGGCAGGAGGGGTCAGGCACTGGGGTTAAAGCAGGGCCAGGGCAGTGCCCGTCCCTGCGCTGGCACTGCCGGGCACCTCCAGGGCTGGGGCAGCTCTGGGGAGCCCTGGAGGGGCTGGAGAGTGGCCAGGGCAGGAACAGGGCTGGGAAGGGCTGGAGAATTCCTGAGGGAACTGGAAAGGGGCTGGAGAATTGCTGAGGGAGCTGGGAAGGGGCTGGAGAATCCCTGAGGGAGCTGGGAAGGGGCTGGAGAATCCCTGAGGGAGCTGGGAAGGGGCTGGAGAATCCCTGAGGGAGCTGGGAAGGGGCTGGAGAATCCCTGAGGGAGCTGGGAAGGGGCTGGAGAATCCCTGAGGGAGCTGGGAAGGGGCTCAGCCTGGAGAAAAGGAGGCTCAGGGGGCCCTTGTGGCTCTGCACAGCTCCTGCCAGGAGGGGACAGCCGGGGGGTCGGGCTGTGCTCCAGGGAACAGGGACAGGAGCAGAGGGAACGGCCTCAGGCTGGGCCAGGGCAGCTCAGGGTGGGCACAGCAGGAATTTCCCCATGGAAAGGGTGCTCAGGCACTGGAACTGCCCAAGGAGGTTTGGATCCCCGTCCCTGGAGTGTCCCAGGAAGGGCTGGAGGTGGCACTCGGGGCTCTGGGCTGGGGACAGGGTGGGGACAGGGCACAGCTGGGACTCGCTGGGCTGGGAGGGCTTTTCCAGCCTCAGGGATCCCGGGATTCTGGGACTCTGTGATAGCTTGTCACAGTCAAACTCCTGAGACTGAAGGAACCCAAGTTCCAAGAAGCTTTCAGCGACATTTTTCCGCCAGTGGCCTCTAAGGCAGCCCAGCTGCTGTTAAGCAAAGCACATTAAACACATTCCCTGTGTCACAAGGAGAGATTCACCATGGCAGCCTTTGCCATTAGCCAGCCCCGTGGGAGCACACGCTGCCAGGGCAGAGCTGCACGAATGCTGGGCCAGCTCTGCACTGGGGAGCTGCTGCAGCTCTGCTGGGCTCAGCACAGCCCCTGCCATTAGCCCGAGCTCCTCAGAGCTGCTCTTCTGACTCTAAAAACCATCAACAAGAAAGGGCATCAATAATATAATAAATGGCATTATTTATGCATAAAAATTACGTTACCGCTGACCACCACTGGACCATTAATTCAGAAACAGAATTCCCTCTGCAGTTCCACAGGAGGACAATGGTCATTTATTTTCCCCACAATTATGCTGTAACATCAAACCAAAGGAAAAAGCCCCAGGCAGCCTCTTGAGGCCCAGCTCCCTGCACTGACTGATGGTCAGGAGAGAAAACCAAAGAAAAGCAAAGCCAACATTTAGAACAAGCAGTAACTCCTCAAATTCCTTGTGGTTGATTTTGGCACGTTAGAACAAGGGGGTTTGAGACCTTCAGTGAGGCACCTCAGCGTTTCCCCTACACTCAGCTGCCACATGGCAACACACTGAGGCAATGGCACTGAGAGAGAAAATCCTGCTCCAGCTGTCTGTGAGAGCCCATCATGGCTCCTGGTGCTAGATTTAGTGTAAGTGGTGGTCAAAAATCACATTTTTACAGGAGCATCAAAGGGCAGATTTGCAATAAGCCATGTTCACCTCCCTGCCTCGGGATCAGCCTCTGAGATCCTTCAAGGGACCAGTGCTGGACTTGCCCACAGCAGTGAAAGCTCTGAGCTGAGAGAAATCCAGTGACAGTCCCTTTGCAGGAGCACAAACACGTTCCCAAGCTCTCTGGTGGTGTGGTCTTTCCTCACTCAAGATTTGCTTGGAGTTTTTGGCTTTGGAAATATTTAAAGTGCAAAATTCAGTCAAAATCAGCATGTTCCACTGGGTTCTATTTCAGCCTGATTTAATTCCACTGTAAAAATACACTCTGATTCAGATTGATGGAAATTCGATCTGAAGTCCTGAAATGAGTCTCCTCCAAAATATGCAGAGAGGATTTTTTTCTCTAAACTCGGCTTTGAGGCCCTGGCCAAAGCCTGAACCAGGAGGGCAGTGCTGGGTCTGCTCCCAGCTGCAGCCCCTGCTCAGACCCGGGCTGGGAGCGTCCCTCAGGCTGCTGCTCCCTCCTGACTCTTCCAGGAACACTCCCAGAGCTCAGGAGCTTCCTCCTCCTTGGGATTTAGTGTTTGGGGATGTTGTACTCACTTTCCAACATCACAGCAGCAGGATTGCCAGGATGGATTGCAGACCAGGATGGCCAGACTTCTCCTCACTTTGTTTCTGGCAGAGGAATTTTTCAGCTGCCCTAACAGCTAATCAATGAGCTCCTGGAAATCGTTAATCACGTCGTTAGGAGAGTCACAGGCAGTGCAGGGAAATCTGTAACAGGAGTGATGTATGAGCAGCTCTGGATGGGAAGGACATGAGCGAGAGTCGATGGAGAGGGGTCAGCAGGGGCACCCTCCAGCTGACCAATTTACATTTGTGGGCATTTCAACCCAGCCTGGACCAGCTACTGAAATGCAAAACAGAGCTAACAGCTCCAGACTTCTCACTCTGCTTCAAACGCTGTTGGACAGCTGACTTAGCAAGCTGCTTTGGGGAAACTAAGGAGAACAGCCCAGCCAGGCTCTGCTGGGCATTCCCTACTCCGTTCACTCAGCCCCTGCTAGCAGAGATAAAGCCAAGGGACAATCACTCCAGGGGACAATCACTCCCAGGGACAATCACTCCAGGGGATGCTTGCTCCAGAAGCCATAGAGCCATGGAACCATGGAATGGGTTGGGTTGCAAGCCCTGCTCTCCACACCCTGGTGAAAAGTGCCTCTGTGTAAGCCCAGAGTGCTGGGAAGGCTCAGCCAGGCCCCGAGCCTGGGAGCACGCCAGGCTCCTGCACTGGGCCAGGAAGGGACACGTCAGCCCAGCACTGGGCTCCTGTACCACCCTGAGGCCTCAGAGCGGCCCCGGGAGAAGCCAGGAGGTGTTCCTGGTGTTCAGCTCTTCCCAAATCATCCCCTGAGCACCCTCCCCTACCGAGGAGTTCTGCAGCTTCAGCTCCTCTGTCCCTTTAGCACTGGGAGCAGCGTTAGGAGGCCCAATAATGGCAGCAATGGTTGAGTGTAATTCAGAATTAACTCGAGTACATCTGAAAGTAGTGGGGCAATCACTGCCACAGGATTCTTGGGTCTGGCCAGCTCAGGCAGCATTACACCTCAGTGACAATTGAAGTGACTCCACCAAGCCTAAAGCACTTTAGTCTATTTTCTTTTTTCATAAAAAATACAATTTTGAGCAAGAAAGCTCAAAGAAAAAAGGGATCTTCTTTCTGTGTGCAAAGATGTAATTTAGATTATCCTTCGTGTCTCCACATTTACTGTACGTTAGCCTTGAACTTGAAAAGCCGAAAAAAAAAAAAAAAGAGGAGAAACTGAGAAAATATTGTGGTTACAAAATAAAACAAATCCAGGATGGCTGGACAGAAAAAAAACCAACCTGCTGCAAGGAAGTGTTTGTCTGTGTGCACAATATGTTGCTGGTGTTTATTGAACGGCAAATGCCGGGCCCTGTTTTCTCACTTGCACTCCTTCACTCTTTCTGTTTTCCTGAGAGCCACAGCTACATTTCAGCAAACTCTGGAAGGGGCCAGCCCTCACCAGGCTGAAGGAGCCGCAGGAAGGGGCTGCAGGGAGCCCTCCCAGCCCTGCCCAGGGAACGGCTCACCCCGGCCAGGAGTGCCACCCCGGGGCAGCAGAGCGGGCATCCCCATGCCCACAGCCTGCCTGGCACACTGCTGCTTCCAGCACAGCAAACCCTGCTCAGCTGCCACACGGGGCTGCGGGACCTCTGTGCTGCTCCTGGCACACGGCCAGCTCAAGGCTGCACTCCCAAATACATTGATTTTTTTTTCCCCCCCTAAATGCCAGCTCTCCTTGGTTAATCCGTTAGTCACTGTGGTCTTTTTGCGGATCACAGAGCAGCAGCAGCAGCACTGCCGTGCCTCCCGTCCCTCCCCGCCGGCCCTGTGGCAGCGTCGGTGGCTGGGGACAGCCAGGATGTGCCCACAGCTGTGCCCACGGCCAGGCCCTGGCTGCACCGGCCTCACGGGGTGTTTCCAGTGCCCCTGGCACTCCGGTGCCCCTGGCACGCTGCCCTCCTGGCACCTTGGGAAGGGAGGGAACTCACAAACTGCAGGCCACAACCCGCTGGGCACGGCTGCAGGCAGTGCTGGTTTATCTCCTCAGCCACAGAGCCCTTCCTTCCCCAGAGTCACGGACAGAGGGACAGGGGGACAGGGGGATGGAGAGACAGGGGGACTGAGGGACAGAGGGATGGAGAGACAGGGGGACTGAGGGACAGAGGGACAGGGGGACTGAGGGACAGGGGGACAGAGGGACAGGGGGACTGAGGGACAGAGGGACAGGGGGACAGAGAGACAGAGGGACTGAGGGACAGGGGGACAGGGGGACAGGGGGACAGAGGGACAGAGGGACAGGGGGACAGAGGGACACGGCTCCTCCTTGGCAGCAGCCTGCCTGGCTGCTGGGCAGCTGCTGGGCCAGGGGTTGTCCCCATGGCTGGAGGTGCTTGGAGCAGGGGCCAGGTGTGGACAGACACGTGGCAGTGCACAAGGGTCAGACCTGAGGGTCACTGAGTGCTGGGCAGACACAGGCCAGGAGCCAAAGCCATCCTTGCTGCCTCCCAACGTCACTTTCTGTACATTGTTAGAGCAAACCCTGAGCCCTAAACCCAACCGAGTCTTTTGTCCAGTTTTGCTTTGCTTGCTTACTGAGCAGCAGATTCTTGGCCTAATCTTACAATCAGATTTGACACAACTGGTTTCCAATAAATAACAGCTTTTTTCATCTATGGAATAACTCTAATCAACAACTCTGCAGGTTTTTCAGTCTGCCCTGACAAACTGGGAGAGCAAAAAAGCTTGGAGCAAGGTCCTCCAGCCATGAACAGACTGACAGACCTGGCTGGTGGCAGCCCCAGCACCTGCAGATGATCATCCTGGTGAGAGG
Organism: Onychostruthus taczanowskii; assembly: GCF_017590055.1. Lineage (NCBI taxonomy): Eukaryota > Metazoa > Chordata > Aves > Passeriformes > Passeridae > Onychostruthus > Onychostruthus taczanowskii. Next base: position 673,429 of record NW_024498573.1, read on the forward strand.
GTTTGCTTTGGCAAGAGGAACCAGAGGCACGGATGATGACAATAATTACCTGGAAACAGAAACATCTCCTGTCAGCGGGGAAGAAGCTTGCATTATTCATTGGATTAGACTTCATTTTGCTCACTTTGGGGTCATTTTGATCTTCACTGATTTGAAACCAGACAGAAGCAGCTCCTGGACCATGTGACAGTATTGGTTTAAAGAGAACTGGGAGATGTTCCTCTCCCACATCTTGCCTGTTTGACAGCGCAGCTGTGGGTGTCACTGTGCAAAGACTGCTCCGTTTTGTGAGTCAAATTTCTGCCACACAATGAATTTGTGAGTCAGTGGTAGGCACATCAGTATGGGATCCTTTAGCTCAGCCACACACGCACAGTGACAGGCCCCAGCTGGCTGCAGCAATCCCAAATGGATCCTGCTGAAAAGCAGACACCAGGATTATCCCAGGGAACGGTGTCCAAGGGACAGGCATCGGGGAATCTCACCCGACATTTCTCCTTCCTCCTGCACGTCCCCACCCAACAGGATTCATCTGTTTATCCCAGGACACTCTGAAGCCTACTTCACCAACATCTCTGCCCATCAGCCTCCTGCCAGCAGCTGCGAGGCACACCTGGCCAGCTCCTGCACAGAGCGAGGTGGGGCCCAGCATCCCCAGGGTCCCAGAGTGAGCAGAGAGCACTGGGCCTGCAGGAGCATCATTCATCCATCCTTGGCTTCCAGAGCCACAGCACCAGCAACATCCCACCTCTTCCTTTGCACATCTGCAGTGCCTGGAACGCTCCCTGTGTGCAGCTGTGAAAGGGCCAGTGCAAGGAAAGGCTCCACCAAATCAGAGAAACCATCCTGACTGTCAGCCTCTCTCAGAGAGAGGTGGGACACGGCTCCAGGGTGCTGCCACGTGAGATGGGGCTGGCAGGCAGTTTCATGCCATGCCATGCCACGCCCGGCCGTGTCCCTGAGGTCCCAGCTGCCCGCAGGCACAGGCACACACCCCGCTGTGGCACGGCGCTGCTGGCAGAAGCTCGGGCCCTGTCCCTTCCCACGCCGCTGTTCTGCTCTCCTGGCAGCCCCGGCAGCCACGCTCAGGGTGCCACCCCAGGGCTGGCACAGCTGCGGGACTGGGAGGAGGCAGAGTGCTGGTTGGTGCTGCCACGGCCCAGGAACGGGGCCGGGCTCTGGGGGGCTGAGCCAGCCCGGCCGCTGTCACAGCCCCCGCCCCCAACACCGCCAGATGTCACCAGATGTTCACAAACACTTTCAGTTCATCACGTTATAAAGGCTGAAAACAGGCGAAATGAAGACCCGAGCAGAGGCTGTTCACCCTCTTCAAAAATGAGAGAGCTTGGAGATGAGGTTTTACTTTAAGATCGTTCAAGCAATAGTGGGGGGGACCCATAAAATGGTCCTGGTCAGAAATCCATAGCCAGGAGAAAATTTAAGGAAATGTCTTTGCTATAGGAGAAGCCAGAGGGAAAGGAAATGCGTGAGCAGCTCCTCAGCTCTCATCCCCCTCCCCTCCTGCGAGCAGGAGCCTGGCAGTGCCCTGTGCCCACCCCTGTGCCCACCCCTGCTGGCCCATGCCAGCCTGTCCCCAAGCCCAGCCTGTCCCATGGGGGGCTGGCATGAGCAGCCCCTCAGCTCTCATCCCCTCCCCTCTGCGAGCAGGAGCCTGGCAGTGCCCCGTGCCCACCCCTGTGCCACCCCCCCGGGAGCTGTGTGTCACAGCACTGCTGGCCCATGCCAGCCTGTCCCCAAGCCCTGCCTCGGCCCATGGGGGGCTGGCTGGAGCCTGGCTGTGCCCCTGCTGTGCCCCTGCCCCGGGCTCTCCTCAGCAAACAGCTCGGGGCTGGCAGTGCCAGGCTGATCCTGGGCTTGGGGCTGGCAGTGCCAGGCTGATCCTGGGCTCGGGGCTGGCAGTGCCAGGCTGATCCTGGGCGTGGGGCTGGCAGTGCCAGGCTGATCCTGGGCTCGGGGCTGGCAGTGCCAGGCTGATCCTGGGCTCGGGCTGGCAGTGCCAGGCTGATCCTGCAGGGCTCGCCTCCCCCACAGGAGCACTGTCTGTCTCGAACAGCCCCTAAGAGCACCGGAAGGGCCCGTGGGACAAAGGGCCATGCAATATTGATGGGGCAGTGCTTCGCCGGCACACGCTGTACCGTGTGAGAGCTGCTCAGCTCACACCCCCTCCCCTCCATCTCAGCCACTTTCAGATGGATTAGAACATGAAAAATGCTCTTTATTGTGCCAACCACAGGCATTTTCCTCCCCGGTGCTATTTGGAGCATACAATGTGCTTGGTGTATTGAAACACCACTCCTCCCTGTATTCTTCCTTCTTTGGAACTAATCATCCATTTCCAGCTAGGAAGATTTCCTCCAACAGGCCTTTCACAGGAGCTCCTGAGCAGCCCTGCAAAGACCACCTCTGCCTCTGCCTCCTCAGTTGTGTTAGACACCTCCCAGGTTCAGGCCCATTGACCTGCTCACAGCAGCTCCATGATTAATGCTTACACAGGCACAGCTGGCAGCATCTAAAGAGATAATTATGGCTCAGCAGCTGCAGAGGAGATGCCATGTTCCACTGCAAAGCCAGATGTCAGTTTTATTGGCCCTCAAAGTTTCAGATGAAAGGCTTTGGGACAATAGGAGTGGAATTATTTCAGGAGATTTGGAGAGGGAGCTCCTTTGCGGCAGGTGAATTGTGGAGCCTGCTCTCAGGGCAGCCCTGAGCGTGGGCCAGGGAAGATCCACAGCTGGAGCTCCATGGCAGCAGCAGCAGCACCAGGCAGAACTGAACCACTCAGGCTGGGACAAGAAAGGGTCATCTGGGACCACAGCCACGGCTTTGGCTTCTCCCTGGGGAAGGACCCTCTGAAAAATCCACCTCTGAAACTGCATCAGTGTCAAAACCCCGCAAAACCCACCAGAGCCAAATCCTGTTGAACTGGATAGGAATCTTTCCAGGAGCTTCAATTGGATTTAACTGATGAGAGAAGATTTTGTGACACCTGCTATGGACTTTCATTCTCCAAAATTTCTACAGTACCTCTCCTCTTGGTCCCTACCCTGGCTGAAGTGATGTGGGAGCAGTGTGCAATCCTTTAAGGTAAAAATTTCAGAAATATGAAAATCAGGAGTCTGTTTTACTAATTTAGGGAAAGCCTATGTTCATCCTCTCTTCAATTAGCAGAGATCATTGTGCCTATAAAGAACTTATATTTTTTCCTTATTTTAAATAGAAATGCCAGCACAATTTTTCTAATCCATTCCTTTACCTACATTAATTCTCCTCTTAGAACTTGTACAAGACACTGTAATTTCAAGCAGAAGCTTCTTAATAACACAAATCATCTATCCCTGTCGGAATATAAGCGGATCCATGACCTTAGAACTATTTTGCTAAGAAATCCAGCTAGAAAACTAATTTTAAGTAAATCTACAGATGTCAAAAACCCAGATGGCTTTTCAGGATGCTAACTTAAGCTTCATTGCATAAGCAGATTAGGGCTGCCTGTTGAGCCCCACACAAGGGTAGATGGCACTGAATCCATGGAGTTACACCCAAGCTGTTCACTTCCCGATGCATCTTCCATCAAAAACTTTTGTCAGCTCCCCACACCAGGAGCCTGCTCACTGTGAGCACCACACCCAGGGTGGCACCTCTGCGTTCTCCCTCCATCCCTCTGTCCCTGTGTCCCTCTCTCCCTCTGTCCCTCCACCCCAAGGCCACCAGCCAAAGCAGCAGCTGGCTACACTGATGGATGGGACAATTGTTCCATCCTTCGTCCTCCTCAAATGAAAATGGAGGCAAACAGCCTCACGAGCCTCTCAAATGTTTTGGCACAGCAGAAGTGGAACGATTTTCTGGTGCGGACTCGCGGGATCCAGATTACCCCGGTGTTACCACTGGTAACCAGGCTGAGTGAGCCCTTGAGCACTCCAGCTCAGGGCAGCGAGCAGCGCGGCTCCGATGTGGCTGCAGGAAGCAGGGCACACACTTCTCCTGGAGAGGACACTCGCTTTTCCACGGGCGTGTTGCATAACGAGGCCCGGCCCCTGCCCCTCTCTGCTCCGAGCCCCATTCCAGAGCGCAGCAGCTGCCTCTGAGAGCGCCCCGCTGAAACGCGGCCAGAGAGACGGAATTGTGTTTTCCCCTCCCTGCGTGGCAGCGTGTCAGCGCTGCTGACAGATGGCTTGGCCGCCCGTGCCTGGTGATTACCAAGCCTCTATTACCTTTGCAAAGTGAATCCCAGCCGAAGGTTTTCTGTAATGAGTTTCGCAGCGTTTGCGCGCTCGGTTCGCGTCCCACGCGTCCCGGGCAGCGTGCGAGGCACCCGGGTGCTGATTTACGGCGCCAGAGGCACCGCGTCCTCCGGGCACAGGCTCGGCGCTTTCGGCAGTCTGTGCTGCCACCTAGCCAGGCCCGGCTCAGCCCCGCCGCCCCTGCACGGCCCCACGGCAACGTGTCCCCCCGGATCCGGGGCTGCGGGCACGGGGCCGGCGCTCCCGGGAACGCTCGGTCGGCGGCACGGCAGCCGCGCCTCTCCCCCGCGCCGCCGGTACTTACGGTAGAAGACGTATTCGGTGTAGCTGGACCAGACCTTGTCGTCTGTGTACTGGTTGACGAAGGAAGCCGTCACCGAGGAGTTACAGGCCACCATGTGGAATCCACACTCGGACAACATGTCAAAAGCCCTCTCCAGGTGCTTGAACTTGAGATAAAACCTGGAGGTGTACCTCTCTGGAGCCCTGTCCGGGTCTCTGCTTTCATTCAAACTTTCTCCAAAAACCTCTTTGACCAAAGAAATCCTTCCACAAACCAAAATCCTTGGGACCCTCCTGAATTTGGCATCTGCTTGGCTCTCCCTGCCAACAGTGCACGAGCCACGGTAGCCGATGGTGATGAATCCCCACTTGCGGTCTGGCGGTAGGAGCGACGAGGGGGGGCATATTCTGGAGTCGCTGCCCTGGGACACCTCTTCGTAGTCACTGTGGCAATAATCATCAGGGCTTTGCTTGTTGTCGTCGGGAGTCAGGAGCTTGACCAAGTCCGGGAGCTGGAAGTACTCAGCCTCCCTCCTGAGCCTTCCCCTCTCTGGGAAGTGGTCGGGCAGAACCACTTGTTTGTCCCTGAGATAGTCCAGAATATAGCGGAACAGGAAACCATCTCTGTCGATGAAGAATCTTCCCTTGGAGTCCTTGGCCAGATCGTTGGCAGTGTCTCTCTTTGGGGTGAACATTTTCCAGAGCAGGGAGTGAGGGGTGCCAACCAAGGTGGAGTGGCGAGTGAAGTAAACCTGGCCGCCCACGTTGAGCTCCACCACCTCGGGGAAGGAGTGCAGCCCCGTGCCCTGCTCCCGGGCAGGAAGGTAAGTCCTGCAGTTGCCACTCAGAGCCATTGTAGTTGAAACTGGAAATCAGCAGCACGGAGAAGCAGGACTATCAGTCACATCAGAGGATAGAATAAAGCTCCCAACATTAAGAAGAAACAAGTGGGAAATGAGACGTGAGAAAATAAAAGCACCCAAAAGGATTGTTTAAAAGAAAAATTGGAATTGTCCATGAGTGACAGTGTGGTAGAAGTGGTTTATACACTGAGCCACGGAGGCTGGAGGCTGGAGAGCAATCACCTCATGACATGAAATCACATCATCAGATCTTCCAACAAAGCCATCAAAATCAAGGTCAAGCCAAGCCAATGGTCCTTCACAGGTCTGTGAAAAGGGAACAAAACCAAGGCACAAATTACTCTTCTAAGCATCACAGCTGCTGCAACAGAGAAAAGCAGAGCAGTTTGTAGAGCCAAGCTAAATCTGCTAAATAGGTCTCTCTTTTTTTTTGGCAAGTTCTACACTTCTATTTCACAAGTATTCATCAATGGAAGGGCTACATATGACTCCACTGTTTAAAAGAAACTGCATACTTCATCTTTAAAGAAACAACTAAATTAGACATGCACATGAGGGAACAAGAACGGGGAGTCTTACCTTGGTTACAATTAATGCATAGTTCTTGTAAAGAAAACCAAAATGTCAAGACACTCAGAACACACATACAGGCACACAGGGTCCGGGTAGTGTGAATCCGATCCCAGCAAGGGACAGCAAAGGCAAGAGAAGTGCTCTTAGCAGCATCCGCGGAGGTCTCAAGTGTTAAACCGAGTCACAGGGAAGTTAACCGTGGCGGGTGACGAGGAAACCAGTACATACAGCACGGCGGAAGAAAATAAATAAATAAACAAACAAATAAATAAATTAAATAATTCCCGAGTGGATGCGCTGGGCTGGGGGAGCGGGAGGGCAGCGGGGGCGCGTCCGCCGGCCCCGATGACTTGCAGAAAGCCCGCAGCCTGCGCTAGGCACTGCCGGGCTCCGGCGGCTCCCGCGGCGGCAGCGCGGCCGGCGGCTCCCCCATGGCCCGCCGGGACCGCCGGCACCGCCGGGGCCGCCCCGCGCCGCGCTCCGCTCCGCCCCGCTCCGCGGACAGCAGCAGCACCGCGGACAGCGCCGGTCACCGCCTCGCCCGGGCCGGGCCGGGCTGCGCTGCCGCCCGCGGCTCTCCGCCCGAGCTGCGGTGCAGTCCCTCCCGCTCCGTCCCCTCGGCCGGCAGCGCCCGACCCGTGCCCGCCCGCAACGTGCCTGTCCCGGCTGCGCGGGGTCCCAGCGGCGATGCGGGCTGGCAGCGCGGGCGCTCCCGGTGCGCGCGGCCGCGGCTGCCGGGCGGGACCGGGACTCGCTCCCGCTGCCGCCGCTCCTCATCTCCCCGGAGCCGGCAGGGAGGGGACCCGCCGCGGGGCGCGGGAGGGAGGAGGAGGGACCGGGGGCGGCTCCGGCGGTGCGGAGGACCCGCTCTACTTGTGGGTCTCTAACGGGGAGAGCCGCGGGCGCGCCGGCACCGCCACCTCGCGTCCGTCCCCGCGGCTGGCCCGGCCGCTGCGGGCACGGAGAGAGGAGCCGGCATCCCGGCGGCAGCCGAAACCCAGCGGAGCAGCTGCGGGAGCGGCTGCCCGGAGCACCCACACTGCCGGGAGTCCGCGGGCACGGGGCAGCACAGCCCCGTGACAGCCCCCACCACTTCTGGGCAAAAACACTCTTCTCGGAATGATAACGTATGAGAAAAGTAAGCCTTTTACTCAAGCGTTGACTAAAAGCTTTAGAGTGAAGTCTCTGTGTGACGGAGTCACCATGCAGGAGTAGTTTTTGCTGACTGCACTTAAGTCCCCAGATTCACGGAATATTCTGAGCTGGAAGGGTCAAGGATCATGGAGTCCAGCTCTTAAATAAATCCACACGGGGATTGAATCCACTGCCTTGGTGTATTAGCACCAGCTGAGGCTGCAGATACTTCAGTGAGATTCTTCTAAAAACATGGCAATAATTTAAAACAAAATAGCCAAAAAGAATAATTTTCAAGGCTAAGACAGAAAATCATTACTTGTGTACCTACAGACTTTTCAAATTAAATCTGAGAGCCGAACAGTTAATCAAACCCTTGATTTTTACCTTAATTCATTAATTCTAAGCAACTGCTGCACTGCTGAACAGTTCAGGATTCTCATTTTCAAACCAGCAGAGTCTGGTGCCACTACAGGGTGTGCTGGTTGTGCCTCAGAAAAGCCCAAGTCCTGCATCCTGCCTTTGTGGCTCCGCAGAGCAGCTGAAGCAGTGCAGGTCAAGTGCTCCGTAACCCCTGCACAGAGGATTTAAAGGTGGGATGTGAGATCATGTTCACTTAAATGTCTTCATTACTTTTTTAAGAGCTTGGTGCAGTCAGTGCAGGCAGGATTTAACATCTGCATGACCAGCCAGAGAGATGACAGCTGCCTCTGGGAGTGACAGCGCTGTCCCTGTTCAAAGCAGGGAGAATTGCACCAGCTTTTGCAAATATTTCAGTTGTCCATGCTAGCTCATATGCTGCAATCTAATTAAAATCCATTTCCATAAAGGCAGGGCTGCCATACTGGCAGGGCTTGAAGAATCATTCCCTCTCCCCAGTAGGAGCTGACGGTGCTCAAAGCAGCACGGAGGTGTTTGTGATGTCCCCGTGGGCTGCTCGGGGGCCAGGGCACCACAGCAAGGGGGATGTGCAGGTGCTCAGCGAGCGGGGACAGCAGTTATCCACACCTGGGACTCTGACAAGCTCTAACGAGCATCAGGCACGGATTCCCTGTGATTAGCCAGGAGAGACAGCTCTATGCTCCAAGTCTTTTTGAAACATTATCATCAGAATTGCCCTTTGAAAAGAACAAAAACCATAGAATTTTAATCACAACAGCTTTAGAAATGCAACTGCACTTTTCAAATAGTAATGAAAGCAATTCAGCACCTGCTTTTATTTCTTCACATGGGACGTTCCAATCATTTCACTGTAACACAATTTCCTTTGATGAAATGACTTCAGGAGTAAAAGCATCACGTAATGCTCCCCAGCTAAATACAAGCCATGGGCCAAATCCATCAAAATGCAGTCTGAGAGGGTGAAACTTTAAAATTTGGGCTAAATACATGGTGACCTAAATGTAAAATATGTGTCAGGACCACACGAAGGAGCAACTACAGTTCTGATGGAAGAAAAAAGCAGTGTCCATCAAAGGGAGGAGGATGAAGCACTTCTCACTTCTGATAGATGCCTCCATAGCTTTCAGGACAGGCAAGGCAAAATTTAGCCTGAGCTTGAAGTCTATGTTCCAAAAGCCCCAGCATAGCTGTGCTGGAAACCAGTCCATGAATGCTGTGACATCATTCTCAGGTTGGAGGTCATTCCTTATGACAAAGTGCTAAATTGGCATTTCAGGAAATCATGGAACAACTGACTTTATAGAATTTGGTGGGTGTTAGAAATAGGAGTCTGAAAGCAGCAGCAGTGAGGGCTAGAAAGGAAGCGTTACCTGGGCTGGAGTAGCAGTGTGTGTGTGTGTGTGTATCACCTCCCATCTCCAGAGGAAACACACAGGCTGGAAATTCGAATCAAGTCACCCACACATAGTGAGAAATGTGGAAGCTGTTTATCAGCAACAACACAAGAGCTTTGAGGTGCCTGGAGAAGGAGCAATTGAAAGTAGCAGAAACTGAAGTAGTAATTCTGAGGAAAAAATACATTCAAGTTGGATTTTGGATAGAAGATTCCACCTAAAAAGCCACATGAGAACTTTCATCGCTCTGTGTGATCTTTACACACAATAGTTAAAATAAAAAAGGAAGAAAGAAGAACAGCACTTCCAGTTCCAGGCTTGCACTTTGATTCAGGAACAACTTCAAGGTGCCACCTAAGGATCCTTCAGCCCTGTTCCCTGTAACATTCTGTGCTTCTCAGCAGGCTCGTGTCTGAGTACTGAGCCCAGGCAATGTTTCCCAGGGCAGAATTCCCTCAAGCCAGTGAGAAGAGGGCAGTTTCTGAGAATGGCATGGCAGAGGAACAAGGACATGTCTGGACTGGGCCTGTCATGAGGGCCAGTGGTTTCCCTGAGCAGCAGAAACCGTGTCCTGCACTGGTGCTCCCAGACAGGACTGCCAATCCAGCCTCAACCCACGGCAAAGAGCCTGGGAGGAACCAGGCCCAGATTCCTGCGAGTTCCAGCCCCCTAACCCAGACACCTCTCCAGCAGGGGTGTATCCTTCCCATCACCCAGCTCCAGAGACTGAGCTCCCTGCAAGGCAAGCCAGGCAAGAACAAGTGATACCGAGCTAAATCAGAGATTATCCCCTGATCCAGCAGTGTGAATTACACACAGTGAAATTCTCTTCTGCTCAAATCCAGCAGTACGTGCAAATGGGAAGCCCTAACAAATCTTTCACTTTGAAGAAAAAAGCATAAAGCCACACTAAATGGCTGAGTGTCCCTGAGAAAGGATCTTCCAGCAAAGAGCGTGAGTGCCATGAAGGCGGGTTTATTCACAGAGTAAAGCATTACACAGATTTGCCCTTGATCTTTTATTCATAACTCAAGTGCATAATGTATTTTCATCCCAAACAAGCAAAGGGGAAGAGCAGCTTTCCCAGCTGCTCAGGATGCGAGCACAGGCTGGGAGCAAGGCTCAAATGGAGACACGACATCGCTTTCTGCCATCGTGCATCGCACAGAGAGGGGTCACAGCTCCTGCACAGAAACCTTTGCTCCTTCTGGCCAACACCAGGCCCACAGCACACACACAGCACAAGGTCTGAGCCTTCCGAAAGCTGCCAGTACCAGGGAATCATGTTCCAGTGATCTCCATATCAATCACTGCACATCGGGGAACATTCTGGAGAATAATTGATATATGTGTGCTGACAACTCCTTTGGAATTCCACGGCCACTGTTCAACAAAGCAATCTGCTAGGCAAACAGCCCTGACCCCGAGAGAACCAGCATGTGCAGGCAGGCACAGACCTCATGGACACCGGCAACCAAGGATTAAAATCAAACAAAAATCGCTGCTTTCAGTCTCCCCTCTGCACGGCGCTTCCTTCCTCCCTTTCAAGTTCTGCCATAAGAAGGCCTGTTTCAGCAGACATCTTCCTCCTCTCCTTTCCCATCCTCCCATTCCTCCAGAGTTCTTTGAATAATACTTTTATTCTCAGTCTGATTCAAATTATTCTGTTATTAACACTGGTGTAATTAAAGTAATTAACTTTTTTAACATTACAGCTAAAACAAAGCTTTGGTAGCATTATCATGACACCAGCACTATGTAACCCGTGTACTGACTGAGTACTTTTATGAGTACTTTTACCCTTCCCAGGTTGGAGCCATTTCAAGGTCTCTTGCAAATCCAAATTCCCTGTCCAGGCGGGGCCTGGAGCAATCTGGGCTACGGATGGGGTGAGTTTTAAGGTCCTTTCCACCCCAAAGCAGTGTGGGATTCTGGCATTGTGTGGTAGCCCCCAGTGCAGCTGGAGCTGGTGCCTCGGCGAAGGGATGGTGCCTGCTGTTTGGTGTTTGGTGTTTGGTGTGTGGTGTTTGGTGTGTGGTGTGTGGTGTTTGGTGTGTGGTGTGTGGTGTGTGGTGTGTGGTGTTTGTGTTTGGTGTCTGCTGTTGGGGGTATGGTGTCTGGTGTTTGGTGTTTGGTGTTTGGTGTGTGGTGTTTGGTGTGTGGTGTTTGGTGTGTGGTGTGTGGTGTTTGGTGTGTGGTGTGTGGTGTTTGGTGTTTGGTGTGTGGTGTGTGGTGTTTGGTGCCTCCCAGGCTGCAGCTCCAGGCAGTCCATGGGCTGCCCTCCCCAAAGCTTGGGGAAGGAGCAGCTGTGCAGCTGCAGTGCCTGCCCTCCCCAAACCTTGGGGAAGGAGCAGCTGTGCAGCTGCAGTGCCTGCCCTCCCCAAACCTTGGGGAAGGAGCAGCTGTGCAGCTGCAGTGCCTGCCCTCCCCTTGAACCCAGGGGCTGTGTCAGAGCATCCCCTGCCCCGGAGGGCTGGGAGTCCATCCCGTGACTCCCTACAGCAGTGCTGAGATGCTTGATGCAGGGAGAGCTCATCAATGAAAGCTCGACCTAAGCCGACAGGAAATTCTAATAATCTAAGCAAACCCAAACAGGTTTCTCAAAGGCAAAGAGAGTTTCCCCAGCAGGTCCCAATTACACAGCCCAGTGCCTGGGGTTTGGGTCTCATTTCCCTGCCCAGTGAGCTGCAGCGAGTCACAGCTCAGCCGAGGGGCACTAAGCCGCAGCCATCAGATGCAGCCCGCACACTGTGCATGAACGCTGGCATCTTCTCAGCCTGCAAACACTAATGCTCCTGAAGTGTAAATTTGCATGGAGCAGCTTACTGCACAGTTACTGATCCCTGTTTTCCGTGGCTGTTATTCTGCACTGTACTCCACTCAGCTCTACAAAGTGACACATTTCCTGGGAGCCTGTTCTCAGCAGTGCCATGGACTCTGCACCGTCAGATCTGCTTTGTAGGTGAGATTTGGAACAGGGCTGCAATTTAAAAACAGTCATTTCACCAGCAGAATATTACCTACACGAGTTGTAACAAAATGACTGTAACTGTGTCCTGAGCCAAAATGAATTTAAAAAACCAAAGGAAAAACCTACACGTACTTAAAGCAGGAACAGGGCCTGCGTAATGTCGTGTGCCCCCACGGCTGGTGCTCGGCTCCGGAGGCAGGCAGAGCTCAGAGTACATCATGCACGGCATGGAAACTGGTTCTGGTGTACTCTGAGCCTCGTCACCACACAGCCCTTCAGCGAGGGGTGAAACAGGGACAAAGCAGCAGTCCTGGTCGGCTCATTCGGAAGCTTTAGCCGTGCTTCCTCAGCCGGGGCTTTCCCTGACTGCCGCCTCAGCCAGCAAAGCATGGCCTCTCCTCCCTGTGCTCAGCTCTGGGACATGGGAGAGTTAATAAAAACAAATCCTGGTTAACAGCCTGCTAAAATCCTTTTCCCCAGCCCTGGGGATAAACAGCGAATGACCCTAAAAGGAGCTTCTTCACATGAGAGTGTGTTCACAGCGCCAGTCATGTTTTCCTCATGGGCCCCGCATTCCCAGGTCCTGCAGCTTATTTGGGAGGGGTGGGCCAACAGCCGGGCTGTTACAAGACAAAACGACCCACAGCTCTAGCAAAGCTATTTTTGTGTGGCACAGGAAATTTCTTGTGGACATGTGAAAGGCAGCGAAGCCGCTGCACCGGAGCCACACCGACCCCGTGTGGCTGAGCCTGGCCTCGATATTTCTTGTGGACATGTGAAAGGGAGTGAAGCCGCTGCACCGGAGCCACACCGACCCCGTGTGGCTGAGCCTGGCCTCGAGGGCGGGCCGGGCTGAGGGAGGGCTGAGGGAGGGCCGGGGCTGAGGCGGGTCCGGGGCTGAGGGAGGGCCGGGGCTGAGACGGGACCGGCGCTGAGGCGGGTCCGGGGCTGAGGAGGGGCTGAGGCGGGACCAGGGCCGAGGCGGGTCCGGGGCTGAGGAGGGGCTGAGGCGGGACCGGCGCTGAGGCGGGTCCGGGGCTGAGGCGGAGGCAGGACCGGGGCCGAGCCTGAGGCGGGACCGAGCTGGGGCCGTCCCGGGGCCGCCCCGTCCCGCGCGTGCGCGGAGCGGCGCGCGGTGTCCCGGAAGTGGAGGCGCGGCCGTGACACGTCGCAGGGGCCGCGGCGGCGGGAGCGGAGCGGGGCCGGGCCGGGGCCGCAGGTGGGGCCGGGACCCCGGGGAGGCAGCGGGACCCGGGGAGGCAGCGGCCGGGAGCGCGGGGCAGAGACAGCCCGGGGTAACGGGGTAACGGGGCACGGGGCGGAGCGGCGGCCGGGCGCCCGGCGCAGCGCGAGGTGCCGGGCCCGCGGCGGGGAGGGGGGGCGGCGCGCGGGGCCGGTTCGGGCCGGCCGCAACCCGCCTCGCCGGTCTCTTGCAGAGGGGGCGATGTCCGGGTTCGACAGCTTCAACAGGGGCGGCGGCGCGCGGGGCCGGTTCGGGCCGGCCGCAACCCGCCTCGCCGGTCTCTTGCAGAGGGGGCGATGTCCGGGTTCGACAGCTTCAACACCGAATTCTTCCAGAGCAGTTACAGCATCGAGGACCAGGCGCAGCCCTACGACTACACCGGGCGGCAGTACAGCAAGTAACTCGTGTGCCCTGCCCGGGCTCGGCATCCCGGGGAACGGCTCGGGGGAACCCCAAATCTTAGCCCGTCCCACCCCTGCCGTGGCAGGGACACCTCCCACTGTGCCAGGCTGCTCCCAGCCCCAGTGTCCAGCCTGGCCTTGGCACTGCCAGGGATCCAGGGGCAGCCACAGCTGCTCTGGGCACCCTGTGCCAGGCCTGCCCGCCCTGCCAGGGAGCGATTATTTCCCAATATCCCATCCATCCCTGCCCTCTGACATTGGGAAGTCATTCCCCTTGTCCTGGCACTCTAGGCCCTTGTTCAAAGTCCCTCTCCAGCTCTCCTCTAGGCTTCCTTAGGATACTTCTTAGGACAGTCTGTGTCTCCAGGAAAGGTTTGGCACTTCGGCCAGCTGCTGGTTTCTGGAAATGAGTCCTGGTTGTTGTGTTGGATGGAGAGCTGAACTCTCTGTAAATGGCAGTCTAAAGGAATTTTGTGTTCAATTCTCTGCCTGGTAGATTTCAGAGCAAGTGTTAGAAGACTGAAGGACAAGTTATAAGAACAATCTTAATGATATGAGTGATCTGCATGTCCTTGGGAGAAGAAATACTGTTCTTCTGCAGCTCCATCTCCAGTCACTCACTTGGGAACTAGGAATTAGTGTCACCTAAGTGAGCCTGCAATGTCCTGGTGGCTCCCAGGCTCAGCAGGGAGGTGTGGTGGGTGTTCCAGGGGCAGGGGGATCCTGGCAGCCCCGTGTGAACATCCAGCCTTGGGCTGAGGGCTTTGGTCCCTCCGTGTGATCCCTGAGATGGATGGAGCAGGTCAGTGCCCTTTGTGACCTGAACAAAGGTGCCCCCTGTGCTGGGGCTGGCTCTGCTAACACGAGCAGTTCTGCATTTCCCTTCTCTTTCCATAGTTAAAGACTTTGGAAATGTTTATGGAAATCTCTGTGGTGAGACATGGGATGGATTAGTGGCAATAATACCTGAAGAGTTGTGTGGGGCAGAGGGTGGCTTTGATTGGGGCTTTTTGTGGAGGACCTGTGGGATCACATCATGGAACTTTTCAAGGCAGAAGGAAGGGTTGGCTGTGACATACTGACTGGAACAAGCTTTGCCTTGCAGGAGGTGTCTCAGCAGCAGCTCTGGGTGTGCCCTAACGTGGGGTTGTGCTTTGCAGGCCCTATGGAGGCTACGAGTACCCCCAGCAGGCTGCCTTTGTGCCCCATGACATGATGCAGCAGCAGCAGCCCTACACGGGGCAGATCTACCAGCCCACACAGGGCTACACTCCAGCCTCAGCACAGTCTTTTTATGGAAGCAACTTCGAGGATGAGCCTCCGCTATTAGAAGGTATAACTTTGCTGTGGCCTAAATCCAGAACTCCTCCTAGTTTGGGGGTAAGTTGGTAGCAGAGTGTGGAGTCCCTGCTGCTGGGAGTGCTCAGTGCGTTTGAAATTCTCATTGATTTTTTTTTTTTTAACCTGCATTTTGGCATGTGAAATCCCTGTGAACTTCTGCAGTTGGACATTTGTGCTTTCTTGCTTCACACCAGCTGCTGTGTGTGCAGATTAAATCAGTTAACTGGGAGGCCTGACTTTGTGGCAAAACACTTAATATTCCTCATGTTGTAAATAATAATTGTAACTGCCCACTCTGTAAAATACGTGCCTGCAGGTGCTGTGAGTTGATTCTTGGTTAGAGCAGGAGTGTTTCATTGCTAACAAGGAATGCTAAATGCTGCAGAAGCACCTGTGTGGAGTACAGCCTGTGCAAAGTGCCAGGCTGGATATTCAGCTAAGTCTGGCTTGCTGGGATCAGTTTCCAGCTTATTTCTGTTATTTTTCAGTTCCAAACAACTGAATAAACCGTCAGTGTTACAGGGTGGAGAGACAGGCATCTGTCACCTGTCCCCAGGCACGATACCTTCCACCCCCTGGGCTTTTTTATTAAATATTACTTTATTTACATAAATAAAACTGGAACTGGGCTGAAAGGATCTCTGTGAACCCAGAACTCTGTGCTTGGGTCCTTCAGAAACCACCTGGGCACTTCCCAGCACCTGAGACTGGGAATGTGTGGAGGCAGCAGGAGGAAACAGGGGAGGGCTCAGTTCCCTGGTGCCCACCACGGGTCTGGGGGAGAAGCAGGGAAGACAAAGAGGGGAGCGAGTGGGGCAGCCAGGAAGGAAAGAAATGAAATCCACGTTCTGTTCACTTGCAGAATTGGGGATCAATTTCGACCACATCTGGCAGAAAACACTAACGGTGCTGCACCCCCTGAAGGTGGCTGATGGCACCATCATGAACGAGACGGACCTGGCCGGGCCCATGGTCTTCTGCCTGGCCTTTGGGGCCACCCTGCTGCTGGTGAGGCACTGCCACGGGGCTGCTGGGCACAGCTGTGCTGGGACACGTGCCACAGGGCTGCTGGAGTCTGGGCACGGGGGCCAGGAAAGCTCTTCCTTTTCATGGAGTGTGCTGAGTGGGAAGGGACCCCCAGGGGTGGTCGGAGTGCAGCTCCTCACCCTGCACAGGACAGAAATCTGTGTGTGAATGGGAGAGGGGCTGGGGCCTCTCACCCTGCTGGGATGGATGAGCTCTGTCACACCAGGTGGGACTGCAGTGTCAGGTCACTCTGGAGCAAACCTGCTCTCACACTTTGTGCTGCTCAGTGGGCCTGGCACTGCTGGAGCCTGGTCACTTTTTCTAACTGAGCTTAATTGGAATAATTGTGCTTTAATGGCTCACAGATGACAGCAAACAGTGTTCCTTGGCATTGAAAGCTTCAGGGGTTTTAATCTGTTCTAGCTTTAAATGCTTCAGGCACTGCTTGTCATTTCTGCCTAAAATTTCACATTGCTGTGACAGTTAAAACACACTTTGGTACCAAGGGGCCTTCAAGCCTACTTTAATAAGTAACTTCTATTTATGGAAAGTAGGCCAGTCAAATTAATGAACATGTTTATTATAGATACGTTTGGATTTCCTTTTCCTAAAAATTTATTTCTCCTGTGTGCTTTTCAAAAAAATCCATGGAATGTGGTGAAGGGAAGTGGGCTGAGCCTGGCACAGAGGTTGCAGCAGGTGTGATTGTTTCCTGTGCTGCTTGGGAAGGAGGAGAGCTGGGTCTAAGCACATGCAGTTTGGAAGTTGTTGGAGGGGGACACAGCACAGCTCTGTGTCCTGCAGGGGTGCCTTGGGCAGGTCCTGCAGGGGAAGCAGCAGTCTCAGCCTGGGAAAACCTGGAGATGACCAGAACACATGGACATAACCCACATGTGCTTCCCTTGTGCTTGTGAACAAACAAAGTTTGGGTTTGGCTTTTTAAAATCTCCCTCAGCTAATCCCAAGTTCACACCCAGTGCGTGGCAGCTCAGCCTCAGCTGTTCCTGAATAATTTTAGAATAATTTTCTTTGCGCCATAACTTCGTGCATTCTACCACAAATTAAAGGACTTCAGCTCTGGGTTTGCCAAGAAGTTCCTGCATTAGTTTTGTTGTCTTTACACACCAGTTGTGTAAAGATCATTATTGCAAGTAATCAGCACAAGAAGTCCTTGATTAAACCCTGAACAGCTCCTGGGCTGAGATCAGAGAACAGCCACCAGATCAGAACCTGTTCATTGAGATCCACAGAGTCAGGAGGAATTCCAGGCTCCTGGAGCATGAGGTGTCCTGGGACTCTGGGGGGAAACACTCCACGTGGGGTAGGAGTGAGGGAGCTGGGGCTGGGGGGCAGTGCCTGTGCCCACCCCTGCCGTGTTCCAGGGTGGGTAGATCTGTTCCTGGGCTGGTTCCATCCTGGGTTGGTTCCATCCTGACCCCATCCTGGTCCCATCCTGTGCTGGTTCCATTCTGGTTCCATCCTGACTGCAATCCTGACCCAGTTCCATCCTGATCTCATCCTGGGCTGGTTCCATCCTGGGCTGGCTCCATCCTGACCCCATCCTGGTCCCATCCTGTGCTGGTTCCATTCTGGTTCCATCCTGACTGCAATCCTGACCCAGTTCCATCCTGACCCCCATCCTTTGCTGGTTCCATCCTGACCCCATCCCGTGCTGGTTCCATCCCATGCTGGTTCCATCCCGTGCTGGGTCCATCCTGTGCTGGTTCCATCCTGACCCCATCCTGTGCTGGATCCATCCTGTACTGGTTCCATCCTGGTTCCATCCTGATCCCACCCCGTGCTGGTTCCACCCCGACCCCATCCCGACCCCAATCCTGACCCCATCCTGACCCCATCCTGACCCCATCCCATGCTGGTTCGATCCTGATCCCATCCTGTGCTGGTTCCATCCTGACCCAATCCTGTGCTGGGTCCATCCTGTACTGGTTCCATCCTGGTTCCATCCTGATCCCACCCCGTGCTGGTTCCACCCCGACCCCATCCCGACCCCAATCCTGACCCCATCCTGACCCCATCCCATGCTGGTTAGATCCTGATCCCATCCTGTGCTGGTTCCATCCTGACCCAATCCTGTGCTGGGTCCATCCCGTGCTGGGTCCATCCCGACCCCATCCTGAATCTCATCCTGTGCTGACCCCATCCTGTGCTGGTTCCATCCTGACCCCATCCTGACCCCATCCCATGCTGGTTCCATCCTGATCCTATCCCGTGCTGGTTCCATCCTGACCCCATCCTGACCCCATCCCATGCTGGTTCAATCCTGATCCTATCCCATGCTGGGTCCATCCTGACCCCATCCTGACCCCATCCCGTGCTGGTTCCATCCCATGCTGGTTCCATCCCGTGCTGGGTCCATCCTGTGCTGGTTCCATCCTGACCCCATCCTGACCCCATCCCGTGCTGGGTCCATCCCGTGCTGGTTCCATCCTGACCCCATCCTGACCCCATCCCATGCTGGTTCAATCCTGATCCTATCCCATGCTGGGTCCATCCTGACCCCATCCTGACCCCATCCCGTGCTGGTTCCATCCCATGCTGGTTCCATCCCGTGCTGGGTCCATCCTGTGCTGGTTCCATCCTGACCCCATCCTGTGCTGGATCCATCCTGTACTGGTTCCATCCTGGTTCCATCCTGATCCCACCCCGTGCTGGTTCCACCCCGACCCCATCCCGACCCCAATCCTGACCCCATCCTGACCCCATCCCATGCTGGTTAGATCCTGATCCCATCCTGTGCTGGTTCCATCCTGACCCAATCCTGTGCTGGGTCCATCCCGTGCTGGGTCCATCCCGACCCCATCCTGATCCCATCCCGTGCTGGGTCCATCCCATGCTGGTTCCACCCTGTGCTGGGTCCATCCTGACCCCATCCCGACCCCATCCTGATCCCATCCTGTGCTGGGTCCATCCTGACCCCATCCCGTGCTGGGTCCATCCCGTGCTGGTTCCATCCCATCCTGACCCCATCCCGTGCTGGGTCCATCCCGACCCCATCCTGACCCCATCCTGTGCTGGTTCCATCCTGACCCCATCCTGACCCCATCCCGTGCTGGTTCCATCCCATGCTGGTTCCATCCCGTGCTGGGTCCATCCTGTGCTGGTTCCATCCTGACCCCATCCTGACCCCATCCCGTGCTGGGTCCATCCCGTGCTGGTTCCATCCTGACCCCATCCTGACCCCATCCCATGCTGGTTCGATCCTGACCCCATCCCATGCTGGTTCCACCCCGTGCTGGGTCCACCCCGTGTGGGTCCATCCCGACCCCATCCCGCCCCACCCCGTCCCCCATCCCGCCGTGCTGACCCCGTGCCGTGCCCGGCTGCAGGCTGGCAAGATCCAGTTCGGCTACGTGTACGGGATCAGCGCCATCGGCTGCCTGGGCATGTTCTGCCTGCTGAACCTGATGAGCGTGACCGGCGTGTCCTTCGGCTGCGTGGCCAGCGTGCTGGGCTACTGCCTGCTGCCCATGATCCTGCTCTCCTCCTTCGCCATCGTCTTCTCGCTGCAGTAAGTGCTGCCCCGGGCACAGATTCCTCCTGACAGGGGCAGGGCAATCACTGAGAGGGGTTGCACCTTCTGTGCTGGAGCTGTGTATCATTTGAGTGTGACAGGAATCTTCAGGAAGGGCAAGGATTAATTATCAATGGCTTCAGGTATTTACTGGGGGGTGAATCCTGGCTTTACCTCCAAGTCATTAAACAGTTTTTGAGCACTTAGACTCCAAGAGCAATCTCAGGTTTGTTTTCAGCCAGTTTTGAATCTGATGGGTCTCAGCACCTGTAAAGTCTGAAAGTAATTGTTATTGAAGACACAAATTAGGATTTTACAAATACAAGAAAATGAGAATGATTCGTCTTGGCTCTGCAAATTTAGGGACTGCAAAGAAACAGCTTAGCACAGTTCTATTAGTCACTGCTTTGAAATTTTCATATGCATAGAGTTAATTTTGAGGGGGCTTTCTACCATCATAATTGACTGATACTGTTCTAAAATTCTAGAATCCCAGAATGGTTTGGCTTGGGAAAGCCCATCCAGTGCCACCCCTGCCATGGCAGGGACACCTCCCACTGTCCCAGGCTGCTCCCAGCCCATGTCCAGCCTGGCCTTGGCACTGCCAGGGATCCAGGGGCAGCCACAGCTGCTCTGGGCACCCTGTGCCAGGGCCTGCCCAGTGTTTTTAGCAGGACTGTTTCATTTAAAGCCAAATGCTGAAATTCATCCCAGGACCTGTACAAGGTGTTGGATGAGTCCAGGTCTGACTCCTGCAGGTGGATATACACAGGGCTCACAGGAATTCTCTTCTTTCTGCCTTTCCAGGGGCATGATGGGGATTATTCTCACGGCTGGAATTATTGGCTGGTGCAGCTTTTCTGCTTCCAAGATCTTTATCTCTGCCTTAGCCATGGAGGGCCAGCAGCTGCTCGTGGCCTATCCCTGCGCGTTGCTGTACGGAGTGTTCGCCCTCATCTCCGTCTTCTGAACAGACTCTGGGGGACAGCAGGGCCAAAAGGAAAATCCCAGCTTGGAACATGGACTTGGACCAGAAACAGCTGCAAACAACTGTCTCGTGTTGCTATCATGAAACTTAGACCTGTTTGAATCACCTGGAACAATGGAAAATGTCTCGTGTTCACTTTTTTAGGACCTTGAATACTGTTTTCAATGACCTGGAGAGTCCAGAGCTTTAATACGTGTTCATGCTTATCAAGTTCCTGTGATTTCTTTCCCATTCCTAGATATTTAGAAAAAGTAACTTTTGGTTGTTTATTTGAGGGTTGTGATTTTTGTTCATTTTGTTTTGTTTTGTTTTGTAGGGGAGGGCGAAGGGTTGCAGTTACAAATTGGTAGATTTTTATCCAAAACAGTTAAAGGAGCTGCCATGGATCTGGGGGACTCTGGATAAATCTGCAGGAAAGGGGAACCTGTTTCCTGACCCCTCTCACCAAAAATGCACAAATGAACAAAAGTAATTAGAGTATTTCCTGTATTTTAACCAATATCCTCCTAAGCTCTCCAGTCTCAATTATTTGTTCATTTGCTGTGAGAGTATTTCAGGATTTAAGATACTTAAATTATGAAGTAGAAAACAGATGCTTAAAAGTGAAAGGGATCTGTGATTCTGTCACACTTGAAACATGCCCACCTTGGGGTGTCTGTAGCTTTATGTTAACTGGGGTTTCTGAAGGACGTGGGCAGAGGTTCCTTCCCTCATGGTGCACATTCTGCTGGATGGATGAAGAGGAATCTCTCTCACAGTGCTTCCAAGGAAAACACCATTTGGAAAACGTTATGCTTGTCAGTATTGTAGTTATTGTAAAATAATTTAAGGCATATTGATTAAATTTTCCTTAAATTTTGAAAAAGGTGTTTGATTTTCCTAGCCTTTATTTTTGATGTTCAGTTACTAAAATAGAAAGTTTCATGTTGAAACAAAAACACATTTAAAATTGAATTCATTGGGTGGATTTGGTGTTGGCTACAGGGAGTGAAGAGCAGGAGGGAGCTCCTGTCCTGTGTGTGTGCAGATCAATAGCAATGATTGCTAATGAGCCTGATTAAACACAGTTCTAGGATGCAGAGCTCCCTCAGCTGCTTGAGCAGGTCAGGTTCTAACACTCTAATATTGTACTTTGAGAACACCAAATCAGCTTATCCTGCACATTCCAGAGGGGAAGTTCTTAAAGCCTTGCAGTGATTCCGTAGGTGCCTTCCAGGGTGATCACCTGGGCATTAAAATACTATCAATAACGTTTTCTTTCACCAGCATGAGCAAACCTCAGTGCACAGGAAGAACAGCTCAGTGTTGCCCTGGCAATAGAGCTGCTGAGTTTGGAGAAGCCATAGGAAAGGGGATTTATTTAGATTGAAATGCTCACAAAGTCAGCAGAGGAGGACGCTGCACGTTCTACCCCAGCAGTGAGGCTTGACCCAGGAGTTTCCTCTGCACAGAATTGAGCAGTTTGTAACTGGATTTCTAAGTGCTCTCTGGGGAGCAGAGAGAAGCAGATGGGAGCAGGAGGTCAAACACTTGACTTCATGGAGGACTTGATAAAAACCAGTTATGTCAGAGTGCTTGCCTTAAAGATCCCAAACTTCTGGTTCAGTAATTAATGTGATTGCCTCGACTCTTTATTGCCTTTCCAAAATCAATCCCACCGATTTTCTGTAATGAAGTTTTGTCCTAGTTCTTGCTTCAATTTCAGTTACATTTCAGATGATTCCATCTCCCCCTCCCGTAGAATGCTGGGATTGGAGGCTGCAGCTCTGCACTCCCACATTTGCCTTTCTCAATCAGGAGGACTTTTTCACTCCCACAGTCTGTCCCCCATCCTTGTCACCTGCAGTGCCAGCCCCACGTTATCCTGCTGTGGCTCCCTTCGTGTTGCTCAGCTTAAAGCCCTCAAACAAATGCTGCTTTTCAAACCCACCCTTGTTACTGCCCCGTCTTGAAACCATGCCCTGCCCTGCAGGAGCTGCGAGTTGCCTTTTCCAGTTTGTGCGTGGTCACCCCAGGCTGTTGGTGACAGTGACAGTGACAGTGGCTCTGTTTTTCAGCTCCCTTTGCTGTGAGGCAGCTGCTGGCCCCGGTTCCGTTTGGTTCCGTTCCTGTACCAGCAAATTCCCGGGCACATCCTGTGTTTGCAATGTGCTGCTGTGCCTGTCCCCTCTGGAGCAGCCTGAGGCCTGGCTGCAGGGGTAGTGCTGGAACGTTCCACGGGGCTCTCTGTGCTGGGACAGACTGGGACCCACTGGGACAGACTGGGACCGGGCTGGGACCCACTGGGACAGAATGGGACCGGGCTGGGACCCACTGGGACAGACTGGGACCGGGCTGGGACCCACTGGGACAGAAGGGACCGGGCTGGGACCGAGCCCTGGGGCGAGGCTGGCACAGCCGGGGGGTCACCGGCTGCTGCCCCCCTGGGGCTCTGCAGCCTCCGGGGTTTGTTACTGGCTTCAGGGACTGGGCTATTCAAAGAGCACCCGAGCTTTGTGACCACAGCCCGGACACGGGGCAAAGCCGAGCAGCCGTGCCGAGCCCCCCGTGTCCCCCCGGGGCTGCTCCGAGCCGGCGTGCGGGGCCGGGCGCTGCTGTTCGCAGCCTCTCCACTGGGTGGGTGTGCAGCATTCCCGGTGCACAGCATTCCCGCTGTACAGCATTCCCGGTGTGCAGCACTCCCAGTGTGCAGCACTCCCGACGTGCAGCATTCCTGGTGTACAGCATTCCCGATGTACAGCATTCCCGGTGTGCAGCATTCCCGATGTACAGCATTCCCGGTGTGCAGCACTCCCGGTGTGCAGCACTCCCGTTGTACAGCACTCCCGGTGTACAGCATTCCCGATGTACAGCACTCCCGGTGTGCAGCATTCCCGGTGTGCAGCATTCCCGGTGTGCAGCACTCCCGATGTACAGCATTCCCGGTGTGCAGCATTCCCGGTGTGCAGCACTCCCGGTGTACAGCACTCCCGGTGTACAGCATTCCCGCTGTACAGCATTCCCGGTGTGCAGCATTCCCGGTGTGCAGCATTCCCGCTGTACAGCATTCCCGATGTACAGCACTCCCGGTGTGCAGCACTCCCGGTGTGCAGCACTCCCGGTGTGCAGCATTCCCGGTGTGCAGCACTCCCGGTGTACAGCACTCCCGGTGTACAGCACTCCCGGTGTGCAGCATTCCCGGTGTTCTCCCGAGCCGGGCACACAGCCCCGGCAGCGCTGGGGAAAAGCCCTCAAAAGCCCTCCCGGCCCATGGGGTCCCAGCTGTGCCTGAGCCCCACCCTGTGCCAGCCCAGAGCACCGAGTGTTGGCCAAGAACTCCTCGGGCACCTGCAGGGATGGGGATCCAAACCTCCCTGCCGGGGTTTAACCTCCTCCATGCAGCAATTCCTGCTGGATCCAGGTCCGTGCTGTGCTACAAGCACCTGAGCATCACCATCTCAGCTCACTGCTGCACTCAAAGCTGCTGCTGGGCTTGGAAGCCTTTCCCTGCTCCTGCTCTCCTGCCGGTGTCCCACACCAGCAGCAGTGCAGCTCCCTGTGGCCACAGCCCTGATCCCGCTGGCTCTCTGTCCCTGGCAGGGGAAGGATCCATTCCAGCCATGATGGGGATCCCTCATGGCAATGGGGAACTTTGCTGTGTCTCATTCCCTGGACAGCAGGGAATAGTTCTGAGAGGCTTTCAGCATCTTCAGTCAGAATGCATCGATGCATTCACATGTCTGCACAGTCAAGATGACAATTCTAACACCATGGGGTAGTTTATTTCCATTCATTTATTTAATTATTCACTTTAAATATCAAAGTCTGTGTGGGGGTTTTGTTGGTTTTTAATTGCATGGGCCTCTCCTCATCTCACTTCCTTATCCCTGGTGATTTCCCTGTCATTGCTGGATACACCATCAGAATTAAGTTTCCAGTGTGCACATTGACAAAGGAGAACATAATAATTACAAATGATTGATCAGTGCAAGCCCACAACATTGGATTAATTCTTCCCTCCTTCCCACCACTGTTAATTCAGAATAAATTTGAAGCAATCAAGAGATCTTCACTCATGTGCTGATGATCTTCATGTTCTGCCTGAGCTTTAATTGAGCTTAAAAGGCCTAATTCTGCCTCAAATCTATTCTTAGTGTTGTTTGAGACCTGAATGTAGAGTTTGAATTTGAAGATGATCCTCCTGCCTACACCTAGCTGGGATTAGTTCCCCACCCAGTCAGTGCTTCCACTAACTTGCCCCGTTCCCAGGTGGGGTGGCTGTGCTGGGATGGAGCTGATGGATGGAGTGGGATTGCATCCTCCCACTCCTCAGATCCACTGCAAGACATGGGGGTTTGTCTAGAGGGTGCCAGGAGGAAATAAAGCCCTGGGGCTGGCACAGGGGCCTGGGGGAGAACTCAGCGAGCACAGGGAGCTGTGGGGGTCACCCAGAACACAGAGCCAGACTCCTGCTGGGGAACAGCAGGGTTTGCCTTCAGCTCTCTCCCTGCTTCTGCCTCTGCACATTCTCTGTTTGCTCCCTGGATTGCTGAGCAGGTGGTGGAATAACCACGGGCTCCCTTTCTTGGGCCTTCATTATTTCAGAGCAAACACAGCACAATTCTGGACCCTGGAGGAAAGACAGCCAAGCTGAGTTTTGGACCTGTAAAGTGCTGGCAGCAGCGAGATAACACCCATTAAAGCCATCAGGCTGGAGCTCTGAAACCTCTGCAGTTTACCCAGTAATTTGTCTGGAAGGCTGTTCTAAGGGAGCTTTTTCCATGGAAACCTGCAGCGTGATCCCCCAAACAACTCCGTGCGCTCCGCCGTCGCCGGGCTCGTGTTTAGATCCCACCCAGCTCTGTTGGCCTGGTTGCCATGGCCCCGTTTTCTCTCCAGACCCTGCTGGATGGAGCCTCGCAGGGAGCCGGGGCCGGGCTGTGCCCGTTCTGTGGGGAACGAGCCGGGCAGGGATGGGCTGGAGGTGCTGCAGGTGCAGGAATGCTGCCTGCTCCTGCCCAGCCCGTGCCCAGCCCTGCCAGTCCCTGCCCAGCGCCCACCCAGCCCCTGCAGTCCTCTCCAGCCCCTGCCCATCCCCTCCAGTCCCTCTCCATCCCCTCTCCAGCCCCTGCCCAGCCCCGTGCCCACCCAGCCCCTGCAGCCCCTCGGGCACTGACACCTCTCCCTGCAGAGCAGCTTACAAAGGTGTTGGTTAATTATTGTGTTGATTTTTGCATGACAGCGGGAGGACTGGGGCACAGAGCAGGGGAATGTTTGTTGGGAGGTCACTGAGCAGGACACCGGGCCAGGCCCCCAGGTCTGCTGGGAAAACAGCCCCAGCACAGCAGAGTGTCTTTACCTTCTGCTCATCAATCCCGTTGTCAGCAATTGACCTGCATCACTCTCTGAACCAGGAATTTCTGACTGCTTTTTTATTGCTGTGGTTCTCGATACTTCTCACTGTTTCCTGGCTTTATTTCAGCACATCTCCAGAGGGATTCTCCTGGTCAGGCACAGATCCGTAGGGCAGATGTCCATAGATGAGTAACTCACCCTAGGCTTTACCGACAGGGGCTCTTTCCTCACCTTTAAGTCATAATGCCAGCTGGGGCAGCCCCTGTGCCCGAGAAGGGGAGCCGGTGAGCCCGGTCCCTCGGGAACCCCTGCGGGGCAGGAGGGGACAGGGCTGGGAGCAGGGACAGCCCGGGCTGCGGAGGGGTCACGGCCCCGGGGCCAGCCCAGAGCAGCCCTGCAGAGGCACGGGCCGGCCAGGGCCACCAGAGCTGGGGACAGAGGCCAGCTCTGGGTGCCACTAGATGGCAACAGGCGCATGGCGATGGGCGCATCCCAGCCGGGGTGCCAGCAGCGCCGGGGCTGCGGGATGCTGCAGGTGCCATGGCCCGAATGCGATTGCCCGGGCACTGCCCGCCGTGCCAGCCGGGCCCGCAGCCGGGCAGGAGCCGGGCCCGGAGCTGGTACCGGAGCTGGTCCCGGAGCTGGTCCTGGAGCTGGTCCCGGAGCTGGCAGGAGCTGGTCCCGGAGCTGCTCCCAGAGCTGGTCCAGAGCTGGTCCCAGAGCTGGTCCCAGAGCTGGCAGGAGCTGGTCCCAGAGCTGGTCCAGAGCTGGTCCCAGAGCTGGTCCCAGAGCTGGTCCCAGAGCTGGCAGGAGCTGCTCCCGGAGCTGCTCCCAGAGCTGGCAGGAGCTGCTCCCGGAGCTGCTCCCGGAGCTGCTCCCGGAGCTAGCAGGAGCTGCTCCCAGAGCTGGTCCCAGAGCTGGCAGGAGCTGGTCCCGGAGCTAGCAGGAGCTGCTCCCAGAGCTGCTCCCAGAGCTGCTCCCGGAGCTGCTCCCGGAGCTGATCCCAGAGCTGGTCCCAGAGCTGGCCCAGGACACCCCAGCACATACCAGGGATGGGGCTGCTTTTGGGTACTCTGTGTTGGAGACATTTAACATGTCAGAGCATAAGAGAGAAGCCCTGCTTTGGTCTGAGAATTATCCAGAGCTTCCCCCTGATCCACAAAATTCACAGAATGGCCAGGTTGGAAGAGAGCTTCACAATCATCAAGTCCAGCCCCAGCACTCAGCTGATGGGTGCAGGGATTCATTCGTGGGGGAAGGAATGGAGGTGCTCTCTGCTCCCGGGCTCTGTGCCTGCTGAGCAAGCCCAGCGATGGCTCCGGGTCCCCGAGGGTCTCTGGGGTCTCACTCCAGAGCCTGCAGCCACCCTGGGGCACAGGGCATGTGTGCACCCCGCTCCTCCTCCCCACAGAAGCTCCAAATCCTCTGCAGCCATGCTAAAAAAGCCAGAAAGGGGTGGAGAGGATAATGGGTTCTGGCCAACTGCCACTTCCCTTAGCAGGGAAAAGTTACTGGCTGTTCTAGTGACCTCCACAGTCATTTAACCAGCTACACTTAATTATGCTGAGTAATATAAAAAATTCCTTATATTCTGCAAGCAAATTCCTCCTTGGTCGATGGAAAACAGAAAGCCAGCAGAGTAGGAAAATGCCTCTGCCTGACAGCACTGCCTTATAATCTATTTTTAACTGAATTTCTCCATCTCCTTTGTAAAGAAATAACACTTCTTCATTGCCTCTGGCCATAATTAATGTGCCGTAACTCAAGTCCAAGAGACATATAAAACCAGACTTTAAACAGAGCATTAGCTTTCAAGCAGAGCAAATAATTTTGGAGAAAATAGTGTTTTCTATACTTAAAACTTTTCCCCCTGGTTTTCATTAAAGCCCTTCAGCTGCTCAAACACAGAACGTGCTTCCCCCAGCCCCGTGCTGGTCTGAGCACGTCCTTCCCCAGGGCCTGAGCATCCCAGCAGCAGGAGCAGCCAGGGGGGCTCACCTGCTGCCCCTGCCTCTGGCTGCTTGGGTTGGAAAAGAACACAGCCTTTCTCCTTGCAGAAAGGGGAGCGCAGGAGAGAATAAACAACTGAAGTGTTTAAAGCCCGTGTTCAGTAATCCCTGAACCCCAGCCCCCTGCTCTCAGTGCCCGGCGACGGGCGGCTCCCGGGAGCCAAGGGCTGCTGGAGCAGAAGGAAAGCACCTCATTTTGAACACATTTTGAAGCTGTGAACAGCTCCTGTACAGGACTAACCCCAAGGAGACTCTCAGGGCTGCTGGCAGCAGCAGTCCCCACCCAGTCCATCCCCTGCAGTCACCCCTCAGCCCTGGCTCAGGGTGCCACAGCAGCACCGCTGCCCACTGCCAAGGTTTGCACCCTAAAGGTGCCAGGGGAATGGGGGTGAGGCCACAGCAGCACCGCTGCCCCCTGCCAAGGTTTGCACCCTAAAGGTGCCAGGGGAATGGGGGTGAGGCCTGGAGCCAGGGCAGGATGGCACAGAGACCCCTCCCTGCCTGCCTGCTGCTGTCCCCCTGCCCAGCTGAGACCCCTGTGCCTGTCCCAGCTCTGCCCAGGGCAGCACAGAGCATCCTGCTCCTGCCAGCCTGCTGGGCTGGGCACGAGGAGAGAGGGGCCAGGGAGGCTGCAGGTGTGCCCTGCCCGTGGGGGAATGGCACGGCATGGCATGGAACGTTTGAGCTGGGAGGGACCTACAGCAATCTTTTGGTTGAGCTGATGAGCCACGTGTGCCCCATTGCCACAGCTGGTGCCATGTGCTTGATTTGCTCATGCCCACAGGTGCTCCCAAAGTGCCCACAGGTGTTCCCAAAGTGCCCACAGGTGTTTCCAATGTGCCCAAAGTGCCCACAGGTGTTCCCAATATGCCCAAAGTGCCCACAGGTGTTTCCAATGTGCCCATTGTCACAGGTGTTCCCCATGTGCTTGATTTGCCCATCACCACAGGAGTTCCCAAAGTGCCCCTGCCCACAGGCGTCCCCCATGTGTCCCCCCGTGCCCCACCTGCCCTTTCCTGTTTATCAGCGCAGCCAGAGGGGCTCTGCCTGTTCCTCTGAGGGTCACTTTGCTTGCAGGAGGACACTGGGTGCAGGTAAGGGCTGTGCTGGGGTGTTGGAGGGGGGCTTCTGGGGGCCAGGGTGTGGGAGGAGGCTCCTGGGGGCTGTGCAGCCCTGGCTGCAGCAGGACAGAGCTGCCTGGTGCTGCTGGGCTGTCCCTCTGGCTGTGTTCCCCGTGGGTCTGGGACCCTGGGGCTGTGTCTGCCTCCTGGCCCTGCTCTGGGTGGGCTCAGTGCTGGTGTTGGGGGTGTCCTGGGATGGGGGAGCCCCCTCCCCTCAGGCTGTGCAAGTGGTCAGGGCTCTGCTGCACGCCACAAGGAAGCCCAGCCTCATCTCAGGATGTGCTATATGGTAAAATATGTTGTTATGGCAACTCAAATTCTAAAAATAGACCAAGGAGAAAAAGATGATGTACATAAAAATGACCACATTTTAATTATGAAGGGTTTTAAATGCTTTCTGTGTGAAGAATCCTGAAGTTTCTGTGTGAGTTTGGCTGTGCTGTAACTCTGAGCCTGGGAGGGTCAGGAACTGCAGGGATGCTTCCAGAACCCCTGGGCAGCAGCTGGGGCTGAGCAGCTGAGAGAGAGCAGGGAGAAGCTCAGGCTGTGGGGGGTCCTGCTCAGAGACTGAATGTCCCAGTCCTGAAACTCCATCTGAGCAAAAAACTTCATCTTTGGGTTAAATTAAAAATCTTCCTGAGCAAACCCTGCTGTTGGAAGCTGGGGCCAACTGGAGCAGCAGAAGCTGTTCCATGGCTTGGTTTCTGTTGCCCAGAGCAGCTGTGGCTGCCCCTGGATCCCTGGCAGTGCCAAGGCCAGGCTGGACACTGGGGCTGGAGCAGCCTGGGATGGTGGGAAGTGTCCCTGCCATGGCAGGGGTGGGCTGGATGGGATCTAAGGTCCCTTGCCACCCAAATCCATCTGGATTCTCTGAGCTGCAAGTGCTGGGGCAGGAGTTGGCTGTGGGCTGGTGGCTGTGTAGGTAAAGGGTAACAATTCATCATCCTCTGGCACTATAGCCAGTGGCTTTACAGGGACTCTGCTCTGGTGTCAGACCTGGCTGCCCTCCCTGTCCCTCATCACCCAGGGCAGGAGCTTTGGCTCCTTTGCTTTTCCCACTCCTTGTGTGTTGTGAAAGGCAATGCTTGGAGCCGAGTCTGCTCTCTCAGTAACAACAGCAGTGGCACCCAGTGCTGCTCTGGGGTCCCTCAGTGCTGCTGGCACTGCTAAACCTCCAGGGGCTGCCCAGGGCCAGCCTTTGGGCTGCGGGGAGAGCTGAACTTCAGCCCCTCTTGGAACCTCTGGGGAGAGGAGAGCTTCGGGTCAGAATCCAAGCTGCAGCTGCAATCCTTTCATTAACTGTGGCTCAACTTCCCTGGAGCTGCCAGGGAGGGCTTGGGGTGGGTCTGGCACTGCCAGGACTGCCAATTCCCGGGGCAGGAATGGCTCCTGTCCTCGCCCAGGGAGGGGAGTGCTGGGCTTGGTGCTGCCCCTGCCAGGCTCGGCTCTGCCCCTGCCAGGCCCGGCTCAGCCCCTGCCAGGCCCGGCTCTGCCCCGGCTCTGCCCCGGCTCAGCCCCTGCCAGGCTCGGCTCAGCCCCTGCCAAGCTCAGCTCAGCCCCTGCCAGCCCCGGCTCAGCCCCTGCTGCCCCTGCCAGCCCCAGCTCAGCCCCTGCCAGGCCCGGCTCAGCCCCTGCTGCCCCTCTGTGCCCCAGGGCTGGGGTGGTCCTGGCACCCCCCCTGTCCCTCCACAGCTGGGGGAGCCCTGCACCCTCTGAAACACAAACATCTGGAGAGGGGGCCACAGAGAGGAAACTCTCCTCGGTACAGAGGGAGAGCTGTGAGTGTCAGCTGCACGGGCTGTGTGTACGAAAAGCAGCGTTTAATTAAATAAAGATAATGTAAATAGAAATGTGCATCGGCCCGCTGTGTGCCACAGATGGAGGGAGCTGCCAAGGAGCAGGAGTTCCCTGCCTGGCCCCTGCTGCCAGCAGGAACCAACTCCCTGCCCGGGCTGAGCGTTCCCCTCTGAATGTATAGACACAGAAATAGGTGTATGTGTGTTTACCACGGGCTCTAATTCCTTAGGTGCTATAAATTCCGTGCCTCTTCCAAATATTTGAATACTCCTGTGACCTTCTAAGCCAAACAGGCAGAGTAAACTGTATGCAATCTATATGTGCAGGGGCTGTCAGTGAGAGCTAACATTTACCCAGAGCTGGAGCTGTTTATATTGCAGCTGCATGAAAAATGGCAAATCGGAGAGAGAAGAGAGGCTGCTCCGCCAGGAGGCCCAGGGAACCGGGAGGGGGTGGCCTGGGATGGGGATGGAGGGGGGCTGTGCCTCCCCCCAGGATGGGGCTGTGCCCCCTGGGATGGGGCTGTGTCTGTGGGATAGGGATGGGGCTGTGCCCCCTGGGATGTGTTCATGGGATAGGGATGGGGCTGTGCCCCCTGGGATGTGTTCATGGGATAGGGATGGGGCTGTGCCCATCTCCGGGGATCCCCTTGCCTGTCCTGCCCCACAGGGAGCCCTGGCTTTGGGGCTGATGCTGTGGCCACCAAACCCCCCAGTGCTGCTGGCTCCCCAGGTGAGCCCCTGGGAATCATCCTGGCTCGCAGTGTTGAGTTGAAAGGAAGAGTGTGAAATTGGAGTTTTGTGTTCCAGATGCTGCCTGTGGGAGGTTTTGGGTGCCCCCTTACCTGGGTGGCTCTGTGGGAGCCCCACAGGAGCTCTGGGATTCTCTCTGAGCTGTGTTTGAGATGGCTCTGCCCCTGTGCAGTGTAAGAGGTGACAGCTGATCCAGAACACTTTATAGGCATTAAATTAGATGGTAGATGTGTGAGAAAGGACAGGACTTGTATATTGACAGCTGTGGGAGGGGAGGGATCAGCTCTCCTGCCAAGGGGGAGCAGATTCCAGCCCAGCATCACCCATGCACTACACTGAGAGCAGTGCTGGAAAGCTGCAGCCATTCCTACCCATTCCGTGCTTTCCTTGGCTGAATCCCTACTAACTGTTGGATAGAGCCCTGGCTCTTACATTCATGGAAGTTTGCACGTGCTCAGGTGTTGGGTTTGCCTTTTTGTGCAGCCAGTTTTGTTTTTTAACCCTCTGTCTGGACTGTCACAATTCTCTAGGCTGTTCCTAACTCTGGATTTCTGTGCTAGGAAGGGGTAAAGCAATAAATGGGAGCTTTGTAGGAATCCCTCTCAAGCCAGGGAGAGCAGCTGCACCTGAGCCAGGTTCTGGGCTAGCAGGGCACGCCTGAGCCGGGCCCTGGGCTAGCAGGGGACACCTGAGCCAGGTTCTGGGCTAGCAGGGGACACCTGAGCTGGGCCTTGGGCTAGCAGGGGACACCTGAGCCAGGCTCTGGGCTAGCAGGGCACACCAGGCAAGAGAAGAGTTCTGCCTCTGCTGGTGCCACCTTTCCAAGGGCTCACGGGGAAAGGCAGAGCAGGCTCTGCCCTGCCCTTGGAGGGGCTGGGGTGCTGAGGTGGGCTCCAGAGCAGGGCAGGCTCTGCACAGAGGGTGAGGCTTTCCTGTGGGGATCAGAGCAGGGAATGAGCCAGGGCTGGGCTCAGCCTGGGACAGAGCTGGGGTCACACAGCTGAGCAAAGGCACAGGTTCCATGCAACAGAAACCAGAGACCTGGGAGGAATACATATAATAACAGCACCTCTCCTCTGTGAGGAGAACCAGGCCACTCAGCTCTTCCTTCCTTGGGCTCCAAGCCCCGCTTTGAGCTGCAGTCTCTGTGGAGAAGGAGGTTCAGGTGCTGGGTGCAGCTGGTACCCTCGCTGTCCTGTGCATGCCAGGGGAAAGGCAGCATGCCTGAGAGTGCAGCTGCCAGCACTGCTGGCCAGCACGGTGCTGAAATTAAGGACAAATAGGCAGGAGTACATTTTGTGCATGCAGTGTCTGCTGTTGACTCAATATTTCAGCTAAACATATTTACCTGAATATTCATAGTCACTTAGAGGTGGCTGCGTCTCCTGAGCTCAGCTAATCATTTAAATTCTGGTAATGGCACTGCTTTGCTCCAGCCCCCAGCATTGTTCACTGGGTGCCTTTGGCTCCCAAAAACCCCAAACCTGCTCTGGCAGCAGAGAGCCAGGAGCCAGTGTGGGGCTCTGCAGGGACAGACACTGCCCCGAGGGCTGCCTGGGGTGGTTTGTGTCTGAAAGGGAGCTGAACTTCTTCAGAAAGCAAGAAGGAAAGTTAGAAATGGAAAACAAAGATAAAAGCAACCTCCCTCCCAAGTGAGCTTTTCCATTTTCTGGATTAAGGAAGTTGAGGAGGAGGAGGTTGTAGGCAGGGGAGTCTTGGCCTTTTCTCCAAGGCCAGCAGGGACAGGAACAGAGGGAACGGCCTCAGGGTGGGCACAGCAGGAATTTCCCCATGGAAAGGGTGCTCAGGCACTGGAACTGCCCAGGGAGGTTTGGATCCTCATCCCTGGAGTGTGCAAGGAGGGCTGGAGGTGGCACTCGGGGCTCTGGGGACAGGGTGGGGATGGGGCACAGCTGGGCTGTGATGGTCCTGGAGCTGTTTTGCAGCCTCAGGGATCCTGCAGTGTGCCCCAGGCGCGGCTCTGAGGGAATTCCTGCCCTGCTGGTCCTTGGGTGCCAGCCCCTGTGTGTGCTGCAGGCACAGCCACTGCTGACAGCGTGGCACATGCAGCCCTTGCTCATGCTGTGTGAGCTAAAAAAACCCCATAAAAATCCACAGGAAAACTAGGCTTGGGCTTTCTCCTGCAGTGACACTGGGATGTAACTGGAGGTGCTGGATGTGGGGAGGGGAAAGGGAGCATGGTTTCATCTCCATTTGCATGAATCTTGTGTACCAGGCACTGATTCTTGCTGCCCAGGCTGTCCTACAAAGGCAGATTTCCTTGGCTCAGGACAGGGGCTTCCAGGTGTGTGCCCAGCGTTTCCTAGAATTTTAAAACCAAGGCTGATGAGCTGTCAAACAAACAATGATGCTGCTGTTTTAAACCTCTGCTCAGTGCTTGAATAGGGGCTGATTTCCACTGGTGCTGCTGACTCCAATCATCCCAGCTGGACCTCAGGCCCTCCCAAACCTCAAAATTAGAGATAGAATTTTCATTCTTCCATCTACAGTTAAAAGCTGTGAAAATCTTTGTGATTTCTGTCACTAACGACACTTTAACTATTGGATTTTTTACTCTTTTTTTTTTTTTTTATAGCTGGGGAGTTCATTTTTAAATCCTTGCTTTTTCAATAGCTTCATTGCAGTAATTGCCGAGGAAAATCGTGTTGTAGTCAATACCAAAGTGCTTCAGAGCAGTGCAGAGTGGGAACAGAGTGTCTGTGCCCTGGCTCCTGGGCACTTTGCCCCAGGGGCAGCCCAGCCAGGGCTGGCTGTGCCTCAGCAGGTGCTGCTGGTGGCCCTGGCCCTGTCCCTGGCCCTGCCCGGAGGGGCTGGCAGAGCTCAGGTGAGGGCAGAGCCCACCTTGCCTCTGGCAGATTGGGCTGTGGGAGGCAAAGCCCCTCTGAGCCCAGCCCAGGAGGGGTCTCAGCCCCAGGAGCAGGCTGGCTCAGCTCTGCCCAGCTGGAGCTGCTCTGCTTGGGCACTCAGGTGTGCAGGGATGAGCCTGGCAGGGCTGGGGGGTCCCTGGGGGTGTGGGGAACGTGGGCACCCCCAGGTACTGGCAGCTGTGGGTGAGCTCCGGGGGTGGAGGAGGCTTCACCCAGCACGACTGCAAAATAATCACATCAAAAAAAGCTTGATGGACTTGCACGTGCGAATTTATTGGCAGTAATTTGCATTTTTCCTCGTTAAGGGCTGATTATTCTGATAACAAAGAATAAACATTGCCATCGAGCATCTCAAGGCTCAACAGTCCTTAATTAAACATGATCATTGTCCTAGAAGCAGGTAAATGTTATTGCACAGCTCAGGAGTGCAGGCTGGGGCTGAGGAGCGAACGGAGCTCGTTGGATGAGGAGAAAGCTGGGCTGGAAAGAAACTCTGGGATGTGCAGGTTGTCAGCACAGGACAGACCCCGGTCAGGGGGCTTCACCCTCCCCACTGGCAAAGGGAGTAGATCTCTGCGGGGTGGGCAGTGGCTGGCTGGCTGTCTGTCCGTCTGTCTGTCCGGGGCTGGTGCCACCCCCGGGCTCAGCCCCTCTGCTCCCGGATCCAGCAGCTGGAGCAGGGTGGGAGCACCCAGCCCTGCAGGGTCACCGGAGAACGGGCAAGGAGTAATCAGCCAGGCTAATTAATTAGAGCGCAGGGGCTGCCCGGCAGGGCCCAGGCACAGCTCCCTCCGTGTGCTCGGGGCAGGCAGGGAGCTGGGACCCGGGGGTCCCTGGTATTGATCAGTGTGGAACAGGACCCGGGGGTCCCTGGTATTGATCAGTGTGGAACAGGACCCGGGGGTCCCTGGTATTGATCAGTGTGGAACAGGACCCGGGGGTCCCTGGTATTGATCAGTGTGGAACAGGACCCGGGGGTCCCTGCTATTGATCAGTGTGGAACAGGACCCGGGGGTCCCTGCTATTGATCAGTGTGGAACAGGACCCGGGGGTCCCTGCTATTGATCAGTGTGGAACAGGACCCGGGGGTCCCTGGTATTGATCAGTGTGGAACAGGACCCGGGGGTCCCTGGTACTGATCAGTGTGGAACAGGACCCGGGGGTCCCTGGTATTAATCAGTGTGGAACAAGATCCAAGTGATCCCTGGTTATTGATCAGTGGTGGAGCAGGACCCGGGGGATCCCTGCTCACTGATTGATGGTGGGAGCAGGATCTGGGTGATCCCCGTTCAATTACCAATGGTGGAGCAGGACCCCAGTGATCCCCGATCACTGATCAATAGTGGGGTGGGCAGGGAGCAGGACCCCGGTGATCCCTGATCAATTATCGGTTCCGGGGGCGGCAGGGAGCTGTTACCCAGCGATGCTCTCTGCCGCCGCGGCTGTGCCTGCTCGCAGCCGTGTCACACAGCGCCCCCGGCTCTCACACCCGCTGGTTTCCTCTCCTGCCGAGCTGCAGAGCAAGCTGTGCTGCTGCCGGGGCTGGCACACCTGGCTGCTGTGAGGGGCTGGCACACCTGGCACACCTGGCTGCTGCTGCTGCCCGGGCTGGCACAGCTGGCTGCTGCCGGGGCTGGCACACCTGGCTGCTGCCCGGGGCTGGCACACCTGGCTGTTCCTGGCCAGGCCCAGCACACCTGGCCCAGCACACCTGGCTTCTGCCCGGGGCTGGCACACCTGGCTTCTGCCCGGGGCTGGCACACCTGGACCAGCACACCTGGCCCAGCACACCTGGCTGCTGCCCGGGGCTGGCACACCTGGCACACCTGGCTGCTCCTGGCCAGGCCCAGCACACCTGGCTGCTGCCCGGGGCTGTCCCCGTGCCCCCTGCCCGGGCTGGAAGGCCCCTGGAGCCCAGCTTGTTCCCAGGGCAGGGACCCCTCCCGCTGTCCCAGCCCAGCCTCGGACCCGCCAGGGATGCAGGGGCTGCCAGCTCCACCAGCCTGTGTGTCAGGTCAGCAGCCCGTGGAGAGACAAAGCAAATCCTCCTGATGGAAAATGAGGTGACAAAATGTGCAGATAGGCAGATGTCTCCCTTCTGTGCACACTGGGCAGTTGTGATGAGCTCCTGTTGAACTCATCCTGGTGAGGCTCTGGACTGATTTCCATGTACAGCCCATTCCCCAGTTCTGCTCTGAATTAGCTTAAACATTTGGTAAGGTCTTCAACTGCAAATATCTAATTTCTTATTCAATATTCAGAATTCCAAATGAAATAAATGATCTGTTTACATGCATCAGTCAGACCATCTGGTTCCATAAGAGAATTCAACAAAGAATCCATTAATTGTCACACATGTTTATTCATCATTCTTAATTCATAATTCTTATAAATAATTAAATCAGAAAATCTTCTGCAAATAAACAAGCCAAGTGATTATTTTGAAGCTCCGACTTCCATACCTAAAAGAAAACAAAATTAATAGCTCATGTGAACATCCAAGAAAAGGAAAACATTCAATTTGGTGAGTACATAAAGCGCTATGATTTTCTGCAACCAGCTCATCCCTTTCATCTTGCATTTAAAACCATAATTACCATTGCCAGCAGAACATGGAGAAGGCAGCAGAAGGAGAAAACAAAGTATGGAAAGGGGGAAGGTAAATTATGTGAGAGCACCAAGAAAAGACAATTTGTCTGTGCTCCTCTGCCTGGGCTCTCTCCCTCTCTCCCTGGCACTGCCTCTGGGTATTTATAACCCTGTGCTGGGCTGGTAAAAGAGTGAGCACAAATGTCCTTTGCTGAAGACCCTGGAGGATTAAAAATAGAGGCATGATGGTGGTCCTTGGAGGAAATTTTGAGGCACATCTAAATAGCATCCCTACAGCTGCTGCACTCTGGGGCTTTTCCCAGCCACTGCAAGCTTTATTTCTGGAAATCAAGAGTCCTTGGGCACACAGTGCTTTCACTGTGAGTGACTTCAAGCTGGAAAATGTGATTCATTGGAGCTAAAATGTAATTTTCAGAATAGTCATCTCTCTCAGCTTATCTTCTGGGGAAGGAGACATCTTGGTGTGTCAGGGGTGAGAGGGCTGGGACTGCTCCGCCGTACGGAGAGTTTTATTACCTTCACATTTCTTATTTCAACCTCATTGTCTGACACAGCCATTACCTCTTCAAGGACAGGGTTTTTTTAAAGTATTGGGAGCCTGGCAGCTGGAGAATGCCGACCTCCTGCAATGTCAGACACAAAGGTACCTAATGCACCTCTGGCTCCCCTGCCGGGCTCGGCGGGTCCATTGTGGCCTGATGGTTCGGCTCAGCTGCCTCTGCCAGCTTGCTGCAATTCCAAACACTGGTGTCTTTATTCCCACAGCAAAGAAGGGCACAAAACAGGTAATGATTTATGGCTTCAATAACCTGAATTAGCACGGTGCCACAGGCTGTGCCCGAGGGATGTGATTTGAGGGGTGTGCATGGGCGCAGGGGAGTTGGAATTTCTGAAATTCCACTCAATATCAGAGCAGTGCAAGCCTCTGGCAGCAGTGCTGGCCGTCAGGTGGATGGGCTGGGCAGGGCTGCCTGCTGTTCCTGCTGCTCCAGGGGAAGCTGCTGCTGTTCCAGGCGCTGGAACAGCTGGAACAGCTGGCTCAGGGCTGCGGCTGCAGCGCCTGTGACGGGGACCGTGCCATGCCACGGGGCAGGACTGCTCTCCTCGGGCAGGAAAACCCCTGAGCCGGGGCTGTCCCGCTCCCTGACAGCCGTCAGCATGTCTGGCTGCCGAGCATCCTCCTCCTCCTCCTCCTCGTCCTCCCGCCTGGGCCGGCCGGCGGAGCCCGGCTGTGGTTTAACCACTCGGGGTTCCTGTGTTATCATCTGTGCTCTCGGGGTGACTCATTCCCCGATTATGTAGGCTTTTTAGTCACCGTGGTATTACTGGAAAGTTCTTTCTGCAGAGGCTTGGAATACAAAACTGAAAATATTCTGATTGTAAGCTGCCTCAGATAAGACAGAGCCCGCTGTAAAAGCAGGGCCTGGCCGTGCAACAGTAATTCCACAACTGCAGGAGCAGCAGCGAGTGCTGAACTCCTTCCTGCTCCCATGTCAGTGCTCTTGGTTCTGCCAAAATTGAGATTCCCATCACAGAGGAGTCGGGAGGCTGCCTTCCCCTCACGTTTAATTCTTTCCGAGTTGAAAAACAGTCTTTTAATGTGCTACTGCTGGGAGG
The DNA here is from genome assembly GCF_017590055.1 of Onychostruthus taczanowskii. Classification (NCBI taxonomy): domain Eukaryota; kingdom Metazoa; phylum Chordata; class Aves; order Passeriformes; family Passeridae; genus Onychostruthus; species Onychostruthus taczanowskii. The sequence goes on from NW_024498573.1 coordinate 711,969, forward strand.
TTTGGGTGCTTTCTCCAAGATTATGACAATCCGAGAATTTGAAGGATGTGGGTGGTTATAAACTCTCCCTTGAAATGTGCCATAAAGCAGCAAAGGAAGCCAGAATTCACATTATTTCCTTGTTACACCCTCCAGGAGCTGTCATCCAAGGGGTATGTGGCTCTTGAATTAAAATTTAGCTGAAGAGATTTCAGCAGTACTGGGGGTTTCTTTTTGTGGCTTTTACATTGATTTTTCTCTTCTACCCCTGTTATGTGTCTGAGTTTTCCATCTTTGGCTGGCTGTACCCTCCTCTTCAGGGATCCAGCTCCAAACGGGACATTTTTCCTTTAAGAAGGATTTCCCCGAGGAGCAGGTTTCTCTCTCAGGATTTCCAGACTGGAGTTTTAATGTCTAGAGTGTTTTCCTTCTCCCTGCGAGCTCCTGGCAAAGCAAGGAGCTGTAAAACACAAATATTTATGGACGAGGCAGTGTTTGGATTAGGGAATGAGGAGTCTGGATCAGCTGCTTTGCTTATCTGGTTCAGAGGAAGGCTCTGAGGAGCCCTGGGTGTGCTCTGAGCACCATCCCAGCCTCGATTCCTTAAAGAACAGCCTAGGGAAAGAGAGGCTCATTTTTCAGGCAGAATTTCTCCATGGCAGTGAATACCAGGCACTGGAGCTGCCCGGGGAGGTTTGGATCCCCATCCCTGGAGTGTCCAGGGAGCTCCTGGAGGTGGCACTCGGAGCTCTGGGCTGGGGATGGGCACAGCTGGGGCTGGATGGGCTGGGGGGGCTTTTCCAGCCTCGGGGATTTGTGATTTTACAGCTTCCTGCAGACATGCAGCATTTGGCACCGTTTCTCAGCTGCTTGGCAACCTGGGCCTGCCTGGGAGAGAAGGTTATTAACAGAGAGACTCTGTAAGGGAGTGATGGATTCAGGAGCTCCTGGGTGCCAGCAGGTGCCCGTGGACCTGGGCACAGCAGGGAAGTGGTTCTTGGCCCCACATCCCCCAGAACCCAAAGCCTCTGTGCTTCAGGAGCTCACTGATGCTTTTTCCCTGGGTAAACAGAGAGCCCAGCCGGGCTCTGCCAGCCCAGAACCTTTCAGGCACCGTTAAATTAACTTTTAGAGAAATAATAAAAATAATGGCCCAGCCTAATGAATGCCTGAGGAATTCTATAAAAGGCCTTGTGACACCTGCATTAATACCAAATGAGTTCATTATGATTAATGTTATTAAAATAAATGTCATGGTGATGAATAATGGCCTGGCCATTATTTTAAAGTGTTGCCACTGGATCTCTAAAAGCTCATGAGTCAACCCTGGGGAAGGAATTCTGCACGTTCATGTCTAAAACCTGTGGGGAATTCAAATGTTTCTGCAGAAATAGCCCCAAAAAACCATGGGAGGCTGTGTGAGCTCTGAAGGGCAGAGTGTGCCCTGGCTGGGGCAGGGCTGGGGTTCTGTGCCCATTTCTCACCTGGGAATTTCTTGGTGCTTGAGGATGTTTGTGAATTGTTTGTGTCTGGGCTTTTATCAGGCCAGATTTGTTTTATTCTGCTGTTTTTAGAGGGAGATTTGTCATCTTGGCTTTCAAAGCACAGCACAACTGTTTTACAAACATCACAAACTTGTCCTTTCAGAAAAGAAAAGGCTAAGAATGAAAATATTTATATTCGTGACAGTAACTATTTGCAGTGGGTTTTACCTATGCAAATCTTTTCAGTAATTTGTGAAGCCTTTGGAGAGATGTTCTTTAGAATCTTGATTAAAATCTCAGCTGGAATAAAATATGTAGAAAAAGATGTTTCTCTACTCTTCAATTGCTCCTTAATTAATCATCTTTGTTAACTGGCTAGAGGACATCCTGCTTCATTTTTCCATTTTGGCTTAGGATAATGTATGTAAATTAATTTTGGGTTGTATAATCCAATCATAAAACAACCCAAACATCCTTGCTGCCACTGGTGGTGTGCTGTCAGCAGGACAAAAGGGAACAGTGCTGGGGGTGGGGGACAGTGACAGGCAGAGTGGTGGCACTGAGCTGGACAGAGGGGCCATAAATTGTCCAGTGAAACCAATAGGAACCTGAGGAGAGAGATTTATGGATTGATTGATTGATTGATATCTGACTCCAGGTATTGCCAAAGCAGCAGAGCAAAGTCTGAGGTGTGTTTTGCCAGGAGTTAAAATCACCAGGGGTGCAGGGAAGGTAATGGGGGGAAACCTGTGTAATTTCTATAATTATTTTTGAAGCAAGGCACGTGCCCAGTCACAGAACTATTTTAGCTGCGGTGACGTAAGGTCCAATTAGCAGAATGACATTGGGGAAGAGGTGTAAATCTGCAGGGTTTACATTTCATTGCTGCTGCAGGGCCAGGGGCAGGGTGGGCTGTGTTCACTGCAGGTGGGGCTGAGTGACAATTGGAGCTGCTGATCTTCAAGGCCTTTTCCAGCCTTACCCATCCGGTAAGGGATGAATTCCCCTGGGATTGTGTCTCAGGGCTACACAAGATCATTTCCCAGAGATTCCAGCTCAGAGGTGCCCACAAAACCTGCAGAGGGTGGGAGCAGGAAAGCCAGGCAAGGATGAGGATGGAGCCCAGCGTTGTTCCAGCATCAAAACACACGTGTGCACTTTGTTGTTGCTAGGGCCTCAAACCTCCTCATTTCTGAGGAGGTGTTTAATTTATTTTCCTTTTAAATTAAAGCTGTAATGGGATGACTCATGCAGCCCTGTTTACACAGGGGCTTTGCTCCTGGGCCGTGTTCCTGTGATGTCTGAGCGGCCAGGGGATGCTGCTGCTGCTCCTCGGGGGCGAGATGCTGCTCAGGGAGCCTGAGAAAACCAACTGATTTGGGCTTTGCAGGCCACAGGAAGAAGTGCCACCCGCTGCTGGTGTGTGAGCAGCAGGGTGAGCCAGGCTGGCACTGGGCTGCAGGGCAGGGATGCGTTTGCTGTGCACGGCTGCTGCCTCCAGCTCTGAGTCCCAGCTCCTTTCCCCCTGACTCCTTGGCTCTGCAGAAGCACTGAACACAGCCCGAGGATGTGGCAGCCCCCCTTGTCTCCTGTGCTGGGTGTCCTGGTGCTGCAGTGGCGGGGGTCCGTGCAGATGCTGACAGCTGTGTGCATGCCGTGCTGGGAGCAGGGCAGGGACAGCAGCAGGAACAAATATTCACGTTTCTGGGGCAGAGCCAAAACGAGAGGTTGATAATTGAATCTGCGGGCTCGCAGCTTGAGAGTCTACACAAACATCCCCCTGCTTTCCACACAGGATGGATCACGCTGCCATGGGTGCCGGGAGAGCCCAAGGAATAAATGGGCTCCCTGCAGTTATTAAATGGGATGGTTGGCATTCAAACCCAGGTCAAATATCTCATTCCTCAGCTTCGGCATTGGAGTAAATATCTCCAGTTAGTTCTGATTTATGCAGCTGTCATAAACACTCCTGCCCATGGAAACGTGCAGAAGTCACACTGAGACCTCTGGGGAGAGCCACAGATATTTCTTCAAGCTGGAGCTTTCTGATGGAACACCAGGTTCCCTTATGTGCCTCCTCCAGGATTTGTCATCTGCCACCAAACCTGCTGTGAGGGTGCCAGCTGTGCCACTGTCCCAGCAGGGCTGGGTAGCAGGGGTGACACCCAGCGTCCCCTGCCCGCCGTGTTTGTGCCTGGGGACACCCGGGCTGCAGTGCCAGGGGCTCAGGGGGCAGAGGGCTCCTTTCAGCCCAAACACAGCAGGGACAGAGCTGCACCTGCCAGGGGCAGCAGGAGGTGCCTGCAGGGCTGTGCCCGGGCCAGCTCCAGCCCCGTGTCCTCTGCTGGAATCTGAGCTTTGCACTTTGTGAAGTTTTCCTGCCTTAACCCGGGGTATGAAATCTGGTGCTGCTTTTGTGCATTCGGAGCTGCCTGCCTGCCCTTACATGGGTTTCTTTACAATTTCTGGTCACGCAAGGAGCTGCATCATTTACAGGCAGGATTCGCAGGAATGCGGCTCAGCCGCTGCCGAGCAGCTGGAGGACACCCTTAAATAAAACAGGATCCTCCCCACAAGCTGTTTCATGTTATCCTGACGGCTGGGAGATAGGGAGAGAGCCTTTCTGACCTCTGTGACCCTGCTGGCAAGCAGTGGCAGGTCCCTGCTGGGTCCGGACCCAGGTTCTTGTCACGTTTCTGGAGCTCCGGGAGCATCCCTCCCTCCTCGTGCCCATGACTGAGTACAAAGGGAGCTCAGTCTCCCCTCACAGCTCCATCTCCAGCCTCTGACTTTCATCTTCTCTTCCCAGGCTGCTCCTGCAGCCTCCCTGCTAAAGGCAGAGTGCTCTGCACACCCAGAGTGACCCCAAAGTGACCCCAAAGGCACCACCCAGCCCCGACTGCGGCTGGCCAGGCTCTGGAGCTGTGGCACAGCTCACAGGAGCTCACAGCTGTGGGTGCTGAGCAGGTTATTCTGTGCTGCAGCCTCCCAGCTTGCAGGTGTTCTCAAGCAGGAAAGGGTTTTCCTTGGCTCAGGGCAATGCCCTGCACGAGTCCCGTGCCAGGCCTGCTCCTGGGCAGCTCCGGGCTGCTGGTGAGCCCCAGAACCCCCCTGCAGCTGGGCTTCCTTCAGAACAGAGGGAGATGAACGCTGAGAACACCTCCTGGGGAGCCTTGTGTCCTCCTGGCTCCTCGCTGTTGGCTTCAGTGCTGCACCTGTGGGGAACAAAGGCATTTCCTCTGCAGCCCGGGCAGCACACAGAGCACGGTCCCTGGCACCTCTTCCTTTGCTCACAGCTACCTTAAGATGGGGTTTTTTAGAGGTAGTTTTGGGATTTTATTTCCCTTTTCCTGGCCCCCAAACTGGATGTGCCTAACCTCGTATTCCAGTTATTGAACATTTAAAGGGTGCACAAAGACATTTTAGCAGGGCCAGGATGAGAGGAGACATTAACAAATCTATCACCTAATGTTCTCCAAGCTGTGTGAAACTATGGAAGCAGCTCTGCACAGGTTCAGCTCTCAGCTCTGCTACTGACAGGAGATAATGAAGAAATCATTGAGCTCCAGGTGGAGATTGAGGAAGGGGAATATTCTGCTGTAAGAGCTGGAAGTTAAAGATAAGCAAAACAAACTTTGAAATTAAGGTGTCCAGGCAGAATTAAGGCAAAAGCAAAGTGAAAAAAGGCTCCCACTCCTACAGCACGTGCAGTTTTGGGGCTGGTTTGACTAAATTGAGTTGAACAGGCTCTTTCAGACTCAGTAATTCAACACAGGCTGCTGCTGGTGCTTGGTAAAAATGCTGCCCAGAGCTCGGTGGGATGGGGATGCAGGGAAGGGTGTCTGCAGCATGTGGATACCAAAGAAAAGCAGGGCTGGGAGGGCCGGGGTGAAGCACACCTGCTCATCCCCCTGCTCCTGCCAGAGCCAGAGCCAGCCCTGCCTCGGGCCACTCCAGCTGCCCCTGGCAGGCAGGCTGGAGCAGGGACAGCAGCGTGGGCCGTGCTCTGGGACAGGGAGCTTCTGCAGCCCCCCTTCCTAAACATCCCTGCAGCCCCCCTTCCTAAAACACTCCTGCTCCCAGAGCAGCCTGTGGCTTTCCTCACGCCTGATCTTTACCAAATTCAGTCAAGGATGGATGTCAAGTGTTCTGCTGCTTGCAAAGCCTTTCACACACCTCTCCTTTTAGCTCTGCAGGGCTCTTAATGAAGTGTAATAACAAAGTTCAAGCTTTTTGGAGAAGGTTTTGAGGTCCTGCTGCCAGCACGGAGCGCTCGCAGCGTGTGAGCTCAGCGATGCTGGGATCACGGCTCTGAGAAGCTGCCCCAACAGCTGGGGCTCAGGGAGCTCTGCTCCCCCTCAGCACAGCTGCTGCAGGTCAGGAAAGGTTCATCCCAAAGGGTGCTGGCACTGCCCAGGCTCCCCAGGGATGGGCGCAGCCCGAGGCTGCCAGAGCTCCAGCAGGGTTTGGGCAGAGCTCCAGGGATCCCGGGGTGGGATTTTGGGGTCTGGGCAGGGCAGGGGTTGCACTGGAGGTCCCGTGTGTCCCTTGCAGCCCCTGTGATCCCCGAGCCCCGGGGCTGAGCGGGGCAGAGCCCGGGAGTGCTGGGACAGCCCCGCAGCTGCCACGGCCCCGCTGTGGTTTGGCCGCTGCTGGGCTGTCTAGACAAGCCTTGGAGAGAGCCATGCTCTGGTTCCTATTTGATTATGAGACAGGCTTTTTCATCTCTAATGTAAACATGCCCTAATAACATAACTCTGCTGTGGCATTTCTTGTACAAAAGCCCCTTTTTTGGAAGGAGCGATTGGATTAATGCAGTTCCATTCCCCACTACGGATATAATTTCATCTTTCCCATTTAGGCATTAGGTTTCCTGAAAAAAAAAGGGTGAGGTGAAAATGCTGAGCCCCTCAGAAAGTGCTGGTATTTAGCAGAGAGCTGCAGCTGTGCAAACACGGGGCTTTGCATGGAGCAAGTGAACTGAAATCCACCTGGTGCCATCCACAGAGGCTGCCCTGGGCAGCAGCAGAGCCCTGCAGGATGGAGGGATGGATGGATGGATGGATGGAGAATGGGAGGTTGGATGATGGATGGATGATGGAGGGAGGGAGGGATGGATGGATGGATGGATGGAGAATGGGAGGATGGATGGATGATGGATGGGTGACAGATTCTGGATGGATGAATGGATGAATGGGGGATGGATGGATGGATGATGGAGGGAGGGATGGATGGATGGATGGATGATGGATGGATGGATGGATGGATGGATGGATGGATGGATGTTGGATGATGGATTCTGGATGGATGGATGATGGATGGAGGATGGATGGATGGATGATGGATGGATGAAGAATGGGAGGATGGATGGATGGATGTTGGATGATGGATTCTGGATGGATGGATGATGGATGGAGGATGGATGGATGGATGATGGATGGATGAAGAATGGGAGGATGGATGGATGATGGATGGATGGATGGATGGATGGATGGATGGATGGATGATGGATGGATGGATGGATGGATGGATGGATGGATGGATGATGGATGGATGGATGGATGGATGGATGGATGGATGGATGGATGGATGATGGATGATTTTTAAGGTCTTTTCCAACCCAAACCACTCTGGGATTCCATGGAACAGGACAAGAGAGCAGCACACCAGCACAGGAGCCTGCATGCCCTCGGGATGGCCCTGAGTGCCCCTGGGCTGCAGCCAGGGCAGGGCCAGGCCCCAGGGCCCTGGACAGAGCCAGCAGCTTCTCCCCACGAGGGGCTTGAGATGGGGGAGCTGGGCTGGTCATCGGGAGCTAAAGAAAGGAGAGATTTTCCATTTTGAAACGGGCTCTTTGCCAAGAATTGCAGTCTGGGGGAAATCTGCTCTCTGCAGATTTTCTGAAGACTTTCTCTGTTCTTCTGTTGCCCATCCTGCTCTTGCTTATGGAATTTGAATGGTGTTGAATGTCGTGTGCTATTGAATGTCTCTGAGCGTGTCTTGGCCCTAAGTGAACACACCGTAAAAACCAAGATCAGCCAAGGAAATCAGAGGAATTGTCTGTCTGTCAGGAGGGAGCAGCCTCACCTTGCTGTTTCTGGGAGACAGGGACATCCCCAGACTGTCCCAGCCCTGTCCAGCCCCATCCTGGCTCTGGATGGGATCAGCTGCACAGTACAGCCACACTCCACTGAGTTTCCCTTTCTTTATCCAGCCTAGAACATAGAAAGAATTCTGTGAGGTATCTATAAATCCATAAAACAAATCCTCAAACATACTTTTGTTGAGCAAGAAAGAGGAATTAAGGTTATGAGAGATCAGAATTAAAATTTTAAAAGGTCTGTGGTATCACTACAGGACAAGGAGCTGCTTCTCAGCCTCCTCACTCACAACTCAGAAATTGGTTTGAGGATTGAGATGCAGCAGAGCAGCAAATCTGCTGCAGGTGCTGTTCATAAAAGCAACATTTAGTTACAGAGTCGTTGGATCTTACCTGAAAGGGCTTTTATAAGATTTGTTACTCTACAGTCCTACCTGTAATAGTGATGTCAATGTGCTTAAATATCTTTTTCCATTGAATTACCCACGTTCATGCCAACAAATCCCAGAAATTAAAATTATTCATTGCACAGAACCCCAGCATGGTTTGGGTGGGGAGGGAGCTCAAAGCCCACCCAGTGCCACCCCTGCCATGGCAGGGACACTGCCACTGTCCCAGGCTGCTCCAGCCTGGCCTGGGCCACTGCAGGGACCCAGGGGCAACCCCAGCTGTACCCAGTACTAAATCAATGTATCTATTTCTGACCACTCACAAGAAAGGATCTCAAACAATAATAATAATAATAATAGCAATGATAATAATGATGCTGCAAAGCATTTCTCATCAGCAGGGCAGGAAATGGAGCCGTGTTCTGTCAACAGCAGCGACGCTCCGTGTGAGGAAAGAACTCCCCAAGTGCCCTTGGGCTCTGAGCTTAATCCCTGTATTTGTATCAGGTTTAATAAGGAGATTTATATTGGGCACCAAATGTTAAAATTACCTAAACTTGAAAGGCCTGCCTACGAAATGAGTCGGAATAGATTCTCCGTGGAAGTGACTGCAGTGCCAATAAGGATTAATTAAAACTCAAATGTTCTTCATTGTGTGTTAATTGAGGAATTGTTATTCAGTCAACCTTCTTGATTTTTCTCTGTGTTAAATAATCATGGCAGTATTTCACCTAGTCTCACTGTTTATTTAACCAATTAATTAAGGGAGGGGATATTCTGCATTTATTAGTATTTTAATTGCAGAATTTTATTCCCGGTGGCCTAAACATCTACGTATGCTCAGGTTTGGTGTTTAGCTTTTTTGTCTTTTAAATGACCAGTGTTCCTGGTTGTACACACTGCAGACTGGAGGAAAAAAGCTTTCAAGTGCTCTGCACAATTGAACTTCATTAGAGCAGGAAAACCAGGGGCCAGGTTTCCATCTCAGCTGTGCTCGTGTCACACAAAGTAATTCCCCACTAAATAATGGATTTGCTTTGAGCTGCTGCTGGTGTCGAGATGAGAGTTTGGCCTCTGTCACTTAAATAATTAGAGTGCACGCCGTGTAATGGTGTTTAGCAGCTCAAAGCACTTTATTTAATGATTATTAATTTATACAGGGTCACTTCATAATGTATTCACAGTTTAGTTGGGGCCACAAAATTCAAAGCTGCACAGAGAGCCCTCTTGTAGGCAAAACCTGAGAGAATCCTCACCTAGAAGGACAGAACTGCCAGGTTTGTGGGGTTTTTCCTGTGTGACCCCGCTCTAGGTGACATCATTCCCACTCTAGTGACATCACCACCTGCCCCTGCTTCCCTGGCAGTGCCCAAGGCCAGGCTGGACAGGGCTGGGAGCACCTGGGACAGTGGAAGGTGTCCCTGCCATGGCAGGGCTGGCACTGGGATGAGCTTTAGGGTCCCTTCCATCCCAAACCTGTCTGGGATTCCGTGATGTTATTAAAAAACAAAAAATCCCAACTTGTGGGGTCCTGCAAAATCACAGATATTTGCAAATCTGAAACGAGTCCAAGTACTTCAACATTCTTGTCTCCTTCCTTCCCCACCTTCAGCTGGGAAGCAGAGGCAGCCCAGCCCAGGCTGCTGCTGACACTCCTTATTCTCTGTGCTCTTTTTTCATTCCCAGCTGCACTCACCCCACAAACACATTTTTCCTCCTGAACTTCACCAAGCCTTTTTGTTTCACTGGGGAGATCAAGGCAGAGATATTCCAAATAAAGTAAGACCTTATCTTGCACAGAATAATATGAAAAACATAAAAGCGTGTCCAGTATCTCTTTCTTTCTCCACACCAATGCTGAGTGATTTATAGCCACAATTCTTATTTCCCTGACATGTAAAGTGGCTTTAGATTAAAAATTTGGCAAAATAAATGTATTTTTTTCTGTAGAATTAAAGATTGATGTACATTTTTTAAAGCCCACGTCCCAGTTGCAGTGCCTGATTTAACAATTAGGATGCAGTTCCATCAGAAAGTTTGAACCAGCCCTCAGTGAGGGAAGCCCTGAGGTGAGTGCTCAGCTCCCACTGGTTCTGCTGCCTTGGGAGCATTTGGTGGAAGCCAGGTCAGTGTGATGAATACAAAAAGTCAGATTGGAGGCACTGCCCTGGTGGCATTCCCGGGCGAGAGGATGGCACTGGGATTTCCCACTCCCCTCAGTCAGGGCAGCCTCTCCCAGCCTGTCTCAGCTCAGTCTGGGGGCAGTTTGTCTTTCTCAGCCCTGGCTGACGTTTCCTCAGTGCCCACCAGCAGCTCTGCCCTGTGCTCAGTGCTCTGCAATAACCCCAGGTGCTGCCCTGACCACCCAGAGCAGGAGGAGTGCAGTGCCAGGCAGGGGAAGCCAAGGGGTCAGAAAGGACCTGGTGACAGATCTGGAAAAAGAGCAGAGAACGATTCATGACAAAATTTGGGAGGCCTTGGCTCTGCTCTGCTGCTCATGGCACCGTGGGGAGTCCTAAGAGCTGACACTGAGTCCTGGCAAAGAACCAGGACTGAACATCAGGGTGGATGAGAATCTGAGGTTTTAACAGAAAAGGAAAAAATAAATCCTCTTTTATCCATCTCCCGGTGCCCATCCATCAGATCTGCTCCTTGGAGACCACTCTCACTGCCTGGGTAATGGCTTTCCCTAAAAAACCCTCTTCCATGGGAACACTGTCAAAACAAGGACAAGTTTTGGGTCCATCAACCTTGACAATGTCCTCTGACATTATTAGCTGAATTCATCAGCTATTAATGACAACAAGATATAGAGAATATGCTGTGGTTAGCACTGGGGAAGGCTTTCAGTTCACTCCCAGCTCTATTTATTCATTTAGGCTAAATGGAGTTATTAAAGGTCATGACTTCATTTCCAAAGTATCAGGTGGAAATACTTCCCAGTGTGACAAACAGAGGACACCACTTGCAATAAAAATTAAGTATTACCTATCATCTTCTTTGGTTTTAAAAGATACTTCCTCAAAGTTTTATGACCTCAATGCAGGTGGGGCCTGGAGAAGTGAATGATGCTGCTGAGTGCCCAGAGGAGAGGAGTGGATGCCAGTAATGAATTCGGGGACTTTGGGTTTTCAGTGAATGGCAGCAAGATTTCCTCAGCAAACCCGGACCACAAAAGCCCCCTGTGCAGAGGGCTTTCACAGGGAGGCTGTGGTTTCATTCTGTGCCCTGAGATTTACCTGTGAGACATCTCTGAGGGAAGCCCTGAGCCCCTCAGCTCCCCCGGAGCAGCTGCACCCTCTGCCCTTCCGTGGCTGTCCCTGCTGGGATGGGCACTGCACTGCAGCTCTCACACACACACAGGGATGTTAGGTTTGATCCAAGCTGTTTTCCCCCAGCAGGAGATGGGAACCATCTGCAGCACTGCCTGCTGCCAGAGCAGGGGTCACCTCTGCTGGCCTGAGCTCCCAGCACCTGAACGAAGCCCTGAGTCCAGGCAGCGTGGGCTGCTGGCCTGGTGAGGATTCCAGTCCCAAACGCAGTGCTGGTGCTGCTGTCCTGGTGAGGATTCCAGCCCCAAATCCAGTGATGCTGCTGGCCTGGTGAGGATTCCAGCTCTAAATCCAGTGCTGCTGCTGCCCTGGTGAGGATCCCAGCCCCAAATCCAGTGATGCCGCTGCCCTGGTGAGGATTCCAGCCCCAAATCCAGTTCTGGTGCTGCTGCCCTGGTGAGGATTCCAGCCCTAAATCCAGTGCTGCTGCTGCCCTGGTGAGGATTCCAGCCCTAAATCCAGTGATGGTGCTGCCCTGGTGAGGATTCCAGCTCTAAACCCAGTTATGGTTCTGCCTTGGTGAGGATTCCAGCCCCAAATCCAGTTCTGGTGCTGCTGCCCTGGTGAGGATTCCATCCTCCCTTCCACAGCTCAGGAGCATCCTGCCTGCTGCCAGGACTCCCAAAAAGAGATGGAGCAAGAACAGATGGGTTGCTGTGCTGACCTTGCCTGGAGAGGATGATCTGCACAGGTGGAAACAAACCCCTGTGCCCGGGAGGAGATGAGGATTCCAGCCCTAAATCCAGTGATGCTGCTGCCCTGGTGAGGATCCCAGCCCCAAATCCAGTGATGGTGCTGCTCTGGTGAGGATTCCAGCCCTAAATCCAGTGATGCTGCTGCCCTGGTGAGGATTCCAGCCCTAAATCCAGGGATGCTGCTGCCCTGGTGAGGATTCCATCCTCCCTTCCACGGCTCAGGAGCATCCTGCCTGCTGCCAGGACTCCCAAAAAGAGATGGAGCAAGAACAGATGGGTTGCTGTGCTGACCTTGCCTGGAGAGGATGATCTGCACAGGTGGAAACAAACCCCTGTGCCCGGGAGGAGATGGAAGAGCTGCAGAAGGACCCTGGCAGGACTGGCTCATGGATTTTATGGGATCCCTGAGGGATGACAGACGATGTCTCCAGCTGTAACCAGACATTCAGGTAGGATTGATCTTAATCCTATTTTTTGAGCTGAAAAGTGGATGATAAGAACAGAAAATGCTCCTGAGTGGCAGCTGGGTGAGGGTCACTCCTCACAGGCACCTTGGGTGAGCAGCCCAGGCTGGCAGAAACAGAATTCCAAGGTGGAATGCTGCACTGCCCACAGGCTCCCCAGGGCATCACTGGGATAAATATCCCTGCCAACCTGACAGCACAGCCCTCAGGATCCCCCCTTTGCTGCCTGTGACAGTTCCAGATGTTCCCTGAACAGTTTTGCTCAGGTTGTATGAGACAACTTCGGGTGCCCCAAGGGGAATGTGGAAGAATTGTGGTTGAAGTGCAGCTCCTGCCTGCTCTGGCAGGGTGGAGGGTGGTGCAGGTGGGACTGAGGGTCCCCACCCCCAGCACAGGGCTCACCCACTGCTCTCGGAGCTGCAAAGCAAAAGTTTCTGTGGAAAAACCGCTCTGAGAACATGCAGGCATGTGGGCAAAGCCAGATGTTGTGTGTGCTGCGTCAGACTGGGATAAAAGGGTGCTTTAGGCAGAAAATAGGTCTGAGACGAGCAGAATGCCAAAATAACACAAAGGCCCCTTTGTGAGCCTTTATGCAGCACTCTGGGGCTCTGTGCACCTTCGTTTTGTTGGAGCTGTGTATTTAGCTCTCCAAACACTGCAATACAGAAATCAAGCTGTAACCAACCAGATCACCTCGCTGTAGCTGCTGTTCCTCAGTTACTGAAGAGAGGATTCATCTGGGAAGGAGGCTGAGGTCTTGGACCGTGTCTGGGCTCCAGGGGCACCAGAGTGACAAACAAATCCTGTTTGCTGCAGGGTGCAGTGCAAGGATGCTGTAAATGGCACGGGATGTGCAAAGGTGACTGAGCCAGAGGTGCTGGCCAGGGGAGGTGGCTCAGGGCAGGGCAGCCCCGCTGCAGAGGCTGGGCTGGCACATTTAATATCTCTGTTTGCTGTGGGGATGGGCAGAGGGGCACATTTAATCTCTGTTTGCTGTGGGGCTGGGCAGAGGGGCAGGGTTTCCCTGCTGGGGGCTGTGCAGAGACTGCAGCTCTCATCCCTGCTGGACAGCAGTGGCCTGCTGAGTCCCAGCTCGCCCAGGCAATTCAGGATGGAAATTGCAGCTTGCAGCTGGGGCCTGGAGAGCAGCAGGGTGAGGAGGGGCACGGCAGAAGAAGTGGGGCAGTGTCCCCAGCTCCCCACAGGGCTGCCCAGAGCCGTCCCTCAGGCTGGGTCTATAACGGCTCTGTTTCTCTTTGGAGGGGACAAGGACACTCCTAAGGGATCCTGGCTGTGCAGGGAGCAGCTGCAGCACGGTGAGGAATGCTGTGCCCGTGCTCTGCAGGTCCTGCACAGAGCCAAGCCCAGTCCCAGGGCCGGGAGGGGGGGCCTGGCCATCCCTCTGTTCACACCCCAGGATCCAGCTCTGTGCAGTGCCTGAGGGAGGGGAGAGGGACAGGGGATGGAAACTGGGAGCTGGGTGATGGAGACTGGGAGCTGGGTGATGGAAACTGGGAGCTGGGTGATGGAGACTGGGAGCAGGGTGATGGAAATGGGAGCTGGGTGATGGAGACTGGGAGCTGGGGGATGGAAATGGGAGCTGGGGGATGGAAACTGGGAGCTGGGGGATGGAAAATGGGATCAGGGTGAGGAAACTGGGAGCAGGAGGTGATGGAGGTTCTCCCTTGGGGATGCAGCCTGCATTTAGGATTGGAGTTTCTCCCTTCATGATGTTCTCTCTCTTTGGGGTTTACTCTCTCCCTTCAGCATGCAGCTTTTGGCCCTTCTGAAAAGGAGACCATAAATTAAATACAGTTTTGAATTGCAGCCTTGAGTTTCTCTAGGCTACACCAAACCCATGCAAAGATTTTTCTGCAGACAGAGGGATGCTGCAAATGCTTTGTATTTCCTATGTGCAGGTACCCAAATCACAACAATATTTCCATTGGGCAAAGCTGGTGAAAACCAAAGGCCTTGCAAGGGTGTCCTGCTAACCATGTCCTACCCACTGCTGACAAAACCAGGCTCCCTCTGTTAGGAATGATGACTTTAAATCCAGTAATATCCAGATGTCTACCTGGAAATAAAGATGAAAGTGAAAAGGGAGGAGTAATGAATATGTGGGGGTTTTTAATAATGTCTCTGGTACAGTAGGCAATAACATGTAAGGAAAAATGAGCTGAAAAGAAAATCCAGGAAAATTGAATTTTACACCAGAAAAAGTAGGGGCTGCTCTTTCTGGAGAAAACCCCAAAAGTTCAGGTTGAACATGGCACTTTGAGATTTTTTTGTTCCGTGTGAGACTTTGAGGAGTAATTATTGCAGTGGTGCCATTAATCCACCCACTGCTCCGAGGCCAAAATGCATCATTAGATTAAGGGATTACAGGACTTCCAGAAGACTGGTCAGGGTCATGTCGAAGTTTTAGCGGTCAGATTTTATTTCAGGGGTTGCTGAACCAGCCAAGAGGTGCTGTGCTGGTGCACAGGGCAGCGCTGGAGCCGGGGCTGCACAAAGCCCACCCTGGGCTGTCCCCAGGGCCGGGGGGCACGGCAGGGACGGCGTGGGAGCTGCCCTGGCACCGAGGGGGCACAGCTGGCACCCCCGGATCCCTGCTCATCCCAGGGCAAACCCGGGCGGGTGAGAGGGGAGAGCCCCCGGGGCAGGAACCGACTTCTCTCTCTTTGGGATTACACTAATTCCCGCTTCCACAGCCGGCCACGTAGGCGCTAATTAAAGTAAATAAGAGCATGAAAGAGGCGTTGAAAGGCTCTGTGAGGCTGCCAGGGCCGGTGAGAGATGCCGGGCAGCGCCGGGAGCTCCCCTCGGGCGGGATCCCCGAGAGGTCCGGGGGGGACACGCTGCTGTGCCCTGCGGAGCCCAGAGGGGCACGGCGCTGCAGAGAGCTGCAGAGAGCTGCAGTGGGAGCCGCGGCTGCTGCGGGACAGGGAATGTCCGAGAGGTCCCGGGGGGACCCGCTGCTGTGCCCTGCGGAGCCCAGAGGGGCACGGCGCTGCAGAGATCTGCAGAGAGCTGCAGTGGGGTGCAGTGGGGTGCAGAGAGCTGCAGAGCAGTGCAGCAGAGGTGCAGAGAGATGCAGTGCTGCAGAGAGGTGCAGAGAGGTGCAGAGCTGCAGAGCAGTGCAGCAGAGGTGCAGAGAGGTGCAGAGAGGTGCAGAGAGATGCACTGCTGCAGAGCAGTGCAGCAGAGGTGCAGAGCAGTGCCAGCATCGGCGCTGGCTATGCCCAGCTGTGCCCAGCTGTGCAGGGACAGGTTTGCCCCTCTGGGGCTGCAGGGAATGCTGGCTGCCCTGCAGGACTGTGTCACCGCCAGGCCCAGAGCAGGGCTGGCTGTCCCCAGGCTCAGAGCAGGGCTGATGTCCCCAGGCTCAGGGCAGGGCTGATGTTTCCAGGCTCAGCAGGGCGGCTCTGCCCACGCTGGATGGGCTGGCTGTCCCCAGGCTCAGTCCCCAGGCTCAGGGCAGGGCTGATGTTTCCAGGCTCAGCAGGGCTGGCTGTCCCCAGGGCACAGAACAGGACTGGCTGTCCCCACGGGTCAGAGCAGGGCTGGTGGCACCTCCAGGAGCTGCAGCCCCGTGTCCAGCCTGACCCTCCTCGGGCTCTGCATCCCCAGCCAGCACCAACAGCTGGAGCTGCTCCTGGGTCCTGCTCAGAAAATGCCCCTGCAGAACGTCAATGTTATAGAATATTGTCTTTGCTAGTCCAGGGATCTAAATAATTGATTTGAACAGTGTTTGCACACCTTTATTTTTTCTTTTCAACATGAAAATGAAAAGCTGCCGACCTCCTGGATAATTGGCTCCACAAATTTTTGCTGGGCAAGGCAATGACCCAGGGATTTGTTTCACTGCTGCTGTGTGACTTCACAGGAGTCACAGTGGGTTTAAATCCTTGGCACATGCGTAAAGTTGCCAGAACAAAAGGTTTTCTCATGTTTCTCCTTGCCATTTCACCTTCTTTTTCACTTCAGTTTGATTTTATTGATATCTGTATCTATATACAAATATATATAAGGGAGCCAGGAGGGGACTGAGTTAATAACATGGAGCGAAAGAAATTTGGGGTTCTCTGAGTACTTCTACTTCCCATATGCTGAAAGTAAAACTGATAATGGCAAAGACATCTCGAGCCTTAAAACAGAAGGAAAATGAGAAAGGGAAAGGTGAATAAGGTGGAAGGGTTTGGAAAGGGAGGAGAGCTGGAATTTGGGTAAGGTGTCAGGAGTGTGTCTGGGCTGGGGAGCTGGACACGACACGGGAATTTACGGGCTTTGGACAGAGCCCAGAGCGGGAGAAAACGGCCCTTGGGATAGAAATGGCAGAGCGATAGGAAGGAGGGGATGTGTGAGGGCTGAGAGCCCCCTGCACTGGTGTGCAGGGGAATGGGCGCTGACCCGTGTCCGTAAATCAGTCAATCTGTCAATCAGTCAATCTGTCAATCTGTAAATCAGTAATCACTGCCAGCGGGGAGGGGAGCCGAGCCCAGCCCGGCAGGAGGGACTCTGAGCTGAGCCCAGTCCCAGCCCTGTAAGGAGAGCTTTGAGCCCAGCTCAATCCCAGCCCGGCAGGAGGAATTGAGCTTAGCCCAGAGGCGGGCAGGAGCAGCTCTGAGCCGAGCCTAGAGCAGGGCAGGAGCAGCTCGGAGCTGAGCCTAGAGCCGGGCAGGAGCAGCCCCAAGCCGAGCCCAGCCCTGCAGGAGCAGCTCGGAGCTAAGCCGAGCCTAGAGCCGGGCAGGAGCAGCTCGGAGCTAAGCCGAGCCCTGCAGGAGCAGCCCCAAGCCGAGCCCAGCCCTGCAGGAGCAGCCCCAAGCCGAGCCCAGCCCTGCCGGAGCAGCCCGGAGCAGCTCGGCACTCCCGGGCCGGCAGAGCCCCGCTCGGGTCCCGCAGCCCCGGTTCGGCCCCGGTGCGGGATGCTCACGGCCCCAGGGACAAGGACACGAGCCCTGGGAGCCCTCCCCAAGCCTTCCTCCACCCAAGCCTGGCTTTGACGGCACAGCCTCATCCTGTGCTGCCTCTGAGCGCGGCCGGCCCTGCTGAGAGCCGCCCTGCTTTACCTGAAATCCATTTCATTTGTTTTCACATAAATGAA
Source organism: Onychostruthus taczanowskii (assembly GCF_017590055.1). Classification (NCBI taxonomy): domain Eukaryota; kingdom Metazoa; phylum Chordata; class Aves; order Passeriformes; family Passeridae; genus Onychostruthus; species Onychostruthus taczanowskii. The sequence goes on from NW_024498573.1 coordinate 729,519, forward strand.
ATTCTTGCCGGGTGCAGCTCTCGGGGCTGGGGGAGGCAGCCGGGCTGGACTCTGGGCAGGCAGGGCGGTTTGGCGCTGGGCACAAACAGCTCCTTTCCAGCTCCGTGTGGAGCCTTTGCACACCCTGGCACTGAGCTGTCACTCCGGAGGTGGTCACAGCTCCCTCCTTCGATTTGAAACGCTGAACCCCCCCCGGCTCTGCCCACGCTGGATGCTGTGCTCGCTCACTGCTCGGGACAGGAGAGGCAGCGAATCTGCTCGGGGTTAGTGCCGGGGTGAAACCAGCACAGGCTGGCACGGACAGACGGACAAAGGGGAGGGAGAAGCAGGGTTGGAAGCAGAATCCCTGCAGCTGCTCCTGCAGGAGTTCTGTTCCAGGGATGGGGCTGCCCTTGGCTCCCTTTGGGATAACTCTGCTAACTCTGCTCAGCAGCACGAGGCACGGGAAGGACCTGAAGGACCTTCCCACAGAGCCTGCCCTGCGCCACCGTGATAAATCCGGGAAATGAGAACTTCCCTGTGCTCCTGGGGATGCTCAGCAGCAGCCCAGCCCTCCCTGCCGTGGGCATCACCCACAGCCCGCGGGTGCTGAGCTCTGCACGTGGATACGCTGGACTTTGGAATGTGAATGAAATTCCCTCCTGCTCTCAGGAATAAAACCCTGCGGACTACCCAGGAGCAGATGAATTATTTCTTGCTTCTCTCACTCTTGCAGGCTGTATTGCAGATCTCCTCTCCTACTTCACACAACATTTTATTTTCCTTCCTTGTGGGGAGACAGGAGGAAGGGAGGGTGAGGGTGCTGCAGCACGCAGCAGAGCCGGGGAGATTCCCAGGATCAGCGGGGCACAGCTCGTGTCCCTCGGCAAGGAGGGGACGTGACAGCGAGGGAGGGACGGGGGATCTGCGTCTGCAATGCCAGAATTCCCACAACTTCCTCCCAAGTTGTGCTCCTCGGTTGCTGGGGCTGGGGAGCAGTTCAGGCTTGGCAGATCAGAGCAGTTGTCATCTCGTTTTCAAGTGCTTCAGTACTCTGCAATCTTGGCAAAGGGAAGGTGCTGAAGGGGGTCTGTTCTTAAGTTTCCAATTCCTGCCTTTCCAGTGTCAATTAAACAAGAAAATCTCCTGCAAGCCTCTTCTTGTTGGATTCTTCAGTCCTATTTCAAGATCAAATAGGCTTTAAAACAGGTCTGGATAAGCTCACGGGCTCAATCTGCTTGGCAGGAACAGATTGGGCAAGAGGCTGACGTGACAGTGGCTCCCTGCAGCCACAGGTGCCCCTGTCAGGAAGGGTCTCCTGCTCCTCCTGGATGTTCTGGAGCTGGGTGGGACACCCCAGCTCTGGCTGGAGCTCTGCACAGCTCCTGCCACCTGAAGGCAGCGCTTTCATGAAGCACTTTGCTTTTCTGCTGCTAATGCTTGAGAGGGATCAACATTATCGAGGCTAATTAGAATTCGGAGAGAACTGATTGTTCACCAGAGAGGGGGGAAAATGTTCCGTGGAGCCCTGGGTTTGGTGGAACTATTTCACATAATTAAGCAATTCCACATCTTGGCATTTTATTGCTCTTGTTATCGTTGCACTTCGTTAATAAGTTTTTAATTGCAAATCATCTCTGTGACACAAATTACACTGTGTTTACTGATCAGCAAAAGTGCAGTGAAAACCAGCCTGGGGGCCAAGCCTTCCGAGGGACTGGCTGCCAGGGCCTCTCTCTTGGTGCTTTGGTATCAGAATCAACCCAGGTTACCTAAAAGAAATCAATTTCCAGGTTCAAATGCTCTGAGCAGCACAGATCCTTGGCTAAGGCTCTGGGAGCAGGGAAGGAAAGGCTTCCAAGGCCACGAGGAGTTTATTTGTGTGTTGCAGAGCAGGAGTTTATCTGTGTCCTCCAGATGTTCTCTTTATGCCCTGCCCTGCTGTGTGTGCCTCAGACAGAGGAAAGGTGGCTCTTCACACCATTCTTTAGGAGTTAAATTCACAAGTGCCTGTGCAGAATTCATGTCAGCCTGAGCGACTGCCATATTTCCTAAAATTGATATTATTTGTCTTCAATGGAGTGTCCAGGCTGAAAAACATCTGCTTTGTGCTGACAAGGAAAAGGCTCAAAAAGCTGAAGTGGGAAAGATCCTTCCTTGCTCTTAAAATCCCCAGCTATCCCCCTCCAGGACAAATGGACAAGCCTGAATTCATTTTTAAACTGATTTCTTCTATAATATGTGAAGGAAACATGTGAATATCTGTTAAATTTCAGGTGGGAAGTTTCTATTCAAGAGAAAAAAACCTGTTTGGGACTTAAGCTAGCAATTATTTTCATTTTTAAAGAAGGAGGATAAAACTTTCAGAAAACCACAACGAGGCTTGTATTTGTTTTAGAGAGAGGTTGAGCTTTTGAGATTTAAGAAAAAAAATTGCAGGAAACTATTTGAAAATGGTTTACTTCCAGAGTTTATATGGATTTAGCCTATCAATCAGCACCTGGAATGAAAAAGAATGCCAACGTTTGATGTCAAATGAGGTATTTAATTCACATTAAAACAAGATCCATTACCCAGCAGTGGTGACAATTCCCAAGCCAGGGGAGCAGAGGTGTCCCTGTGTGTCGCTGTGCAGCTGGGGGGTCCCTGGGCCCGGGGTTAATTGTGAGCAGCTCGTTAGCTGTGAGAGCAGCTCCAGAGCAGGGCTGGGATTTCTCTGATCCCAGAGCTGACGACAGCGCAATCAGGGAGACCTGGATTTTTGTCCTGAGCTGTTGACTTTTTCCTGAGATCTGGAGCAAACATTTATCCCTCCTGGTTAAGTGACTGCAGCTGTGAGATGTTGAACATCGCTCCCCGAGCCGTGGACAGGGGTTTGGTGGCTCTTCTCCAGCTTCATCCTCCTCTTCTGCTGGTGGCTTGGTTGAATGGGCACCCTCTGACACCTGGGCCTCCCCTTTGACTTCCACCTCACCTTTAAAGCCTTTGGCAGCAAATGAAATCACTCCAGGTTAGGTAACCTTGATGGCACCACTGCCTTCGAGTCACCCCCAGTTTCCTCTGGCTCACTGCACAAAGGGGTTTCCCTGGTCAGGGCTGAAAACTCCCCTTAGGAAACGTCATTTCCAAAGCTGTGTGCATGGAAACTGAGCACAGATTGTTCCAAAATGTAATTGTAATCTAGTGAGCACCGAGGGCAGCAAAATGAACACAGACACGGTCTCACCTCAGCTAAAAATAAATAATGTCTCTGAGTCCTCAGGCTGGAATTATTCCCCATGGGTAATTCCTTTGAAATCCCCCCCACAGGCTGTGAGAAGAGCTCCATGGCAGGAACAGCCAGCCAGCTCAACCTTCCTAGAAGGCAAAATAACCAAAGAGTACAGCTGCAGGGTTTGGGGTCCGTTGTTTGGGGTGCTGTTGGTTGGACCAGCACTGGGAACAGTGGCTGGAGTTGGGGTGCTGGGGCAGGGAGAGCTCCCCAAGCCATCCCCACTGCCCTGAGGGGTTCCTGAGCAGTGTCACTGCCAGAGCTGCCAGCAGTGCAGGGGACACATCCCTCTGCTGCTCAGAAACTGAACCCACCTGGCAGGACAGATCTCTCTGTTGTGGGGAGAGCAAAGGGAATAAAACTGTAAAAACCTTCTGAGGCAACACTGGGGAGGAGAGGAGAGGAGAGGAGAGGAGGATCAGAGTGCCTTTTCTTGGGGCTGTGTTGTGCCCCTGGAGTCAAACAACGCGACTCCTGCAAACGCATCTCCTTGCACTGGTGGCTCAACTGAAATCCAGTGTAGCAGAAAAAGCTTCTGCAAGGCACCTCTCTCAGGAGAGGAGAAAGTCTGCATTTCCCAGCATGAATGGCAGCGTTATTCAGCCTGTGTGAACAGAGACAGCAATTATTGTTGGCACGAGGCTTGTTGTGGTTCCTGCAGGATTTTCTTCGCTGCCCTTGATGGATTGTCAGCTGGGAGGCAGCGAACAGAACAGCACAAAGCTTGGCAGCTAAGAATAGAGCTCCTGGAGCAGATTTGGTGGCTGCTCAGTGCTCAGAGAGCTTTCTGGAGGTTTCTGTCAGTAATCCCATGCAGGGACCCTCTGCCCCGGGACTGCAGGAGCCCCCAGGCCTGGAGGTGTCCCAGCTCCCCACAGGGAGCGAGTTTCTCCTGCAGTCAGGGGAAAGTTCATGCTTTGGCTGTGGATGCTCTATTTTCTCTGGATCGATTGGCTTGCCAAGGCATGGAAATTTCAGAATGTTTCACCACGATGCAGTTGAAAGGAAAACGTTTTCTGCCTGCTCAGGCACAAGGATACAGGTACAGGGTGTTTTTTCAAGGAATGTTCTGGACTGAAAAATTGAGTGAGTACAGGCTCCCAGAGACTTCCAGTGCTCAGGCTCTTGATTTTTTTGAATCTGCAGAGTTTTTCTGCCCAGTCCAACTGCGAATGGAGCAGCACAAACAGATGGTTCTGTATGTGAATCAGGGCTCTTGCAAATTCCTGCTCCACGCAGAGAGGAGAAGAGCTAACTTCAAATGGAAGTTAATGGCAACGATACGTGCAAAGAATTTATTAATTGGTATTTAATGATGCATTAGTATTTATTAAAATTTTTGCATAGGGGTTGTAACCATAAACTGGAGCTTTAAATAACTGTGCTGTAACGAGAAGTGGAAGAAAAGCAGCAGCAGAGAGATTAAAAAATTAATGCCATGCAAAAGGAAATGAGTTCACCTGAGAAAGTCTCTTCAATAAAATATTTTCTGTTATTTTTCATGCACTAGCACCTTATCTCCATCCAGGGCAATAGTCATTCTGATAATGAAAGCTGCTGCCATTTATCCGTGAGAGCCACGGGAGCTGCACTGCTCCTCCTGAGAGCAGGGCTGGGGAGAAACCCAGCTCCTCTTCCATTTGTGCACACTCAGCTTGCTTTCCTCCCTGATTTCCCAGCTCGTTTCACTCAGCTTGTTTAAGCATTAGACAATTATGAAGGTCTTGGAATGCCCTCAAGTTCTTTCCCCCCAGTCCCTTCTTTCCCTGTGGTTAAGAGGACATCCCTGCAGGGCCACCCACTCTGGGGCAGCTCTGAAATGTCCCCAATTTCCAGAGAATGGCCACCAGGAGCTGCTCCTCAGAGGCTGGGAACACTCTGATCAAACCCAGCGTTTTAGCACGAAATGCAAAATCTTCATTAATTTTCAAAGGAGTGAAACAATTTTTTCCAATTTCTCTCGTAAAATTATGAGGCTCCAGCTTCAAAGGCAGCTCCTGGAGCTGGATGGTGCCCATGCAGGATTCAGTGAGAATGAGATGCAGATGTACCCCGTGCTCACCACAGGCTGCTGCTCTCAGAGCTTGGCAGGGGAGGTGACAAACCCGGGCCAGAGGGCTGGTGGCACTGCCCCTTCTCCCCCAAAACTGTGCCCATCCCATGGTGGGGATGCCCCTCTGCACCCCAGGCAAGGGTGAGGGACCCTGCAGGGGATGGAGGGAGGGCTTTGGCTGCTTTAAATGAAGCTGCACCACGTGGGGCTGCACAGAGCAGCGCATCAGATCATCCCTCCTTCTGCAAAATTGATGCTGTGCCCATTTATCACCTCCCACATTCACACTCAGCTCATCCCATTTGCCTTTTCTTATTCTTCAGATGTGCATTTTGCACCATTCAAGAGATGCAGCTCTGGGGAAGGTGAATAAAGGTTTCAGTAGATCCCAGGGGTTTAAGTGACAGCCCTGAAGCCAGGGGATGGAGGAGGAGTAGGGCTCAAAGCCTCTGTCTGTGTAAATGACACCCCTGGAGCTGGACATGCTCCATGTCCCTCCTGCCTAAGGATGCAGGGATTTCTCTGCAGAAACCAGTGGAGCTTGGGCAAAGTAAAAATGGAAACAGCCTGTCTGAGTTATAAATGGCACTTGCTGCCAGTGGGATAAAAATCATGAGGAACGAAGCTCCTGCCATGGGGAGCCAGGAGAGAGGAGTCTGTGAGGTGAGAGCGGGAGCAGCCACGGCTCTGCCACGGCACAGGTGTGACCTTGGCCTGTTTATTGAATAAAAACCCATTTCTGCTCATTTCCCAAAATCCCAGCAGGGTTTTATGGAGGAGACCCTTTCCAGCCCTGGCACACCTGGGAGTTCCTGGCACACCTGGGAGTGAGTTCCTGGCACACCTGGGGGCTCCTGGCACACCTGGGAGTTCCTGGCATACCTGGGGGCTCCTGGCACAACTGGGAGCTCCTGGCACACTTGGGTGTTCCTGGCACACCTGGGAGTGAGTTCCTGGCACACCTGGGTGCTCCTGGCACACCTGGGTGTTTCTGGCACACCTGGGTGCTCCTGGCACACCTGGGAGCTCCTGGAGAGGTCACTCAGACCTGCCAGGCAGCTGAGGAACACCCCGAGCTTTGTGTGGGGCTGGGGTGGAAGGGCTGCACTGGAGCTGGGCAGGGGGTGGCAGGGGACAGGCTGCAAACCCCAGAGAAGGGGACAGTAAAGGCAGGGCAGGGCAGGGGACACTCCCCGGGGTGGCCTCGAGCAGGTGAGCCTGGCCTGGGGGCAGTTCCTGGGGTTGCAGCTCAGGGAAGGGCTGGGTGCCCTCTCCTGGGACTGGCACCATGTGGGCACAGAGGTAGGACAGCTCCCAGGGGTCCAGGGCAGCAGGACCAAGCTTCTCCTTCTTCCTCCTCTTCTTCCTCCTCCTCCTGCCATTGCCTGGGGTCTGCAAGGGAAATAATCATCTCTCTGGGAGTGTCCAAGGGATGTCCTAACTGCTTTTGGGGAAAGGAGAACTGCCTTTGCAGGAGGCAGGAACGGCTCCTTGTGCCTGGTCAAAGAAGAAATCTGCACAAGCTGGCACTGAAGGGTTTTTGGGGGAAAATGCATTTAGAAAAGACAAGTTCTGACTTTGACAGAGCTCCAAGTTAACAAAAAATAGCTGTTTACTTTTTTTTTATTTTAAAGGAAAGCCTGTTTAATTTGTGCTTCAATTATCTCCCCTCCTGTGAACATGCACAATTAGGATCCTAAAGTCCATTCCCGGCCACACTGCTTAATTATGGATGGAAGGTGTTGAGCTAATTAAGGAATGATTGCAGGTACCTGCCAGATCTGCCTCAGCAGCTGAACGTGTCCTGGTCCTGCAGCACGGCGTGGCCAGGGCACAGCAGGTGGCCCTGGTGGCCCTGGTGGCCATGGTGGCCATGGTGGTCATGGTGGCCCTGGTGGCTGTGGTGGCCCTGGTGGCCCTGGTGGCCCTGGTGGTCATGGTGGCTGTGGTGGCCCTGGTGGCGGGGCTGTGGGGGCACTGGTGGCCCAGGTGGCTCTGGTGGCCATGGTAGCCCTGGTGGCTGTAGTGGCCCTCATAGCCCTGGTGGCCCTGGTGGCCGTGGTGGCCCTCATAGCCCTGGTGGTCCTGGTGGCTGTGGTGGCCCTGGTGGCCCTGGTGGCCCTGGTGGCCATGGTGGCAGGGCTGTGGGGGCACTGGCCTGGCAGAGCTCCCCCTGCCAGGCCCTCCAGGGCTGCCTGGCACTCAGCAGGGCAGAGCCGTGCCTGCTGTGCTGAGGAGGGGGATTTCACATCCCAGGGGGGCTCTTCAGACCCAGCCCTGCTCCCCACGTGTCCCAAACCCTGGGGCACTCCGGCAGTGCCACCTTCAGCCAGACCTGCCAGCAGAATCATCTGCACAGGGGGATCCTGCTCCAGGGTCACCCAAACGTCACTGAGGCTCTGAGGCTGCAGTAACCGAGGCCGCAGCTCTGCTCGGTTTTGTTCCCCCTCCTAACGAGTCGTTTGTAATTTGGCCGCCAGTCCGTCTCCCAAAGTGCGCTGAGCAGCAGAAGAGAAGGGTTTCGTTTGTCTGGGTGAAACAACGCAAGCCACGCTCCTGTTGGGCCTTGCTCTGACACGTTCTGTGCACCTCCGGGGGCTTTGCTGCTCCCCTGATAATCCCCCAGTGCCTCCAGCTCGGCTCCACTGCCATTCCCAGGCTGGAAAGCTCCCCCTGCTCCCCTGGGACCGGGTCTGTCCTGCCAGGGAGGGAAAACCCCCGGGCTGGGGCCGAGCCAGGAGCGGGGCATGGTGGGGAGACAGCGTGTGCGAGGCACCTCCACTCTGCTGGAGCCATAATGCAGTAAACAGGACTTAAACAAATATATCTCATGAAAGGATTCCCAGCGATTTTGAGTTTTGCTGTGTGTGGCTCAGGGCTGGAGGGTTATAATGGGGCGCAGCCCACGCTGTCAGAAATGGCTGTGTTGAAGGTTTGCCCATTTTGTTGCTGGATCCCTGGGTTGGAAAGGAATTTTCTGAAGGTGTTTTTGATACTTTGGGAAGAGGGGAAGGGAATTTGATGTTCCTGTGGAGCAGGTAGGGAGCAGGCTGTAAAAAACCCTTGAAGCTGCAAGACTTCCACCCTTCAGGCTCTGGAGCGCGTGTCTTGTCTTCATTAGTCCCAAATAAATGAAAAAGTGGAATTCCTGGATTGTTTGAGAGCTGCAGCCTCCAGGGGTCTGGGGACTCTGGGGTGCTCTGGCTCCCAGACCCCGGGCTGCAATCCTGAGCCCCAGCAAACAGAGTTGGAACCACTGCAGGAAATAATATTTTGCTGTTATGTATCTAAAAACAGGCCTGAGGGAGTGGAGTGAGGTGATCTTTAAGGTCCAACCCAAACCATTTGGGATTGTAAGTGGTAATTCAGAGGGGGAAACCTTGGGGAAGGGGTGACGGGCTGGTCCCGGCCCCAGCCAGGTCCCGGCAGGAGCTGGAGCCTTACTGGGCTCCACTGGTGGAACTGGGAGTGCAGGGAACGAGGCTGTGCATCCCTGTGAGATGGGAGCAGCCTCTGCTGCAGGAGCAGCTCTTAGCAACAGCCTCTCCCGAGGGTTTATTTGGAGTTCTAGAGGTGGTTTGTGTACCCACACGGGGGGCAGCGATGCTGGTATATTTGCATCCATGTGGGATGGCTCCTTCTTTTAAAAATGCTGACATTTCCATGGCTCCAGAACTCTCAGTGTAAATGGAAACTGCACTGCCAGGGCTGACTGGAATTAATGCCAGGCTGTGACCAGACATTTGCCTGTTTTGCCCAGCCTGCAATGGAACCCCTTCCAAATGGCCCAGAGATGGTTAGCAGGCATGGAAACAGAGCAAGAAGTTGCTAAGATAAAATCGACCTGAGGGGGCCCACAAAGCTGTTCTGTTTGGGAAAAAAAAACACCATTTAATCATCCTGTGGCAGTAAAAGTGGCATTTTTCAGTACCAGCTCTGAGCTGTGGTCTCCCTCCTCTGAAGGGAGGCAGAGCCTGCCCAGTGTGAGCCTGCCTGCAACCCAGCACAGTTGTTGTTCAGAGCTCTGGTTAATGCAGAGCCGTTAATTGTCTGACCATTAAATTACTTGGCTTCTACTTAGTCCCCACTGGGGACTAATTTTAAATTCAATTAGCACAGAATTTAAGGGATATAGTTGAGGGATTCCAGAAAGCTGTGGAGATATGAAATCGTGTTTGATAAGATGCAGCCGGGAAAGGGAAGCTTTTAATCTCCATTTCAAGCTTTTAAACCAGGAGAAACTCCAAAAGAGAAATTAAATTCTCTTTGAATACATGCGCACAAGTGAGATTCCTTTATGTTAACGTGCTGTAATTTCTACTTGTTTTGTTCTTTCTGTCCAACTATTAATCAGCCAGAATGTGAGCCCACCAAGAAAGCCTTTGGGAATGGAAGTCACAGGGGAGAATTTGTAAACTCACACCTTGCTGGATTCTTTAGGTACTGGCTGAGACTTCAAAGTGTCAAACACCACTCCATTATTTTCACTCCATCAGAATCAAGAGGGATGAGAAATCCCACTTGGTGCTTGGATGTCCATGGGGCTGTGGGATCTGTCCATGGGGCTGTGGATCTGTCCATGGGGCTGTGGGATCTGTCCATGGGGTTGTGGATCTGTCCATGGGGTTGTGGGATCTGTGCTGTCCATGGGGCTGTGGGTGCTCTCCCTGGGGCTGTGGGATCTGTGCTCTCCCTGGGGCTGTGGGTGCTCTCCGTGGGGCTGTGGGTGCTGTGCTGTCCATGGGGCTGTGGGATCTATGCTCCCCATGGGGCTGTGCGTGCTCTCTGTGGGGCTGTGGGTGCTCTCCGTGGGGCTGTGGGTGCTCTCCCTGGGGCTGTGGGTGCTGCAGGGCAGCAGGGACCCCACCTCAGCCCATCCCGTGGGACCCCAGGGGCAGCCCCAGGGCTCTCCATCCCTTTCTGGTCCCCAGGACAGAGCAGTGCCTGAGCTCTGGGTCCCTGCAGTGCCAGGGTTTCCAAGGAGCTCCCAGCTGTGCCAAGGGACGGGGTGGCACACCCTGGCACTGCCCAGGGCCAGCAGAGCTCCGTGTGCCCTGCACGGGACTCATCCCTGCCCTGCTGCTCCTGCAGGACCCAGAGCATTCACATTTTAGGGTAAACCCGAGGCACTGCTGGGAACGGTGTGGAGGGACCCCGTGGCTTTCCTGGGATGGAGCCCAGGAGCAGCTCCCATCCCAAAAAACAGCAGGGACAGGATCCCTGCCCTGTGCCAGGGCCAGCTCCTCAGGGACGTGCCTGATTCTCATGCCTTTATTCTCCTTAACTCCTCTCCATTCAATATTACTGTGCACTTTTTTTTTTCTATTTTGATGTCTGCGTATATTTTTGGGAATAGAGCCCTATATAAAAATAGTTTTAATTAAAAAAAATAGTTTTTAATAGTACATTTAAAAAAAATCAAAACCCAAACCGCAGAATAATTACAATTCAATTTAAAACTTTTTAAAGGATGGCAAGTTTATTTTTCTTCACTTTTCTGGCACAAATCCATTCAGAAACAGAGCCTGACAACCCATCTTAATTTTGGATAATTACATTTTTGCGATTTCTAATTTGCTAATCTATAGTAATTCTCCTGTGATTTTTAAAAGGCAGAAGGGGGAGTATGGAAAGCTGATTTCTGATCAGAGTTCTCCCTGCTATAATTAACTCCATCTAAAAAACCATAATTGATGCCTGTATAGCTCCCCAATAGCATCTCTCGAGTTGGAACAGGCTGCATTGTAAACTGTGCTCGCTGCTCTGCAGAGATTGATTTGCAGCCACTACCAATCTGTTGCTAAGCACTGGGTGACGGCACACGCCGAAGTCCTCAAGGACAATACAGAACAGCCAGAATGTTTTTCTCAGTATCAAACCATTTTCCCCCCGTCTCCTGAAATATTGCATCAGTTGCTCCTTCATCAAAGCATGAAAAATGTTGCCAAGGCAATGCCAGGGCTGGGAGCCACACGCCGGGGGCTCGGGGCAGGGCAGGGGGCTGGGGGCTGGGGGCTGGGGCTGGAGGCTCCACTTCCTCAGTGGGGGGACAACAGGGCAGGAGAGCCAGGCAGGCTCCTGGGAAGGACCAGGCAGGCTCCTTGGGAAGCCAGGCAGGTTCCTGGGAAGGACCAGGCAGGTTCCTTAGGAAGGGCCAGGCAGGTTCCTTGGGAAGCCAGGCAGGCTCCTGGGAAGGACCAGGCAGGCTCCTTGGGAAGCCAGGCAGGTTCCTGGGAAGGACCAGGCAGGTTCCTTAGGAAGGGCCAGGCAGGTTCCTTGGGAAGCCAGGCAGGCTCCTGGGAAGGACCAGGCAGGCTCCTTGGGAAGCCAGGCAGGTTCCTGGGAAGGACCAGGCAGGTTCCTTAGGAAGGGCCAGGCAGGTTCCTTGGGAAGCCAGGCAGGCTCCTGGGAAGGACCAGGCAGGCTCCTTGGGAAGCCAGGCAGGTTCCTGGGAAGGACCAGGCAGGTTCCTTAGGAAGGGCCAGGCAGGTTCCTTGGGAAGCCAGGCAGGCTCCTGGGAAGGACCAGGCAGGCTCCTTGGGAAGCCAGGCAGGTTCCTGGGAAGGACCAGGCAGGTTCCTTAGGAAGGGCCAGGCAGGTTCCTTGGGAAGCCAGGCAGGCTCCTGGGAAGGACCAGGCAGGCTCCTTGGGAAGCCAGGCAGGTTCCTGGGAAGGACCAGGCAGGTTCCTTAGGAAGGGCCAGGCAGGTTCCTTGGGAAGCCAGGCAGGCTCCTGGGAAGGACCAGGCAGGCTCCTTGGGAAGCCAGGCAGGTTCCTGGGAAGGACCAGGCAGGTTCCTTAGGAAGGGCCAGGCAGGTTCCTTGGGAAGCCAGGCAGGCTCCTGGGAAGGACCAGGCAGGCTCCTTGGGAAGCCAGGCAGGTTCCTGGGAAGGACCAGGCAGGTTCCTTAGGAAGGGCCAGGCAGGTTCCTTGGGAAGCCAGGCAGGCTCCTGGGAAGGACCAGGCAGGCTCCTTGGGAAGCCAGGCAGGTTCCTGGGAAGGACCAGGCAGGTTCCTTAGGAAGGGCCAGGCAGGTTCCTTGGGAAGCCAGGCAGGCTCCTGGGAAGGACCAGGCAGGCTCCTTGGGAAGCCAGGCAGGTTCCTGGGAAGGACCAGGCAGGTTCCTTAGGAAGGGCCAGGCAGGTTCCTTGGGAAGCCAGGCAGGCTCCTGGGAAGGACCAGGCAGGCTCCTTGGGAAGCCAGGCAGGTTCCTGGGAAGGACCAGGCAGGTTCCTTGGGAAGGACCAGGCAGGTTCCCTGGGAAGGAGTGCCTGTGCTCAGCAGCAATATCCTTTCCAAACAGCCCAGAAACAGAGAATTCTTCCCCAGTCCTGCTGTTGCTTTGGGACCATGGGAGGAGAGACTGGGAATGTGCATCTGCAGCAGAGACGTGATTCTGGCACACCAAAAACCCAAATAAAGCCCCAAACCAAATCCCTGCAGCAATCCATCTGTGCATTTTATTTGTGGACAGATGCAAATTGATGCAAATTGAAAACCAATTCTTAAAAAGAGATCCTAACCATCAGGTCAGGGAAGGCTCTGAATGCTGAACTCTCTGCTTGCCTGTTCCACTCTGTTAGGAGATTTTAATAAAAAGGCAGAGAAGAATGCCAGCTGAGCTGGCACAGCTGACATTTTGATAACCTCGTCAATAAAAGTTATTTTATTTTAAGCAGCTGCAGAACTTTGCCTTATTGTTTAGCTGTCTGTTCATTCTATTCCTGTCTTGTTGATAACAGTAAAAGGATGATGAGTAACGGTGGCAATCAATAGAAAGGCATGTTTCTTCCTCTATGACCATGAACCCAACTCTTAAATTGCATCTTCAGATTCCAGGGTCTCTATTTCATCATAAATAGATACACAGGGGGAAAAAGCATCTGAGTTTCTAGATGGTTTTATGAATGTTTGTTCCCAGGCTTTCACTCTTCTGCACCAACTTGAATTCTTTCAAAAGCAAAGCACAATAGTTGTTCCAAGTGGGGGACAGGCTTTTAGGCTGCATGGCAGGCACGGATGGGCAGTGACCACTGAGTGAACTTCAGCAGCTCTGCCCCCCAGGCAGGCTCTGCTCCCCTCTGGCCTCTTCTGGCTGAGCCCTGCCACGAGAGCTGAGGGTGAATCTGTGGTTACAGCTGTTATGGCTGCAAAAGTCAAAACGAAAGCAACTGCTGCTCTCCTCAACACTTCATTGAAGCCTGAGTGCTGAGGTGTGAAGCTGCAGCACAGAAATGGAGGCTCCTGAGGAGCTTGGAGCAGCTCCTCCGTGGTGAATGTGCTCCATGGGTTTACACAGGCAATGTACCACGTCAGAACAAAAGCTGAATTATTGGTTTAAAGTATTACATCCTGAAAAGAATTGTAATAATGTTTAAAGCCCCAGCAGCAGCATCAGGGATGGGTAAATAATGCAGAGGCTGGCCCACCCTGGTGGGAATGGGAGCACAGGACCCAGCTGGGAGCTGTGGCTGGCAACAGGAAATGGAGAAAAGCTTATGAATGGTTCTGTGAATGTTCTGTTTCTGTGAATGTTCTGTGAATGGTCTGTGGATGTTCTGAGGATGTTCTGTGGATGGATCTGTGAATGCTCTGTGAATGTTCTGTGGATGTTCTGTGAATGGTTCTGTGAATGTTCTGTGAATGTTCTGTGAATGTTCTGTGAATGGATCTGTGAATGGATCTGTGAATGTTCTGTGAATGTTCTGTGAATGTTCTGTGGATGGTTCTGTGAATGTTCTGTGAATGTTCTGTGAATGGATCTGTGAATGGATCTGTGAATGTTCTGTGAATGTTCTGTGAATGTTCTGTGGATGGTTCTGTGAATGTTCTGTGAATGTTCTGTGAATGGATCTGTGAATGGATCTGTGAATGTTCTGTGAATGTTCTGTGGATGTTCTGTGAATGTTCTGTGAATGTTCTGTGAATGCTCTGTGAATGTTCTGTGAATGGATCTGTGAATGGATCTGTGAATGGTTCTGTGGATGTTCTGTGGATGTTCTGTAAATGTTCTGTGAATGTTCTGAGGATGTTCTGAGGATGTTCTGAGGATGTTCTGAGGATGTTCTGAGGATGTTCTGAGGATGTTCTGAGGATGTTCTGAGGATGTTCTGAGGATGTTCTGAGGATGTTCTGAGGATGTTCTGAGGATGTTCTGAGGATGTTCTGAGGATGTTCTGAGGATGTTCTGAGGATGTTCTGAGGATGTTCTGAGGATGTTCTGAGGATGTTCTGAGGATGTTCTGAGGATGTTCTGAGGATGTTCTGAGGATGTTCTGAGGATGTTCTGAGGATGTTCTGAGGATGTTCTGAGGATGTTCTGTGAATGGTTCCATGGATGGTTCTGTGAACGCTCTGTGGATGTTCTGTGAATGTTCTGTGGATGTTCTGAGGATGTTCTGAGGATGTTCTGTGAATGGTTCCATGAATGGTTCCATGGATGGTTCTGTGAATGGTTCCATGGATGGTTCTGTGGATGGTTCTGTGAACGCCCTGTGGATGTTCTGTGGACGGTTCCAAAGCTCTCTGTGCCCCTGGAGCCCTGCCCTCTCCAGGAACACGCTCAGGATCCCTTCGGAGCCAGAGCTGGCTGGGCAGGGGGCAGCAGGGACCACACCCTGTGTGAGAAGTGCCAGCTCTGGGCACACCTGGGGCACACCTGGGGCACACCTGGGGTAAATAACTGAGCCAGGGCACACCTGGGGCACATCCCTGAGCCAGCTCTGGGCACACCTGGGGCACACCTGGGCACATCCCTGAGCCAGCTCTGGGCACACCTGGGGCACACCTGGGCACACCTGGGGCACACCTGGGCACACCTGGGCACATCCTGAGCCAGCTCTGGGCCCAGGCAGGCCAGGCTGAGCTCAGCAGGGCTCTGAGCTGCCCTGGGGCTCTGGGGCAGCTCTCAGGGGCCGTGCTGGCACAGGAGCCCCAGCACCACCACGGTCCCTGCTTTAACCCTTCAGGGGAGCAGACTTCCCCGTGGCCGCTGGAAAGGATGGTTTCTGAGAAAAGATGATCACGGTGCATCTCCACAGGAACATAATCTTTCAGCTCATCCTTGGGGGAATTTTTTGTCCCTGTTTGTGTGCAATTAGAAACTGAAAACTCGGGCAGAAGGCTCGTGGTACATAAATTGACGTGCTCACTTCAGAAGCACATTTGAGTAGAACAAAAGGGACTGAAAAGACTAAAAAGCATTCACCTTGTATGGAATCAGAGCAGAATGTACTCAAGGAGAGGGAGAACCAACCAAACCAAAGCAATGGGAAAGAAACCAACTGTTCCAACCTCCACTGCTGGGCCCTTTGGAATTTAACAATCTGGAAAGTGTCTTCTAGAATTAACCTATGCAACTTGATCTCTGGTGCTCTAATTTTTCCAATTTACTCTATTTCCCTCCTCCTGTAATACCAGGATAATATTTTTTTTTCCCTATTTTTATTTCCTTGAGTTAATTCTGAGTATTTTTCCGTGGTTATTTAATATTTGCTATTCAGTTCTGCCTGCAGTTGAAAAAACTCATGTTGTGTTGCCAAAAGCAGCAAGAGAAGCCAGGCTGCTTGTGTTAGTATTTGCATTTGAAAGTGCAAAACTGAATTTTCTCTAGTACCAGACACTTCTCTCCTGGTAAAAGTGCTGGAGAAAAACATTTGCTGGGTAGAGGGAAAGATGCAAAAAAATACTTATGGAAAATCCCACTTATTGAATGATATTTTCAAAATACAGAGTCCTTGGAAATGTCAGCAGTGCGTGGAGCAGCTGAAGAAGCTGTGTTGTGGTTCTCTGGCCCAGAAGAGTTTCCTGTGTGCCTTTAATGCCACGTGAGCTCCTGGAGGGAATCCCCAGCTCCACAGTGGCTCTGGCACTCCACGTCTGCTGCTTTGGGTTCTGTTTCCAGCCCTGCCCAGGCACGGTGATGTTTTGGCAGCCTGTCCTTGGTGGGAGCTCAGAGGGTCTGTCTGTCTGTCTGTCTGTCCCTGCCTGTGCCACCAGGCCCTGGCTGTCCCTGCAGGGGGACCCGTGCTTTATTCTGCTTTTCCCCAAAATATGTCCTGTTCACCCTGGCTGTGCCTGGCAGTGCCAGTGTCACCCTGGCAGTGCTGTGTCACCCTGAAAGTGCCAGTGTCACCCTGGCTGTCCCTGTGTCACCCTGGCTGTGTCTGTGTCACCCTGGCTGTGCTGTGTCACCCTGGCAGTGCTGTGTCACCCTGGCTGTGCCAGTGTCACCCTGGCTATGTCTGTGTCACCCTGGCTGTCCCTGTGTCACCCTGGCAGTGCCAGTGTCACCCTGGCAGTGCCTGGCTGTCCCTGTGTCACCCTGGCAGTGCCTGTGTCACCCTGGCTGTCCCTGTGTCACCCTGGCTGTCCCCGTGTCACTGCAGGGCTCCCTCGCCCCCCCTCAGTGCCTCTGCACCCCCTCACCCTGGCAGAGGGGCTCTGCTGGCCTGCTCGGGGCCCAGCTGTCCCTCTCAGGGTGGCCAGGGTGTCCCTGCAGCCTGGGCTGCCCGGGCTGGCTCCTGGGTCCCAGCACAGAGGGGTCAGCCACAAACAGGCTCTGACAGGGAGCACCAGATCCTCCCAGCCCGCCTCCAAATCCATCTTAATTGGCCCCAAGTGTTTCTCATTGGGACTGGTAACATAATAATTGTTGCACGATTTGCTGAAACCCATGTTCTTTTTTAAAAAAAAAAATGTCATTTATTTGACAAACGCTTCTTTGCACGCTGTCACAATAAGGAGAAGAGGAGACTTGCAGGGTGAAACTGTGCTCTGAGCAGCATTGATTTGGTGATTAGTGTCATGTTCGTCTTGGATTTTGTAATTCAGACTCATTAACCCGAAATTATTCTTGCAATTTTCTTCTCCTAGGCTTTTTGAGAGTACAAAAGCAGCCTCTATTCATTCCCAAGGAATCCAAGAGCAACTGTCTCTTGTGAGGCACTGAGCGAGGAGGGGGCAGGCTGAGCCTCTGGGTGGTATTTAAAGCATTAATTCTATCACTTGTTTCAGACCTTGATCAAAACAATATTGATCTGCTTTGCTCCAGCAAAGTTTGAGCAGTGAGACCAAATCAGTGTGGTGGGAGAGCCCAGCCCCCTGCAGCCCCTGCAGCCCCTGCAGACCCCTGCAGCCCCCTGCCCAGCCTGTCCCAGCCTGTCCCAGCCTGTCCCACCCTGTCCCAGCCTCCTGCAGCCCCTTGCCCAGCCTGTCCCAGTCCCCTGCCACCCTGTCCCACCCTGTCCCAGCCTGTCCCAGCCTCCTGCAGCCCCCTGTCCCAGTCCCCTGCAGCCCCTGAAGCCCCCTGCCAGCCTGTCCCAACCTGTCCCAGCCTGTCCTAGTCTGTCCCAACCTGTCCCAGCCTCCTGCAGCCCCCTGCAGCCCCCTGCCCTGCCTGCCTGCTGCAGCTGGGCACTGCTGGGTCCCCCTGGCACCCTGCTGCACCCCAGCCTGCCCCAGTCCCCCTGCCTGGAAGGAAACTGGTCTGTGCTTCACGGGGCTCCAGAGAAGAGATTCCAGCTCACGGTGCTCCCCTGCCCCAGCCCCCTCTCTTGGGGCCAGGTTCGAAGCCTGTCTGGACAAGCAGTGTCCCAGAACATTCCAGAATGTCAAATGGGACCCTTCCATGTGTCAGAGCAGCAGCCTGGCTGCCTGGACACTCTGGGTGCCCAGCTGAGCCCTGGCATAGCCCTGGCATCCGTGGTGCAGCTCCTTGGCTTGGCACTGAGCAGCTGTGAACGCCCCTCCTGACGGAAGAGTTTCCTACAAAAGAAATCTGGGATTTGTGTGTGCAGATGCCTTTTAATATAATCAGGCTCTTTATTCAAGAGAGCAGAGCTGATGAAACATCCCATTTCAGCGAGGGCAGTTTAGGCCAGACATCAGGAAAACCTTGCTAATGACTAAAATGGTGAGGCACGGCCCGGGCTGCCAGCAGAGCTTAAGGAAACTCCATCATGGGAAGTCTTTAAGAATAATTTTGGCAGTTATTATCAGGAGTGATTTAACTAGAATTGATCTTGACTTGGAGCAAGAGAATGGACTGCATGACTTCTTCTTTCTTGTTTTGCATGATTTCCAAGAAATTCTCGAAAAATAGAGCTGAATTTAGATGGTTCAGTATTTCCAAATGTTCCTTCCCCTCTTTCTAGGGGAATTTTTTACTACATTTCAACTGAGCGTGCAAATAGTTGGACACAATTTGTAATTTCGCACATGTCAAGGTCTGAACCTCTTGGGGATGTAGCTCCACCTCTCTAAATATTTGAATATTTAAATATTCTTCCTTTTCCTGTGGCTTGGTGGCTTTGCTGTGGTGCAAAGAGTGGCCTTGAGCTGGCGTTTCCCCAGAGAAGGCAGACTGGGGATGGGGGTGGCAGGAGGAGCTGCAGCCACTGCGCAGAGCCAGGCTGAGCCAAACCCACCAGCAAGAATCAGAGCAGAGAGGGCTGTGAGCAAACACTGCCTGAGCTGAGCTCGAGGGAGAGCTGAGCGCTCAGAAAATGAGCGAGTGAGCAGCGAGGAGGGGGCTCTGCCCTGAGCCCTGCCCTCAGGGCTGGTTTTTTAACCCCTCGGGTGCAGTGATAACGGCAGAGCTGATGCACAGTGCTGGTAATGACCTTAAAAACCTCCAGGAAACGTATCATTTGCTCATTTTCTAATTTAAAAATGCAATTATATTAGTCACTCTTTACATTTGCTTCTCCAGGCTCTAGGGAGATCTATAGATAGATAGATAGATAGATAGATAGATAGATAGATAGATAGATAGATAGATAGATAGATAGATAGATAGATAGATAGATAGATAGATAGATAGATAGATAGATAGATAGATAGATAGATAGATAGATAGATAGATAGATAGATAGATAGATAGATAGATAGATAGATAAATAGATATAGTTATAGATCTAGATATATAGATGTAGATATAGATATAGATATAGATATAGATATAGATATAGATATAGATATAGATATAGATATAGATATAGATATAGATTCCCCAGAGAAGGCAGACTGGGGATGGGGGTGGCAGGAGGAGCTGCAGCCACTGCGCAGAGCCAGGCTGAGCCAAACCCACCAGCAAGAATCAGAGCAGAGAGGGCTGTGAGCAAACACTGCCTGAGCTGAGCGCTCAGAAAATGAGCGAGTGAGCAGCGAGGAGGGGGCTCTGCCCTGAGCCCTACCCTCAGGGCTGGTTTTTTAACCCCTCGGGTGCAGTGATAACGGCAGAGCTGATGCACAGTGCTGGTAATGACCTTAAAAACCTCCAGGAAACGTATCATTTGCTCATTTTCTAATTTAAAAATGCAATTATATTAGTCACTCTTTACATTTGCTTCTCCAGGCTCTAGGGAGATCTATAGATAGATAGATAGATAGATAGATAGATAGATAGATAGATAGATAGATAGATAGATAAATAGATATAGTTATAGATCTAGATATATAGATGTAGATATAGATATAGATATAGATATAGATATAGATATAGATATAGATGTAGATATAGATGTAGATATAGTTATAGATACAGATATAGATACAGATATAGATGTAGATGATATAGATATAGATCTAGATGTAGATATAGTTATAGATATAGTTATAGATGTAGATATAGATGTAGATATAGATATAGATAGATATAGATGATATAGATATAGATATATAGATGTAGATATATAGATATAGATATATAGATGTAGATATAGTTATAGATATAGATATAGATATAGATATAGATATAGATATAGATATAGATGTAGTTATAGATGTAGTTATAGATGTAGATAGATATAGATGATATAGATATAGATATAGATATATAAATGTAGATATAGTTATAGATATAGATAGATCTAGATCTAGATGTAGATATAGATCTAGATGTAGATATAGATATAGATATAGATATAGATATAGATATAGATATAGATATAGATATAGATATAGATATAGATATAGATATAGATATAGATATAAATGTAGATATAGATATAGATATAGATATAGATATAGATATAGATAGATATAGATATAGATGCAGATATAGATGCAGATATAGATATAGATATATAGATATAGATGTAGATATAGATATGGATATAGATGTAGATATAGATATAGATATAGATATAGATATATGCAGATACAGATGCAGATATAGATGTAGATACAGATGCAGATACAGATGCAGATATAGATGCAGATACAGATGCAGATATAGATGCAGATACAGATGTCCCACTGCCTGTGTTCATGGGGACATTCCAGCCCTGTGTCTGAGATGCCTCCAGGAGAAGCTGCTGCACACCTGGGGCTGGGCTGCTCCGTGTCTGTGCAGCATGGGCACTATAGATGTCCCACTGCCTGTGTTCATGGGGGACATTCCAGCCCTGTGTCTGAGATGCCTCCAGGAGAAGCTGCTGCACACCTGGGGCTGGGCTGCTCCGTGTCTGTGCAGCATGGGCAGGGCACACCCAGCAGCCTGGAGCAGCTCCTCACACCCACAGCCC
This sequence comes from Onychostruthus taczanowskii, assembly GCF_017590055.1. NCBI lineage: Eukaryota > Metazoa > Chordata > Aves > Passeriformes > Passeridae > Onychostruthus > Onychostruthus taczanowskii. The sequence goes on from NW_024498573.1 coordinate 750,349, forward strand.
ACAGGCACTGCGAGTGCTGGGAGCCACCAGACAGCCCCAAATCACAGCCCATGTCACCTCTCAAACACGTCTGTGGCTCCTTCCAGACATTTCTCTCCACTCAAGCTGCAGTATTGCAGTGGCAGAAACCCAGAGCCCTGAGAGCAGACACCCCAGCTCGGATTCCTGACAGAGGTGGGCCAAAGCTGGAGTTACTTTCCAAATCCCCGTGACTTTGCAAGTTGGAATTAGAATATTTAGGCAAACCACACAAGTGATTTTGGCTTCAGGATGTGCAAAACTTGCCTGGTGAGCTTTAGCCAAATAAAACCACTCTGGGTTTTATTTCCCGGCAGCTTTTCCAGGCGAGGATGCTTTTCAGAAAATGAAACCCACTGACCCAGGCCAGGCCAGGCAGAGAGGGAAGAGTGTGTAAAGGTTAACCGTGTAACACTGGAAGGGTTCTGCTCCACTTCTCTGAATTTCCACTGAGTCCAGCAGAAGCCACCCCTGGGCTCTCGTGAGCCTGCAGCCAGCAGCACCTGAGAGCTCATTTCCCACTCAGACTCAGCCCTGACAGGCTGTGAGACCCCTAAACGAGACAAAACGTTCTGTACAAAACCACTCTGTCCTTTTTTAGTGAATGGCTGTGTCCAGTCATTGCCATCCCTGGGCTGCCCCAGGAGCACGAGGACCAGGCTGGTACCTACAAATCAGAGTTGCAAAGATGTCCATTGTCCATGGAGCTGTGTGGTTACCCAGAGCCAGGCTGGACAATGGGGCTGGGAAACCCTGGGACAGGGGAAGGTGTCCCTGGAACAGGGGAAAGTGTCCCTGGGACAGGGGAGGTGTCCCTGGGACAGGGGAAGGTATCCCTGGGACAGGGGAAGGGTCCCTGGGACAGGGGAAGGTGTCCCTGGGACAGAGGAAGGTGTCCCTGGGACAGGGGAAGGTGTCCCTGGGACAGGGGAAGGGTCCCTGGGACAGGGGAAGGTGTCCCTGGGACAGGGGAAGTTGTCCCTGGGACAGGAGAAGGTGTCCCTGCCATGGCAGGGCTGGAACAGGATGGACTTTGAGGTTCCTTCCCACCCAAACCACCCTGGGGTTCTGGGATTTTCTCTATTCACTTCACAACACAGGTTAGGCATGGGGAAACAGCTGATGAGGAAGCAGCTCTGCCCATGTCTGATCCGGGTGTTTTATTCAGTATTTCTGGCCAAATCAACCTGGTTTTGGCACTCAAGTGCCCCAGCCCCTCCTCCCCCAGCTTCAGAGCCTTGGAGAGTCCATCTTTGAGGAAAACCAAAGAACTGGCATCTGCTGTTGTTTCTAATTTATTATTTGCACACAGGTGGCTCCCCCACCTGCTCTGGGAGCCTCTGTGCCCTGGCTGGAGGAGCTGAGCTCTGGAGGCACAGGGGCACTGCCTGCTCCCTCCTCTCGAGGGCTTTGGGAGCATCTTCTTTACCTTCTTCTTAGACTGAACAAGAAAAGGAGAGGGGGCCTGGACATTTCAGTTCCCCGTCCCATTGTCAGGTGGAAGGAGCAGGGGGTGAGCCCTGCTAAGGACAGGTCAGTGCCCTGCTCTCCTGAGATGGGCCCTGGCATCCCAGCAGAGCTCGGGTGTGGGCAGAGAAACGATGGAAGCAGCTGTGAGGGGACTGAAACCTCTTCTCCTGGCTCACACTGTTGCTGGGTCTCTGGGCCCTGGTGTCCCAGCACTGTGTGCTTCCTGCTGGGATCCCTCATGCTCCCTGTGTGACACCTCAGCTCCAGCTGTGGCAGCGGCTGTGCTCACTGGGTGAGAAATGGGCCACAGGGACAAAGCCAGGACTAAAGCACAGCTTTGTTCTCATTCACTGACCAGTGGAGAGGGAGGGGAGTGACACCCTGCAGGATCAGGGACTGACTCAGCCAGGAGGAGCCCCCCAGGGTCCGTGCTGCTCAGAGGGATCAGCTCCTGCAGGGTCTGCCCGGAGAATTCCTGCCCTGCAGGGTCTGAGAGCCTCCAGCAGCTCCTTGGGACTCTGAGCTGCAGGGGACAGAAGGGAGCTGTGGGAAGTGCTGAGCTATTCCAGGCAGCATCCTGCAGGAATTCTCTCTCCTATGGCTTAGCCTGGCTGAAAACTTCACGAGCCTGAGCGGAGTTTGGGTTTGTGACCATATCCAAAGTGGGAGATGTTTTGCCAGGGGGTTGCTATGAAAATTGCTCCCAGCTCCATTGACTGCCTGGGCTGCCTCTGCAGCATCAATTCTATCCCTGGCTGACACCTTTGATTTTGGAATTGTCTCCATTTTCCAGAGAAAAGTATGTACATCAGCTATTTTTGGATAGCGTATATTTAATCTCCTGCAAGAAATGGAGCAAGTCTCTTGTTCCTTCTTTCCAGAGCCATTACATTTCTCTTGGTGACAGCTCCGAGGAGCAGAAATCCTTATCTTGTCTAGTGTCATCATCTGGGTGATCCAAAGGCACTAAACTAAATATTCCCCTCTGTGCACGGTGGGGTAAATCCTGTGCAGCAGCACCCAGGCAAGGCAGCAAATCCCTCCCCGGGTGAAAGGGAGTGCTCAAAAGCAGCTCTGGATGCTCTTGGATCTGCCTGGGAGCCAGTCTGAAATGCTGCAGGCTGTTCATCACCTTCTCTGGCCATTCTTTTCTTGTATGCCTAGCTGAGGATAAGCTGTGCTCTTTGCACCGTGTAAAGTGTGTTTGGACCCTTTGCTGGAGTGAAAAATGAGCTGATATCTGTGCCAGTACTGAGGAGAGAGGGAGAAATCTGGGACAGCCACAGGGCTGCCAACGGAAACAAGCTGTGGAAGATGTGACTGCTCTAATAGAAAACACAGAGCAGAGGCGCTCACCCCGAGCTGCTCCTGTGGAAAAGTGCCCAAAAGGCCGAGCAGCTCCAGAGGGGCTGAAGGACACAGCCTGGGGGGGTCCCTGGGCTGTCCCCAGCCCTGTTCTGTCCACGTGTGACGGGGAGCTGGGCTGAGGAAACCACGGAAGGATCAGCACTGCCCAGAGCTGAGGGGATCACACAGCCCCCAGAGCTCTGCTTTGCCTGTGCTGCCCCTCCTGCTGTGCCTGGCAGAGGTGAATCCTCAAACAAGGACACGTGGAAAGGTCACCCAGCAGTGGGGCAGCGCTGTCTGGGACCTTTGGTGGTGAATCTTTTCTTCTCGGATGGAAGAGCACACCAAGGAATGTTGTGCCATCCCTGAGGAAGTGCCATCCCTGCTCAGAGCTGAGCTCTGACGGGGAGCCACGGGAGGGGACACCAGCACTGGCATGAGCAGGGGCTGCATAAACATCTCTGTGCTGCTAAATCCAGCTCGGCTGGCACGGTGGGAAGTGCTGATAAAACAGATTTCTCCTTCTGACAGGACAGCTGGTCCTGCAAGGAACATGGAGCTGGACCCAGTGATCCTTAGGGGTCCCTTTCAGCTCCTGATATTCCGTGGTTTTGCTTTCTGCCTGCTCTCCAGTTTGCTCTGAGTGCGTCTGATGGGGTAAAAGCACCCAAAATGCAGCAAGCTGCCCTTTCCCTGCCTGGTTTTTGGCAGCCCAGGTGGGACAGCTCCCTGAGCCCAGGCTGGCCCACGTTCTGTGTGCTGTGAGAAGCAGCTGCTGGGGAAACACGAGCACAGCGTTCTCTCTGGTTACAACACAGAGCTGGGGATGAAACACTTGAGGAACAATTGGTGACCTCAGAGTCACGGGAAACACACAGCAGGGCTCTTCAAAGCAGCACACACTCACCTGACACCCACCCACCTGTGCCCCTCGGCCAGTGCCCCCCTGCTCCTCCCGCAGCCTCCTGAGCCCCTCTCCTGCCCCAGCCCTCCCTCCAGGGCTTCCCCCTTCCTCCCTTCCCAGGGCTGTTGGCTCCTTCGGGCCTTGGCTCCATCTGCCAGCTGGCAGGGGATTGCCAAACATTTCCGATGCCTGTGCTCAAGTGGCTTTGCCCTCGGGGACGGAGCAAAGCCCAGCGCTGGGGAAATGCGAGGTTTCCCAGCCGGAGCCCATCGGAGTGGTGCTGCTCTGCCCTGTCCCGGTGCAGGTGACAGATGTCCCCTGCAGGATGTCCCTGAGCAGCGCAGGGATGGCAGCAGTCCTGTGCCCACCCTCTCCTGCCCGGGGGCACCCCTGTGTGCCCTGGGGAGAGGGCAGTGCTTTGGGCAGAGCAGCTTTGTGAGCTGTGCTCCTTGAGCTGCTCACCATCACCTTGCAGCCCCTCCAGCGCGGGCCAGCAGCCGTGCCAGGCCCTAGGACAGCGTGACATTCGTGCCCAAATGTCAGCCCTTGTGTGCAGCGGCCAGACACCCTTCTCTGGGATTTCTGTCACTGAAACATAACGCAAGGCACAAAGAAAATTTATTTCTTGCCAAGAGGTGGTTGGGAAATTTCAGAGGAATACAAGTTAATGGTCTGAATTTGTAATTTCCTCTCATCAAAAAAGCTACAGTTTATGTGAACAATTTACACCAAAAGGAGTAAAGCATCACACAGAAACTCTTCTAAAAGACCCAGAACACCCAGAACTCAGACCTGAGTAAATTTTTGCTAATTTTACTCACATAACTTCTCCTGTGGCTTCACTGCAGCTGTACCAAAGTGGTGATGTTGAGGCTGGAGCAGATCCTGCTCAGAGAATCAATTAGCTCACAGACACTTTAATTGTTGCCTTGCTGAAGGGCCGTGGAAGGGTTTCAGGGCCGGTCAGCTCTTCAAGTGAAGAATTTTGGCCCGGTAATGAATGTTAAGCAGGAGAAAAGGCTGGCTCTGGAACAGGGATCATCTCCACAGGAAGAGAGCTCTGACCCTGCTTGGCTCGTGCCTCGGACAGTGATTCCTGGGATGCAGAGGAGCTCAGTGCCCAGCCCAGCACAGGGAATCCCTGCAGGGAGAGGGGCTGCAGGGGGAATTACTGCATGGAGAGGGGCTGCAGGGGGAATTACTGCATGGAGAGGGGCTGCAGGGGGAATTACTGCATGGAGAGGGGCTGCAGGGGGACCCTGCAGGGAGAGGGGCTGCAGGGCAGCTGGGACAGCAGCTGCCCGAGTGCCCTGCTCAGGGTGACAGGGATGTGGCTGCTCCCTCCCGGGCATGCCCCTGCACAGAGGGGGATCTCTGCATGGAGAGGGGCTGCAGGGGATCCCTGCAGGGAGAGGGGCTGCAGGGCAGCTGGGACAGCAGCTGCCCGAGTGCCCTGCTCAGGGTGACAGGGATGTGGCTGCTCCCTCCCGGGCATGCCCCTGCACAGAGCTGTTTGTCCAAGGTGTTTGTCCTGGAACATGTGGCCACGGTTCCATCCTCTGGAACTGCTGCAATTTGCACACAAAGGCCAAATTCACAGCACCAACATCTCCCAGTTTCTACTTTTATTTAATTAAAAAGAATCAGATACTAATTAGCATTCTGAATTGGGCTTGTCAATACCAAATGAGCCCAATGGAAACCAATAAAATCTAAGTTCTGGCCTTCATTACCAGAGTGAGAAGCTGTTTATTTTTCTTACAAAATAAAGCAGCTCCTCAGAATTCCCCTCTGCCTTTGCTGGAGGGAAGAGCTGTCTGTGAATCCCCCCAGTGGTTTGGGGAACCTTGAGGTGTTTTTTTCTCTGGAGTCTGAACTGGCACTCTTGGGTCCTTTTGGGGTTTCCTTTCCCATCCTATTTTATTAGCAAAGACATTTTTCATATTTTGCTGAAAAATTACTTCTCAAGTTACTTCCTTGTCATTTTTGACATTGAATAGTATTTATTTTTCAGGAAAAGCTGTTCTGCTTGTCCAGACAATGTTCAGGGTTCCTTCATAGATGTTTTATTCCCAAATAAATGCTTCTACCTGTTCCTGTGTGGCATAGCAGAAGCTGTGCAATTACAGGACAGAGCTTCCCTTGTGTAACTATTACTCTTTAGTCATGGCAAATGTCTTTTTTGACAGCAAAGCCAAGCCCTGAGCCAGCTGTCTGTCCTAAGCACCACTGGCCACTCGTGCTCAGGCGGCCTGGTTCTACAAGTGCTGAGCCAAGGAGAGCTGTGCCCCGTGCAGGGGAGCTGCTCTGTGGGCACTGGGCAGCCCTGGGACCCTCCCCTCCTGCCAGCAGCCCCCTGAGCCCCAGGACGGAGGGCAGCAGGACAGAGATGCCCCTCTCCGTGCCAGGCAGGGCTGGCCTGGCTGCAGCACTGGGAAGAACTCAGAGATGTCCAGAGGAGGAAGATGCACCCTGAGCACCCTGCCAGAGGGCATCGAGTGCCAGAGCTCTGGGGGCAAAGCCGAGGTGCCCGTGCTCCCCGTGGAGCTGCTGAAGTCACCCCTTCCCTCCAGCCTCCCCCACACCTGCAAGCACTGAGGAGTAAGGGAAGAGACAAAAAAATTACCTGACTGCTGAATAAGGATTTGTGTTCACCCTTTCTGCCCCAGACTCACCCCTGGGCGCTGCAGGCTCAGCCTGTGCCCTGGACACCCCCTGGCACACACAGGAGCCCTGGGGCAGGGCTCTGTGCCAGGCTGGCACCGGGGGTGGCCCGGGCTCTCTCACCAGCAGAGCTGGCCTGGCAGGAGCAGGGGGTTTTGAAAATGTGGAAGAAAAAATGGACTTTTATTTTCATTGGAATCCTCTAAGTGTCTTTGACAACCACGGCCATAATGTTGTTTATCCAAGCAGAGGTACCAGTAGATGAAGGATGGAAATATTGCCACAGGATAAACACAGGGCTGAGATCCTCTCAGGGTGGATGGGATCCTGCCATCCTCCTGACATATGGTAATGCTTTCTCCCAGTCATCTCCTGCAGGAGGAGGTCTGGGCCAACCACCCATACACTCAAATTCCATCAAATATATAGCAGAGTTTATAAAGTTATTAGAACAGAAATGGGTTTGGAGCTCCCATCTCATTGTACAATATGCGGCTTCAGCAGAAGAGATCTGTAAACAGCTATTTTAGCTGAATACAAAACTCTCTTTAATATTTACTCTGACAATCTTAGTGGTGGACCTCAGCCAGTGTGTTTATGCAGCTCCATGCCTGAAGGTTTCTGCTTCAGCTTTACAGCTGAATGTTTTCCTGTGTGATGGACGATGATTTCAAACTGCTGCTCTCCCCAGCCCTCAAATCCAAGACAGTTTGTGTTGCAAGCTGTAATTTCGGTGTAGAGGCAGATTCCACATGGATTTCATGTCAGTGTTTGTACATGAGGAGCAGAGCTTGGAGGTTCCCTCTGCAAAAGTAACAGAAGAACAGAATCAGGTCCTCCAGGGTTCAGTTAAAGAGTAATAAATAACATTGATGTGCGTCCTCGAAATGATTATGTGTGCTAAAACAAACTGAAACACTACACCAGAATTTTTATGGCAGTTAAAATTCAACATCAAAATTGCTCTTTACAGTTGTTGCCTGGACACCCAGCACTGGATCAAGCCTGGGTAAAAGTCAAATGAAAACAGCTTTGTTTGGCTCTGAGTGCTTGTTACTGTCTCCCAAACCCGAGGGATGCTTCAGGAGAGAGACACAAACAATACCTCAGTAACTGGCTCGTCGATGCAGAGCTAATCAATGCAATTAGCTGAACTTGGCTGAGTGATTAGCCTCAGCTTTGAGCAGACCCCTGTCACAGGCTGTGTTTGCAGCCCCCTGCCATCAGCAGCTCTTGCCCATCCTTTGATGCCAGTATTAAATTACCTCCTCTTCCATCTGCACAAGCCAGGCTGATATAAAATGATGTGCGAAGTGTGCAAAGAAATAGGTTTTTAAAGGTAATTTGAACAGAGTAGCCTGTGAAAGGCCTAAGGAAATGCTACTGAGCAGTGGGGAGCAGTGGTGTGATAATGGAATAGAGGCAAAATTATGGAAATTGCTGCTCATTGAGCATTTATTCTGAATATAACCCAGCACTCTGCCCATCTGCAGGAGGTGTAAAGCAGAGTTCAGAGTGGCTGGGGCACCTGCACTGCTCTGGTTGCTTTAGTGACTGATGGTGAATTTATACTGAGGCTGGAATTTCAAAAGGGCTCTCTTCCATTTGCTTGTTTATATTTAGTGTACATCTAAATAGAGAAGCAATCAAATGATGAGATTAACCCAAATTTTGGTGCACTTTTACTGATTGCCACTGTGTGACCTTCCAATTATTCAGTGCCTCCAGCTTAGGCACCCTGAAAAATCCATGATTGCATTAATGGGGGTTCTTCTCCTTTCAGAACACCATCCCCTGAGCTCGTCCTCAGTTTCCTCCCAGTTCTCCAGCCCTTGGTGCTTGGCAGCCTTTGGCTGCCTGTGCTCAGTGCTGATGAAGGTGACAGGAGTCACTGCATGAGAACCCATGGCCTGGGGAGGATGACCCTCAGGGAGCTCACACATCCCTCTGTGCAGAGCCTGTAGAAATCAGGAGGGAATAAAAAAAAACCCAATTCCATCAGGAATTCTCAGCTCTGCAGCTCAAATGTGAGTAGCTGCTCTTTGGCTGTGAACACCAAACTGCTGTCCGTGGAGGTTTTGCTCCATGCTGCTCTACCAGCTGTAATTTTGGGCATTTGGACTTGACCCATGAGGGGCTCAGGTGAGCACAGGTGCTCCTGGTGCCTGGGCTGGCCCAGGGGGTGGCACAGAGCTCAGGACTTGGGAAAGGTGTCAGGAGAATGGGGCTCCAGGGGGTTCTTCCCTGGCACGACTGAATCCAGTTTATGTTCAGTAAATATCTTCATGTGTTTTATCCCAGCCTCTGTAACCAAACCTAACTAATTCAATACGACCTTGCCCAAGAACATGTATTTTGGTTTGGTTCCTAATTTTAACTTCTAGATAAAACTGAAGAGGTTTGGCTTTTACCATCTCTCCTCATTCCGAGCTGGCATCTGACCTCGGTGAGTGAGAGCAGCCTGGCTGCTCTCCAGGAGCTCGCTGATCTGGGCCAAGCTGAAACATCTGATTATTATTATGTGGCCTTATTGACACACTGCTTAGAGAGCCCCTGAACCGAATTGGAAGAGACAGTTTTAATATCCTCTGCAGCAGAATTTTCCAGGAACAGAGGTGTGTGTTTGCTCCGGGGAAGGCTCTGCACATCCCCCTACAGAGCAGGGGCTCCCAGAGCCCTCCTGCCCTTGCTCAGGAGTGCTCCATCACCTGGGCATCACCTGGGGTGGACGTGGCTCCTGGCAGGGCTGGCATGGGCACAGCAGCTCCCCTGAGCACACAGCTCCTGCTCGCTCACCTGCCCCCGTCCCCGCTCGGGGCTGGAGGCACCAGCAGCCTGTGTGCAATGTGAAACACAGCTCGTGGTTCCAGACATCTGAGCTGGAAATGTATTAACTTATGATATTCTGGCTTTCATAAGTCTGAGGGCTTCTGATGTTTTGGGACTGTTGTCATCTTGATTTATTTTCTGGGCTTGAAAGGCTTGAACTTGGATATCCATCTTTAGGTTTGTGCTTGTCTGCTCAGCACTTCCCTGAGTTGCTCTGGTATTTTATCTTCCTAGAAGATTACTCTGCTGGAGTAAATGTAAGGATGGCAAAACCCTCTGGAGGCAGTTTGGGTTGGTTTATTTAGAAAGAAAAATGTGGTAGATTTTCAAAAACGCTGCCGTGGGAAGGAAGGGAGCAGTGTCTGTTTTGGCAGTCTCTCGCTCAGGTGATCTGAGGGATGTGATCAGTGCCCTGCTCCCACCGGCACCTGGGATGTGGGAGACGAGGCACTGGGAGGGAGCTGGTTTCAAAGGAGGAGATCCATGAGCTCCATTTCCGCATGGTCTGCTCTGGAAACTAGGCACTGGGAGTGAGCTGGTTTCAAAGGGGGAGATCCATGCGCTCCATTTCCCCATGGTCTGCTCTGGAAACTAGGCACTGGGAGTGAGCTGGTTTCAAAGGGGGAGATCCAAGAGCTCCATTTCCACATGGTCTGCCCTGGAAACGAGGCACTGGGAGGGAGATGGTTTCAAAGGGGGAGATCCAAGAGCTCCATTTCCACGTGGTCTGCTCTGGAAACCAGGCACTGGGAGTGAGCTGGTTTCAAAGGGGGAGATCCATGAGCTCCATTTCCACGTGGTCTGCTCTGGAAACCAGGCCGGGAGTGGCATGAGGGGGGCACAGCCCCGCTGGGGCAGGGTCTGCAGCTGGGCATGGCCCGCCCCAGCTCAGCCCTCCCACCCTGCTCGCGGCAAGCAGAAGCTTCTGGAAGCACTGGGCTGGGACACAGGGAAGGTTCTGGAAATGCTGGGCTGTGGCTGATGGAAGGAAGGTTCTGGAAGCTCTGGGCTGGGGCAGAGGGAAGGAAGGTTCTGGAAGCTCTGGGCTGGGGCAGAGGGAAGGAAGGTTCTGGAAGCTCTGGGCTGGGGCAGGGAGATCCATGAGCTCCATTTCCACGTGGTCTGCTCTGGAAACCAGGCCGGGAGTGGCACGAGGGGGGCACAGCCCCGCTGGGGCAGGGTCTGCAGCTGGGCATGGCCCGCCCCAGCTCAGCCCTCCCACCCTGCTCGCGGCAAGCAGAAGCTTCTGGAAGCACTGGGCTGGGACACAGGGAAGGTTCTGGAAATGCTGGGCTGTGGCTGATGGAAGGAAGGTTCTGGAAGCTCTGGGCTGGGGCAGAGGGAAGGAAGGTTCTGGAAGCTCTGGGCTGGGGCAGACAGAAGGTTCTTGAAGCTCCAGGCCATGGCACACAGAAGGTTCTGGAAGATCTGGGCTGTGGCAGACAGAAGGTTCTGGAAGCTCCGGGCTGAGGGAAGGAAGGTTCTGGAAGCTCCAGGCTGTGGCAGACAGAAGGTTCTGGAAGCTCTGGGCCATGGCAGACAGAAGGTTCTGGAAGCTCTGCCCGTGGCAGACAGAAGGTTCTGGAAGCTCTGGGCCAGGAGGGCTGACCCAGCATGGATGGGCTGTGGCTGCCGTCACTCGCAGGACAAGTTTTAAATCCAGACCTTAGGACCCGCTTTGAATTTTTTGCAACTGTCAGATTTGTTTTAATCCCCATCTTCTTTGACCAACGAAGACCGTAGAGAAAAATTTATTTCCTTGTCTTTTTTTCCGCCGTCTGTTTGATGCTGCTCCAGTACCAAGTGATTCAGACGGGCCGGGCTGGGGAGGGAACGAGCCAGATCTCCCTTCTTGTCTTTGCAAAAGCATTTCGGGGTCAGTTCTTCAGCTTTGCAAAAATGCAGCTCAGGAACACTGCCGGCTTTCTTGTGCCAGGAGAGCTTTGTGGCAGTCACTTCAGAGAGCTGAGGGAACTTTTTTCTGAGATAAATCACCACCAGGGCTTTGACAGCAAATATCCATCTTCAGCCCAGAGCACTTAATGGCCATGAGCTAATCTTCATCATAAATACCAGTTCCAATTTTGCTTCAAACAGGTGGAATGTCAAATGGTGAGTGTTGGCCAGCTGAAATTAGTTTGATCTTGATCAGAACTACAGTGGGAGCTCTGGCTCTGAGGGCAAACACAAAGATTAAGTGTCACCCTGCAGAAAAATGATGGATTTGCCGCAGGGGAAGAAAGAAACCAAACTCCTCATTTCCAAGACCCCTTGTTGGAATTATTCCAAGTAGACTTTGCCTGCTCTGTGCTCAAAGCACACGGGTTCTGAGCATTTGAAGCAGAGATGTGAATTTCAGACAGATGAGAGGGAGATTTGCAGCTCCAGGGAGGGGGACTGGGTGCCCGGCTCCTCGTGCCCAGCCCTGGTGCCACCGTTGGCTCTGTGGGCACGGGCCTGGCAGGGACTGCCTGGCACTGCCGGGGGGGTCAGTGCCACCAACAGCCACCTCTGTCCCCTCCCCAGAGCAGGGAGCCTTCCTGCCTGCAGCCCCTCAGGCAGTGCCTGGGCTGCTGCCTCAGTTTCCCAGCTGTGCCGGCAGCACCAGGAGCTTGGGCAGCTCCGCACAGGTCCGATGCCAGCCTGCAGGGAGCAGAGGTGCCCGCGGTGCTCGGGGGGACACTGGGAGTCCCCAGTGGCACAGGCAGCTCTGCCATGGGCTGTGGACACGTGTGGGGACACAAATCCCCAGTGCCCTCGTGTCACGAGTGTGCCACGCGGCTCTGGGGGTGCTGCAGCTCCTCCAGCTCAGCCCCAGCTTTATGCCCTTCCATTTTTTAGATCCTTTCCCCCAGTTCCCTGTGAACTCCTCCGAAATTAGCCGGCTCTGTGTTTCCTAGCCTTTTACCAGCTATCAGAAGGGCTTTTTTTTGATTACTAAAAAAGACTTCCGAGCTTCCCGCACACCCTCGTGCACCGAGAGCACAAAGGAAGGCGCAGGCTGTGCTGGGGGGGCTTCACAGGCTGATTTCTGTGTACCACTGAACGGCTTAGAATCGAGCTGCAGCTGAGCAGTGACTAACACCGAGCGCAGAGATCGCCTCTCTTATTTAGATCTCGTGCATCGCTTTTGTAATCACGCTGAATAATACCACCAGTACTGTAGCGTGGCTTCTCCAAGGGTTTCAGTTTGTTCATTAAAAATTGCTGCAGCAATCTGTACGGGCCCTTAGGAAGGCAGAACGCTTTGGGAGAGCCAGCATTCAGATCGGGATTGAACAATGTAAGGGAGAGCCGGAGGGACGGAGAGACAGAGGGACAGGGGGACAGCAGGACAGGGGGACAGAGGGATAAAGGGAGAGAGGGACAGAGGGACAGTGGGATAGAGGGAGAGAGGGACAGCGGGATAGAGGGACAGTGGGATAGAGGGACAGAGGGACAGAACGATAGAGGGACAGAGGGACAGAAGGATAGAGGGACAGGGGGACAGCGGGATAGAGGGACAGTGGGATAGAGGGACAGAGGGACAGAACGACAGAGGGACAGAGGAACAGAAGGATAGAGGGACAGGGGGACAGACGGATGCTACCCGAACAGGCAGCCGTGCCCCTGCCCTGCCTGCTGAGCCCAGGGGCGCACCCCCAGCACCCCGGGCAAGCCCCTGGGAAGGGAAGGGGAGCAGGGGGACAGAGCCATGCCCGGGCACGGCCACCGGAGCCGCTCCGTGCATCCCTCAGCTCGCAGGGTGGGAGGGGAGCACCTCCAGAGACCCCCCCTCAGCAGGGCGAGGGGCTCTGCTTCCCGCAGATGTGTTGTTTACAAATACGTGCTGTACTTAGGAAAGCGCCGTTCAATTTACCAATAGCGCCGGATTTATTTTTCCCAGTTGTCTCCAGTCTCCCAGTCGGAGCTGCGCAGCCCATTGGCTGCCCGCGATGGTTTCTCAGGAAACTGGCAGTCAAGGAGCAGGAAAAACGCCTGTGAGTCACAGATACTTATAAACAAGCCGAGGGGATTGATTGGGCTGCGGCGGGAGCCAGCCGGCACTGCCGGATCCCAGCGCCACGGCCGGGCTGCGGCACGGCTGGCACCGCTGGCACCGCTGGCACCGCCGGCACCGCTGGCACCGCTGGCACGGCTGGCACTGCCGGCACTGCCGGGTCCCAGCGCCACGGCCGGGCTGCGGGCACGGCTGGCACGGCTGGCACCGCTGGCACCGCTGGCACCGCCGGCACCGCTGGCACCGGCACTTCCGGGCAGCAGCCGCTCCCCGCTGCCGCTCCGGGGTTACCCTGCTGGGCTTTGCTCCATCCTCAGTCCCGTGCAGCGATGTCCCCGCAGCAGCAGCGCTCTGTGTGCCCTGCTCGTGCCCTTCCCGTGCCCTGCAGCTGCGGGCTGGCACCGGCCGGCTGCAGCTGCCCGCACCTGGGCGTGGGGACACGGGGACATTCGGGGGTGGTGCTGCCCTGGCACCCCGGAGCTGGCCTGAGGAAACCTCGTGTCTCTCCCAGCCTGGGACCCCTCAGGGCTCAGCACTCAGAACTTCATTTTTGGGATGGTCTGAGCTTACTCTGTGCTCCTGCAGCCTCTTTGTCCCAGCTCTACAGTGCTGCCCGTGGGGTGCCCCCAGCACAGCCTGGGTACCAGCACCCTCCTGGCAGCCCTGGCAGACCATCCCTTGCTCCAGCCATGCCTTCTCCTCCCTCCAGCCCTGCTCCTGCTCCACTGAGGGGCCGGGAGGGCACGAGCAAAGCCAGGGACCTCACAGAGTCACCTGAACCAATAAACCCAAAAAGAGAGAGAAAAAACAGGTGTGAGACCCGTGCAGAGCCTGCCAGGGGCAGGGGCCATCGTGGGCAGCCCCACCTCTGGCTGGCCGCTGGCACCTGGCAGGGATGGGGCCACGGGCACCTGGCAGGGATGGGCACTGGCACCTGGCGGGGATGGGCACTGGCACCTGGCAGGGATGGGGCCATTGGCACCTGGCAGGGATGGGCACTGGCACCTGGCAGGGATGGGCACTGGCACCTGGCAGGGATGGCTGCTGGCACCCTCTGGGTATCACCTTGGGCACCGTTGGCAGTGGCCACCCGACCCTTTGTGGTGGCCCCAGCGCCCCGTGGTGCCGTGCTGGGCCAGGGCAGCCTGTGTGCAGTGAGGCACTGCAGAGGCTGAGACAGGAGACAGCAAGGGCTTCTCAACAGCTCTTTTCTCTTTATTCCATATCCATTGGAAAAGCGATTGTGTCCTGAAATAATTCCTCTGCTGTCATATGGGGAGTTGATGATGGAACCAGAAATAGCTTCCCCCACGGTAATGCCTCGTGGTGTGCTGCTCTGGGCGGTGCTGCCGACACAGCCCTGCTCTCCTTTCTCCTCTCTTATCCCCCAGTTCGACAGAAATATTCAGGAATTTGGGGAAATTTCTCCTTTTCCTTCTGAACCCGTCTCTCAGCGCTGCACAGATCTGAACTCCTGTCAGCGCTCCCGTTATCGGTTTTGTACATTCTGACATACGTTAGTCTGGAATATAAAAATCTTCTTTCATATTAAAGCTGATCTAGAATTCTGATTTAATAAATTGGATCATGCTCAAAGAAATCAGAGTGAAATATCAGCTTGTTAAGTTTCATATCACCAGCTCTCTGATAGGTATAATACAGCAATTTCTGGTGAATAAATTATCAAAAAGTTTTATGTGCTGTGTCTAATCTCAATTTCCATCAGATAGAAATTACCACCTACCTCCCAAAGGATTTTTTATTATTATTCTTCTGTACAACAGCAAAATTAATTATGCTGTTTGGGGTGGGAGTTTATGAAAAAGACACAGAGGGTGGTTCTTAGGGAATTATCTTATTAATGTTACTTCAGCCATCCAAATAAACACGAGGGATTCACTTGAGAGGGAGGCAGAGTCATCAACTGCTTTGATTCAGTGGATCAACTCTGTCCCACTTCAAAGTCTCATCTTCATTATTTGGCACCAGCTCTCAGCTTTATCAGTTTTTTAAATGCCCTCCTCTGCTCAGCACTTTGGAGATATTTTCCTGAGCGGGTTGTTTTTTCCACTGGCCCTGGTTGAGCTGCATCATTATTCCACATCTTAACGGCGCTCTAATCTTCCTCCTAATTACATGTAATGAGTATTTTGGAGTTGACAGAAGTACATCAAGACATAATAATAAAGAAAATTACTAAATTGAGTCTTCCAATTACATTCTATTAGCTCAGATGGTTGGCATCTAGTAGAAATAAAAATGGGCATTATTAAAATGCTTCAGTTTTCCCTTGGTATTTTATCCCGGCCCCACATGGTGCTTCCACAGTCACATCAACAGCAGGCTCTCTGGCCAAGCCAAAGCCTTGCAGAGGCAGAGCAGAGCAGAGCAGGGTCCTGGCTGTGCTGGAGAGGCCACAACACAACTGGCTGCCCTGGGAGCAGCTCCATCCCTCACCTGGGAGGCCCTGGGCCCATGAAATGCCCCCAGATGTGTCAGGGTGCTGTAAATGGTGGCCCTGGGTACAGGAGGAGAGGGCACTCAGCCCCTCTTAGGACAAGCTCCACTTTTTTCCTGTTGCTTATTGAAGGAAGCAAATTTTGTTCCTTCTCTGACTGAAGGGTGGAGGTTTTGCTCTTGTTTTCTTATCACATCTTGTATTGTTTATGGCCTCTTTCCACAGTGCTGATTTTAGTAAAAATAGAGGAAAGGTCTTGGTTACCACAGCTCTTCCATCCACGGAGTCCTTCCAGTTTTCTCACCTGGTGATGCAGTGGGTCAGTGCGGGGTGAGCACTGCAGCATCTGCCCCTGGGACCTGGACAAACCCTGCAGCTTCTTCATCCCCACCCTTGATCTGAGGCTGAGCCCAAGCCACAGCACCTGCACCCAAACTCTCTCAGGGCTGCTGGTTTGTGAGGAAGCTCCTCTGGCTTTGGGATCTAAATGCAAACGTTGTTCCTAGGGTTTGTGTCACCCCAGGGTTCCCTTGTCCTCACCTTTGTCACTGCCTCTTGCTTCTCTTCATGGGCATCCCATTACAGAGGGGTTGAAGTTTCAGAAAAGCCCCCTGCAACACAGAGAGAACAGCTAGAGAAGAAGATTTAAATATTTGATCGTGCCCACAAATGTCTTTGTGCCTTCAGGACAGTCTCAGGGTCTCTAGTCCCTTCCTAGCCAGGGGAAAGTCCTGCCAGGCTGCTTTCCCTGCTCCCCCCTCAGCGTGGCCTCAGCTGGGGTTTGGATTGGATTTGTTAAGCTCAGAATTAGGCACGAGTCGGGCTGCAGCTCTCTGCGCTACGGTCCAGAGAGCCACGCAGACAGGAGAGCTCTGAGCCCTCAGCCGCCTCCACCGCCCCACCAGGAGCTGGCAGACGAGCAGCGAGCCCTCGTTGTTTCCCAGCTGTTCGCTTGCTCTTCCCCACCGAGAGCCACAGAGCGCGCCGGCCATCGCCCAGGAGCGCCAGCCCGACACTCGCGCTCGTCCCGGCACCCTCCGCGCGGCCCAGGGCCTCTTCCACACGCGAGGCCGCGGGAACACGTCGGGTCCGAGGTGCTCCCTCGTGGGGTGTCATCTGGAAGCAGGAGTGTCATCTGGAAGCAGGAGTGTCATCTGGAAGCAGGAGTGTGCCCAGACTGAGGGATTGCCCATTAAGTGCTCGAGTGGTGGAAATGAAACCGGCGAACAGCTCGGCTGCTCCTCCGGAGCAACGGCCCCGCTGAGGCCCAACCCAGCTGATCTCTCCTGCAGACAATTATAGCATGCAAATATTTATAAATCACCCGTTTCTTTTTACCCCTTGATACGTTAAACACAACCTCAGTGAGGTCTGAACAAACCCTGCCCCTCATCCATCGCTCCTGAGCAGGGACACAGGTGCTGCTGGGGCCTCAGGTGTGTCCTGGGCTGCCTGGGGCAGGATCACATCCCCACAGCCCCCCATCCCCATCCTGCCCAGCCCCTGGGATGGGGGCTGCAGTCCCCCCTCTGCCTTTCAGAGGAGCAGGATGACATCCTCCTAAAACTTTCTGTGATGCACTGGGAATATGGAACTGACAAAAAGAAAAAATGTCCTTTCAGAGCTGCAGGTGTTTAAATGCAATGGAATCAGAGTCATTTGCCACTTCCCAGTGCCATCCTCCCCCTCTCTCTGCCCACCCAGCTCCAACCCTGTCCCCCAGCCCCTTTTTGCTGTAGTTCCAGCCACCTCTCAGCCTGGGCTGTGCTGTGGCCTCAGGGATGGGGTGGCTTTGCCTCTCTGTGCTCTGCCGGGCAGAAGCAGTGAAATGTCATCATTTGTGGTGATTGTCAGGAGCTGGGTGTGGAAGCCAGACCTGCAGTGGCAGTGTGAGACTCTCCTGCTGCTGCAGAAAGCCACGGCCCAGGCTGAGAGCCCCCAAACCCATCCCTGGCTTTGGCAATGACCGTCCCCTCCCTCCTCCTCCTCCTCCTCCTCCTCCTCCTCCTCCTCCTCCTCCTCCCCCAGCCCGGGGCTGGCAGCCAGGCCAGGGCTGGGGCTCAGCCTCGGAGCTGGCCACATCAGCCACGCCGTGATTTATACATCCTGTCCCAAGTAATGGCTCCAGCAGAAGAAAAGCACCGATTGAAATTGCTGCTGTCACTTCTGCTTCCTGTTTATGAGGCAGGATTGGGTTACACAGATGTCAGCGATGGCACCGCCAGCGCCGCATCTGCCCTGGCTCAGGTACGGAGAAAATGAGGGAACATGAGCTCTCAAATCACATTTTGGTGCCAATATCTTCCTTAGCAATAAGGGAAAGAAGAAAAACAATTTCAGGAAAAAGCAGTATATAAGGCACGGAGGCTCCTGAAGCAGAACAATTATTGCTGCTATAAAGGAACCTGTGATGCATCAGCTGCTCCTTAACAACCCCTGCGAGAGAGGAGGGTTATCGGGGGACTCGGGGGGCAAATCTCTAACCCCACTCTTTAATAAAGAGCTGGAAAGAAGTCAGGAAATTATACACTTGTAGGGTTGATCTCAATGGTAAATGCGAGTCTACAGAAATTAATAAAGGATGAGGTCACCCAACAGCTGGAGGAGTTCGTGTTGCTTTGAAAAAAATACTCCAGATGGCTTTTCTAATTTATTTTTTAAAGGAATAAGGCCTTACCTGACAAAGCTGTAAGAATGTTCTCAGCAGCTGCCAGAGGAAGCAAGGTGGGCAGTGACAGCACCTGGGTGCAAAGGTGCCTCAGTATTCCTCGGGCAAGGGCAGAGGGGCATCCCCACGGGAGGGGGCACAGCTCAGAGCCACCGTGCCCTCTGGAGCACTGCCACGGAGCTTAGCCAGCCAGGGGCCACTTACACAGCCCTGGTATGGTGACCACGAGGAAAAACCCTGCAGCCATCCTTCTGGGGAGAAAGCCTCATTGCTGTCCCCATCCGTGGTGGGCACCCCCGTCCCTCTGCAGAGCTGCTGGGGAGCCAGAGGCTCCTTGCTGGACACTTGGAGCTTCCTGCAAGGGAACAAGAGAGGCTGCACGTGGTGGTGAGGAGCTCCTGGCTGGCTGTCCGTGTGTGCTGGGCTGTCACAGCCCGTCCTCCTCCTGGACCCCGAGCCAGCACGAGCTGGCCTTTGAGGCTGGAGCCAGCTGGGCTGGGCTGGGCTGCTTCCACCAGGGCCTGGGAGCAGCAGGAGCTCAGAGCACAGAGAAAACAGAGCTGGAGCTGAGCTGAGAACACAGAGAAAACAGAGCTGGAGCCGAGCTGAGAGCACAGGGAAAACAGAGCTGGAGCTGAGCTGAGAGCACAGGGAAAACAGAGCTGGAGCTGAGCTCAGAGCTCAGGGAAAACAGAGCTGGAGCTGAGCTCAGAGCACAGAAAAAACAGAGCTGGAGCTGAGCTCAGAGCACAGAGAAAACAGAGCTGGAGCTGAGCTCAGAGCACAGAGAAAAACAGAGCTGGAGCTGTGCTGAGAGCACAGGGAAAACAGAGCTGGAGCTGAGCTGAGAGCACAGGAAAAACAGAGCTGGAGCTGAGCTCAGAGCACAGAGAAAACAGAGCTGGAGCTGAGCTCAGAGCACAGAGAAAACGGAGCTGGAGCTGAGCTCAGAGCTCAGGGAAAACAGAGCTGGAGCTGAGCTTAGAGCTCAGGGAAAACAGAGCTGGAGCTGAGCTCAGAGCTCAGGGAAAACAGAGCTGGAGCTGAGCTGAGAGCACAGAGAAAACAGAGCTGGAGCTGAGCTCAGGGCTCTGCCTGCCTGTGGGGAGCACAGGGACCCCGAGCGGGTGTGGGCTGCTCCTGGGCAGCCCTGGGTGGTGTTTGGGGCACATTAGAGGGGCACAGGGCTGGGCTGGGGTTTGGGAGCAGCAGTGGAGGGCTTGGGAGAGCCAGGAGGCTGCCTGGGACCTGCCTGGAACCCTCCAGGTCACTGCTTAATTCTGAGAACGGAGAGGAGAGAAAATGCTGACATAGAAGGTGCCTGACCACATGGTCTCATTCCCTGTGATATCCCCCAGGATGTTCAGCAGGGAAAGAGAACTCTCAGCATGCAGGAACCAGATCTGCCCCACGGGAGAGGCCCCACTGAGAGCAGAACTTGGCCCTGGGGATGTGGATCTGAACAGGGACGGTGCCTCCAGCTGGGGAAGGCTTTGGCAGCAAGGTGCACCTCTGTTCTCCAGCCTGACACTGACCACACTTGGCCTGGGGATGGCCAGCCTGGGAGATTTTATCAGGAATTTCATGGCAGCGTTTCCTCAGCTGACAAGACTTTTCTCAGCTCTCCTGCCAAGGCTCATGCAATACAGGGATTTATTTTGGTTTTACTACAACGTACCATTTTAACCTATTACTTCAGCCCTTAAATTGCAGCAAAAGCCCCGTGAGTGGGAAATGCACAGAGAAGAACCTGCGGGAAGTTTGCCCAGCTGGGTGGTCTGCCCGTCACTCCTGCAGCTCCCACATTTTCCACAGAGACCTTCTGGTGAACTTTTAGCACTGAGCTAATCCCGAGCTGGTGTGAGCAAGCTGTGTGGATGAGAACAAGGTTTTACAAGCCAGGGATTCTCTCACAGCAGTCTGCTGACCTTTCTGTGCTGAAGGACCATCTGACTGTTCAGGGGACAAAAAGTGGGTCACCCTCAGCCTCCTTCTTGCTCAGCTATTGAAAGAGATGTGATAAGTAAATAAACATTTCAGCATTGAGTGAACAAGATGTTTCTGTGCTGAGGAATCGTAGCAGCCCTGTGGTAACTGCAGAGGCTGTAATTAGTCAGCAGGAACCACTGGAAACCAGCACCTGACCCTCCGTGTGCAGGCCCTGACACGCTTCTGCCCACCCAGCTCTGCTGCTTTTGGAAAAAACGGGTTGTTTTTCATCAGGTTTCTAATGCCTTATTAACTTCTGCATCACTCTGGTGTGTGGGGAATGGACTTTGGCTTTGCTCAGCTCTGACAGATTTCCTGGGCCCCGTGCACCAACACATTTACCAATCTGCTTACTAATTCATTCTCCAACACATTTGCCAATATATTTACTAATTTATTAACTACATATTGGTAAATATTCAGACTGATTAGCTGGAAACTCCTTCTGCTGGGCTCTTTCTGTTCCAGAGTGCTCGAGCTGCACGTGCCAGAGCTGGGAGCCACCAGCCCAGGAGCCACCCAGGCTGGGACACCTTGGGTCTCCTTGTCACCCTTCCTGGGCAAGATTTCAGACTGTGTCCGTGTTATGTTTTGTCATCAAAACCATCATTTTGGTCATTCTTTTGGTCTTTTGCTCCTAATGCCTGGTAATGGATACATGGGAGAGGAAAAAGGAGAAAACCTCAGCATTTGACCAGTCCCAGAGATTTCAAATCAGGGCAACTTTGACGCTTATACAAAGAAACTTATTTAAGGTTTTTATTCTTTTCTTTTCCATTAAAAACCTGACCCTATCTGGGGTCTCTGGGAATGCAGTGAATAAATGCAGAGCAGGTGCGTGTGTCCACCCATTGTCATCTTTCATGTCTTGGCCCTTTTGGATTTCCCTTTTATTTTTACCCCTGCTTTTATTCCTTCTCTCCTTTATTCAACAGTGACAATTCAAACCACCTCTTTTTTGAATTCATTGCCAGGTCAGTAAATCACAGCACATACTTTTAAAAGTTAGGCTGCAATGTGCATGGCCATAAACAGCCAATAAATAAATTCATTGGCATCTAAAGGTGTCCTCTCCCAACAGACTTTCTTACAGTCATTTCCTAATTTTCCTGCTGACTGACTTACCAAAGTCGTTCTTTCCATCCTTAGGAGGAAAAAGAGAAATACTCAAGAATCATTTCTTTCCAGTGGCATCATCTATTTCTGCTAAATCAGTAGCAGGTCACGTTGGCTCAGGAAGAGCTCTCCTCATCCTTCCAGCCAAAATGAACCTTCGCTATGAAAAGCAGCGTGGTTACCGTGTGATTTGGGAACGTTGTTAAAAATAAACAGGGATCGGGGCAAGGTGGAGCCAGAGATGTGGCTCGTCCCCCTTCGTGTGGCTGCAAATGCCTTTTTATCCACCGTTCTGGAGAAGATGGAACAAGGCAGGAATTATTACAGTAATGTCCCCGTCACTCTGAATAAAACACGAACAAAATTAGTTACTCTTGCCTCAGATTGAAGCAATTATTTCATGTCTCCTTGCACGAGGCCATGTGTAACCGATTGCCAGGCGCTGCAGACAAGGCCGTAAAGGATGGAGAAATAACAGCTGGGACTAATTGGAATTGTGGTGGCTTGATTCACTCCATTTATTTATTTATTTGTGTGTGTGCAGGGAAGGGAGGGAAGTTTCCCTCAGCGTGCAGAATATTTAAAGGGAAAAGAGCCGTGGCAGGTCTGCCGGTGAGCTTGGCTGGTTTAATTAACCTTCCCACAGAAGATCCAGCTTATCACCTCGTTAACACTCGCTCTGTGCCCTGCCTGTCCTGCCCACCCTCCACCAGGCTGGCACTGCCAGCTTGTCCCCACACCTGCTGAGAAGGGCACACGGGGCAGCTTCCAGCTGGCACCCACGGGCTGTTCTCAGGGAAAACCTGTTCCTGCGCAAACTGAACCTCCTGCGCTCTTCATCCCTCTGTGTCTGATTATTCATGGGCATGAGGAGGCAGCTCTGAGAATATTCAGCTAGCTCAGGCTGAAAGTTCTGGGTGCCTTGGTGCAGCCCCATGCCCAGCCAGGCTTTGGCAGGTCTGGGGGATCCCGTTCCCAGAGGAGCTCAGGAGAGAGGGAAAATGGCTGAGGAGCTTGTGGAGAATGTCCTGACCCCAGCAGGTTCCTCCAGCCTGTTTGGGTTCTGACCCAGTGATGTTTGCAGCCCAAACTGTGTTGTTTTTCTGCAGCCCCCAGCCCCGGGATCCACGAGGGTCACTCTGGGCCCATCACAGAGGAACCTGGGGTCTCTGGGGTCTTTGGGGTCTTTGGGGTCTCTGGGAATCAATCCCCATGGTCTGGAAACAGCAAAATGGTAGCCAGCAGCACTGGGGGAGTGCAGAGGTTGAATGTTTGCAGGATGTTTCAGAAGTGCTGTATCCTCCTGGCTATAGATAGGTACAGAACTCACCAAGACCGTTGGGAGCAGAGCACAGCTCATTTTGGGACATTGTGGGTTAATCTGGTGGTTTTTTTGCCCTACTTTTTTTTTTTTTTTTCTTAAGATGTGGCAGGATGCTGCTGAAAATGTGTAACTCAGGGCACTGGAAAGAATCCTGTGAGTTGCAGTGAATAAATGCAGAGCAGGGAGTGTAAAATATATGTGTTTTTTAATATTTATTCATAGATTAAAAAGCCAATATGGTGGCTGAGATGAATGCTAAAAACTTTAATTAAAACCAAAACAACAACGCTTTCTTTCAGTTGCCGTAGCAGCAGAGAAAATGTAGGTAAACATCCTTCTTTCTGAAAAATGATCCTGTTCCTAGCAAAGCCCACCACCTCCCTTTCCCAACAGGAATGTATCATCCTGCTGAACTGAACCATGAAATGACACCGAGCAAAGTCCTCGGAAGTCAACGTGAGGCTTTTTGCTGATCTTGCTGGACGCCGGATCAGGAGGTGGAAAATTATCTCATTTCATTAATTAGTTGGGAGAAAATTAATCATCTTCTGGTGCATGAAATGTTGAATGCTGATTTCCCTTCTCCTGGGCTGTCTGTGCCAGGGTTTGGGGAGCCGTGGCTGCCTAAGACTGAGCTCAGCTCAGCCTTTTCCAAGGGGCTCAGGGTTGGGACCCAGCCTGGGCCTGCAGAGACAGAACTTTAATCCTGGTGTGTCCCACGAGCCCCTGGAACCAGGGCACACTGAGAGTGATCCAAAAACCACATTTCACCAAACTGTAACACCATGAACATTAACAATGCATTTTAAGATGGGGACAAGCACCGAGCAGCATCTGCTCCTTTGGGTTCCATTGCTGGGGGGCTTCTCCCACTGCCCGTGTCCATCTCCCACCTCAGTGCAGGGATCAGGGACCACAGTGAGGGGAGGGAGGGATGGAAGGTGGTGGGTGGGGAGATGGTGGGATGGATGGATGGATGATGGATGGATGGATGGATGGATGGATGGATGGATGGATGGATGATGGATGGATGATGGATGGATGGATGGATGGATGGATGGATGGATGGATGATGGATGGATTCTGGATGGATGCAGGTAGATGCAGGGATGGATGGAGCTCACTGCAGAGCTGACACCCAGCCCAGTGTGTGCCTCTGGCTGCCCCTCTCCCAGTTGTCCCCACTTTGGGCACTTGCAGGGACAGGGATCCACAGCTTCTCTGGGCAGAGGTGCCACTATCCAAAACAGGAGCTCCACTAAAACCTTTACCAGCCTGTCTGGTGTCTTCAGGCCTGGCTTGGGCATGGTGAGCCCTCCCCACCCCGAGGGTGCAGAGAGTAACTCACACCTGGATTTAAAGATGCTTTATGAGCTGTGGGGGAGACCTGAGCTCCTGCCTGTCAGAATTAGAAACCATTACTGCAGAGTTTGACAAA
Source organism: Onychostruthus taczanowskii (assembly GCF_017590055.1). Classification (NCBI taxonomy): domain Eukaryota; kingdom Metazoa; phylum Chordata; class Aves; order Passeriformes; family Passeridae; genus Onychostruthus; species Onychostruthus taczanowskii. The sequence goes on from NW_024498573.1 coordinate 774,574, forward strand.
AATCAACTCAACCTTGACTGTTCATAAACATGGCCTGACATTTCCCTCGCTGCCTGTACACAGTGGGCAGGCTTTTAAAGAGTCCAACCCTATATAAAGGCTTACTGTTATGAAAAATAATTTACATTGGTTCCTTTCCCAAATACATCAATTACAACCTCAATAAGAGCACACGGTGTTTGCATTTCCACTTCCCACCACGTGTTCCTGTGAGACTGTACTGGAATAGCTGGAGCACTTCATTCCATCCACAGACCTTGATAATCCAAGGTCCACAGGGCCCTCCTTATGGAAAAATCCGCTTTAAATTCAGTTTTCCTTCCCAAGAGGAGACAGTACAAATAAAATAGTTCATATAATGCTAATGTCACCCAGGATGGTGGCACCTAGAATGGAATAACAGAGCCACAGAATGGTAAGGGAGCTTAAAGCCCACCAGTGCCACCCCTGCCATGGCAGGGACACCTTCCACCTATCCCAGGCTGCTCCAAGCCCTGTCCAACCTGGCCTTGGGCACTGCCACGGATCCAGGGGCAGCCACAGCTGCTCTGGGCAATATAATATAATAATAATGCAATAATTTAGCTGTAGGTTGCATTACATATCAGCAGGTGAAATACCTATTTGCTCATTTTACCTTCAAGTCATGGAGAAACGAGCACTTAATTTACTTTCTTCATTTACTTGTCAGCTCTATTCATTATAGATGCACATTTTCTAAGTTAAGTATCCAGATTTCACGTCTATATTATAATCAGGACTGGGAAAATGTAATGGGCACAGGTATCATTTAGCCCTCCTATTCAAATTACTCCTATTTTCAGCCAGTGGTTCAGGAGCAGCATTTCCAGGAGGATCCAAGTTGCTGCATTTTCCTGCATCCCCTGTAATGATGCTAAAAGACATTTGGCCTTCTGCCTTCCATGGGCAACAGAAACTTGGCTGGCTAGAGCAAAAAACCCCTTAGGGCTGAGGTTTGTGTCCTGCTCTGTGAAATGGGAGGAGCTGGGGCTGGTGGAGCTGTGACCACAAGGAGCAGTTCCCAAATAGTTGTGGTGGAGGTGGCAGCGTGCTGATGACAGCAAGGAGATGGAGGGGACAGAGTCATGATGGAGGTGGCAGCGTGGTGATGGAGGTGACAGCATGGAGGTGGAGGGGACAGAGGCATGATGGAGGTGGCAGTGTGGAGGGGGAGGTGGCAGCGTGGTGATGGAGGTGGCAGTGTGGAGGTGGCACTGTGGGGTGGCAGTATGAAGGTGGAGGTGGCAGTGTGGAGGGGGAGGTGGCAGCGTGGTGATGGAGGTGGCACTGTGGGGTGGCAGTGTGGGGTGGCAGTATGAAGGTGGAGATGGCAGTGTGGAGGTGGAAGTGGCAGAGCAGAGGTTTGCAGAGTGGAGGTGGCACAGATGAGTGAGATGATGTTCAGGTGAATGAGATGATGCTCAGGTGGGTGAGAGGATGCTCAGGTGGGTGTTTGGGTGGAGCAGCTTTGCAGATGTTGCTCCATGAGCTGCCTGAGGAGTTGCTTGTGCAGCCAAGCACCATGGTGGTGGTGGTGGTGGTGGTGGTGGTGGTGGTGGGGGTCTGAAGTGCTGCTGGTTCTGCTTGTCTGGACAAATGAAAGATGTTGCCTTGACAGCTCTGATTATTGCTGAAACATTAGCAGTGAGGCAAGCAGGGCATCTGCACCCTGACTGGCTGGAGCACGGCATGTAATTTTGGCGTCCAGAAGACAGGCTGGAAACCTGACCTGCAACAGGAAAGGAGTCAGTTTGAATGCTGAGGACATTCCCGATCCAGCCCTGCCTGAGGGATGACTGGGGGGCTGTGTGTGGCACAAGCACCAGCTCTGCTGCCCCTCCCTGCCCAGCAGGCACCACCTTTGCTTTGTATAAAAGTCTTGACACAGCTCAATTACCACAAATGGGGATGATAAGGAATAAGGAATATCAAAGGAAAAACAGGATAACAGCCCTGAAATGATGTGAATAACTGATTGAGGAGTGTGGTAAAGATGAACTTTTTCCATTTGGGTCTATTGAGTATTTTATTGTATTTGCAGAATCACAGCCTCTCCTGGGGCTTTTCTAACGCTGTGGTTTGCATGTGCTACACTCCAGCCTAACCAGCTGTCTGCATGCCAGGGACATTTTTTTTCCCGTTATAAATGACAAGATTTTGATTTCACACCACAGTTATATCAATATTCCAGTCTCCCGAGAGCCTCTAAATGCGATGACAATCGCAATATTAGTTCAGGCTGTTAATCCCAGGGCTCCTGTATTTCAGCATCTCCCCAATCTCATCAGAGTTATATTCTTTCAAGAATATATTGTTGTGTTTATCTTCATATGTATCCCATAAATAATGCTGATGAGCATCCAAGCCATAGCCAGAAGTTTCCAGGGGAGAGTGAGGAGCTGTACGTGGTACATTGGCATCCTGCATCCATCCAGGGCAGGCTGTTTCACAGGCCACCCTGCTCTGCTTCTCCACGTGGATTTCTGTTCTCTGCTTTTACACACAGCAATTGCTTGGTGCTCTTTGCCGTCTCCAGAGGGAGCCTGAGGGGAAAATCCTCCCTGTGCTGCAGCCCCTCAGGTGGGAATGGTTTGGCTACCTCCCTGAGAATTCCTGGGCAAAGCAAAAGCATCCCGGTGTTATAAAACGTGGGAGTTACTTTGGTGCTGTGCTTGTTGTGGTTTGGGGCTCTTTCCCAAAAGTGCTTTCTGTGAACACTTTGTATAATTTTGAGTCTGCTCCAGTAGGTTTGTGCTGGCTGAGGCTGAGCCATGGAGAGGCTGAGTGCAGGGCTTTCCTGCCTGGAGAAGGGTTGCTGTATTTCTTTCTCACAGGAATAGCTGTGATTTTATCATTAACCAGATAAGGTGGTGTTGCCTGAAGCTCTATGAATAATCTCACCTACCTTGCAGTGTCTTCTTGTCTGGTATTTAATTAGCCTGATTTTTTTTTTATGCTTCAGGCAGAGTTCAGATCTGGCTGTAACTTCAGGAATACTGTGTGTAACCCCAGGAATAACACTGCTGAGTCTGTTATGAGATGTTGCTGTGCCACAGTTCCTCTGTGCTTCTGGGACTTTCACCTCGACCTCATGAATTAGGCAATAGGTTGAGGGAAGGTAGAGCAGATATTGCAGCATGTTGGCAAATCAGAACCAGCACACACAGTTGTCAGTTCATGCTGTCTTCATTTTCTGGCTTCAGATAACTTACTTGTCACTTAGCAGAACAGAGGGAATGTCCCTGGGAGGAGCAGGGTGGGCAGGAGCTGCACATCCCCTCTGTGCAGCCGGGGGTCCTGCCAGCCCTGGCTGTGGTTCTTGGCTGGGTAACTCCAGGTGTGCTCCTTTCTCTTTGCCACCGGTCGTTCTGCAGGCTGGGTCCTCTCCCCATCCCCTGCAGCCACGGCTGAAGTCTCTCCCTGGCTGCTCCTTTGTCACCCCCAGCTCTCTCACACCCCTCCTGCTGCCCCCCTGCAGCCCCCAAGGGAAGCACAAAGCCCCTCTCCCGGACAGACCGTGCCTCAGGGGGCTTCCCTGTGTCTGTCAGGAGCAGGAGTGTTCCCTGAAGGATCTGCTCTTCGTGCTGGAAATGGTCTTTCAGAGCTGAAAATCACTTTATTTTATACATACATGTGTTTAAAGGAGACAGAAAAATTTTCTCCCATGCTCCTGCCTAGGTCTGTCAGAAACTCAAAATATTAACCATGCCCAGGGCAAGTGGAGCTTCCCAGGGCTTGCTCAGCTGGATGTGGGGGCCCTGGCAGGCAGGCAGCCTGGGGTCCCTCTCCTGGGCAGGAATTTCTCTGTATTTACAGCTCTGCACTGGGAAAAAGGCTCTGGATGCATCGTCCTGAGCTCATGCACAGGAAGTGGCTCCGATTCTGCATCTTTGCACAGAATAAAAACTGCAGCCTCCTGCTCAGACCGGAGTTTCCAGCACAGAACTACATCTCTTTAGCTTAGAAAAAGGGATTGATGCTTCCACCAGAATGGTGATGCAGTAAAGCCTTTTGTCTGCAGAAAACCCCACAAAAATACTTGCAAACCTCTTCAGAAATTCTGCAAGTGGCCCACAGCTTGCTTTGTCAAAGAATTTAAACATGTAGTCTTGACATGTAAATATTTCCAGAAATATTTCCTGAATAAATAAGATTCCTTCCAAGATGACCTCAGCCCTTGGCAGCAGTGAGAGCTGTACTGTACATCTTCCAGAAGGATTCATCTGCTGTGCTGGGCCGTGGAGGCCCTGGAGCTGCTGCCAGGAGCTTGGCATCTCTGCTGGGATGGGGCACGGGAGTCTGGAGTGTGTCACCCCTGTCGAGCTCCCGGCTCTAAAGTCTCCTTTTCTCTCCTAATCCCATCCTCCTCCCAGGTCTGCAGCACCTCTGATCCCCACCATGTATAGTCAAATGTGGGCAGGCAGAACTGAGCATCCCTGGGCTTTATGGGCCATAAATCACTGGGGTTTTATAGTTTCTATAACTCATCTTGCATTCCAGATAAGCAGGGCTGGAAGTTGGTTTGCCTCCAGTTTCTGGGGCAGGTTACTGGGGGCTCTGCAGAGCCTTTCCCCCTGATCTGACCTTCCAAACCTCATGTGGGCTTTCCTCCATGTTATTTTTGGAGTTTTCCTTCAGGGTGAGCATCTGTCCCTGCAGCCTGTGCCAGCTCCCACCTGGTGTTCTCACAGACCCCTGAGGGACAGGGACAGCGTTTCCCCTCCAAACCTGCTGGGGATGGGCACTCCCTGGGGATGTGGGGACACAGCAGACAATAAATAAATAACTAACTAAATGTCCATCACAGCCCTCTCTTAGTCCTTAGAGCTATTTCCCACTTCTGTGTCTGGGAATTTCCCCTGCCCCTTCCTTCTGCCAGCCCTTCTCCTCCCCAGTGCTGGGATTTCCTCACACCTCACCTCGCTCCCTGTCTCCATAGCTGCGACCTGCAGCCAATTTCTTGCTGAGCTGAGCAAAGCACAAACTATTCCTGCCAATTAAATCTTTATCCAATGATCTTCAGTCGCTTTTCAGTTGCCCAGAGAGCTGCAAAGTCTCAGTTCCCCCTCCTGTGGGAAGGTTGGTGAAGGAGCTCTGAGGGGAGCAGTTCTGTCTCCATAAACTCTGGGTTTTCTCTCTGCTTGTCTAAAGTTATAAAAGTGATAAAAAACTCCACTCATTTCTTCAAGTTCGAGGAGACCATAAAGAGTTTCCCAAAGGGCATCTCTTCAGAAAGGGGAGTTTTAAAATCAGTTTCATTTCTTGGCCAATTTGTTGCTCAGCCCTCACTGTGTTATCAAAATACTGAATTTGCAGAAGTGAGCAGGGCTGGCTGGAACACAAGAATGTCATTTTTTGGAAAGCTCTTAGACTGAAATTTGTTTGCAATGCACGTTGAACACAACCAAATGCTTTTTTTTTTGGAGGGGGAAAGGCAAATATGCAAACTGTGCCTCCTGGACGGGCACAGCCATCCCAAATAGCAGCAGTTTGTGCTGCTCTGCCCTGGCCTCTGAGCTGCTGAGTGAGAGCTGCTGGCTCCTCGCCCCAGCCCGTGGCCAAGGTGACTCTGTGCTGTCCCAGGGACGGGGTGCAGGTCCCATGTGGGGACACAAACCCCCTGGGCAGGTGCTGGTGGAGCCCTGCAGCGGGGTGGCACTGTCCAGGCCGGGCTGTGACCCTGGGGACATCGGGAGGGGACCCTGCCCTGCCCTGAGCACCGTGTTCGCCCTTAGTGACTCGCACCTGGACCTAAGCGTGGCTGAGTCCATCCATCCCTGAACATCCCCGAGGTGTTGCTTGCTGCTCCCTGAAATTCTGCCTGTGCTCCTGCAGAGCACGAGCAGGGCTGGCCCCTCCAAGGACACGGGCTCTGACGTTTGTTTTCCACCTATGGCTCCGTGGCTTTTCCCCCTCTTGGCTAATTATTGCAGTTCTTTTAGATGATGCATTTGGTATTGAACTATGGATTTTAAAAACTTTTTATGCTTGTCTTAGCTGGAAATATGTTCTGGCCTGACTTGTAATTCCCTCTGCAGCCTTGTTGGAGTCAGGTAATATACCTCAAATATGAAGTCAATAAAATTGTACTGTAAGTCACTGCAGATTTAAAGATTCTTTTTTTTTTTCCTTTTAATGAACAAGAATCCCAGGCAGCCAGAAATAATTTTTAAAAATTCCAAGCTCTAATTAAGAAAATAATTTAAGAATATCTTGGGATTTTAAAATATGCCAAGGGCTTTGCCTGCACAGGCTGTGATGGGCAGGGGGCTGAGCAGGGGGGCTCTGGCCCCTCGTTCTGCTGGGGTTTTATTTCAATGGCCTTTTTTTGCTTCTTCTCCCAGCTCAGGGGCACCTGGAAACAGCATTCCTCTAGGGATGCACCTTCCTGAAAAACCATGGTGGGACGCTTTAGAAATAATATTTGTGTGTAATGATTAATTCCACCCAATTCAGAGTTCCACTGACCTCAAGCACAGGTAAAGCCTTCCTAAAGAATGGAATACATGGCTGTGGTTGGAAGCATCTCTTGTGTTATGTTTAACCTGGAAGTATTTAATTTTGGAGATAATTTGAAATCATGTATTTTGCCTTAGAAATAACTTGGAAAGAATAATTCCAGTAGAAGGATCGGTGATTACAGCACCAGGCTTTTTTCTTCAGAGCTGATAACACTGATGGAGTCAAAGCTTAGGCACTCTCATAAAGCAAATGAGTGATTCACAGGCTCCATCTCTGCACAGCGACTCTATTTATATGATCCCAGAAATTATATAAATACTGTGTTAATCATACATCTGCATTGGCTTTGATGGCAAGGCAATTATTTCTCCCTAGCACAGTCCTGTTCAGTGACTTCCCAATGCTCCAGAGATTATTTATTTCAGAAAAAAAATGCTAAATACACTTTAAATGGTCAACACCGTATTCCATGCTGTCCCTGTCACCCCCCAGGCAGGGACAGGCGTGTCCCTGCAGCTGGTGCTGCCAAGGGCTGGCACCCCCATGCTCTGCCAGCTTCAGGGTCCAGCACTGAGCTCACACTGAGGGCTGGACCTGGGCAGGACAAAGAGCAGCCAGGGTCACACCTGGAGTTCATTCTGCCCTGTCACCTGAGAGCCCAAACCCTGATCTAATGCCCCGTTTTCCCCCGGGCGAGGTTCTCACTGCAGTGTGGGCTGGCAAAGCCCTGTACCCCGGGCACTGAAGCCCTGGCAGGGACACTGCTGCTGTCACTGCCATTGTCACTGTCAGTCCCCAGCTGCCTCCTGAGCCCTGTCCCAGCAGGGCTCCTGCTCCCCCTGCCCAGCAGTGCTGTGTGCAGCCAGAGCATCCCCTGTGCTCCTGCCTCCCCTGTGCCGCAGGTGCTGCCAGTGCTGAGCTGCCTGCACGGCTCCATCACCCCCACACACCGGCTCTTTTTTCCCTAAAGATGAAAAGAGCAGCTTCTTTAGAAGTATCTTATTAAATGCATAATCTTGTGGAGCAAAACCATCTTGCTTTTAACTCGTTTTAAGGGCCTTTCATCGCGTATTTGTTCATGCTTGATCTACAAAGCGCTCTAACTTTTGCAGAATTCCGTGGGTGTCGAGGGCTGTTTTCTCAGGATTTTGTCTTGGGGAGATTGGAATGGGAATTATTGCAAAGACAAAGCAAAGGTCCCAGTGCCAGGCAGGTTCTTCAGGCGTTTGTGGCCTCAGACTTGGCTGTGTTACCTCCTCACAGTAAATGGGTCGGGGCAGTCCCCAAAATCCAGGGTACAGATGGGACCCCACCTGTGCTGGGCACTGGGCAGAGAGGAGGACTGAGAGTTTTACTGTAAACTGAAATCTAGGAAATTGTGGCTCCCAAGCAGTGAGGATTGCTCCTGCTCCCCAGGGCCCCTTCAGGGAGTCCCCTTCCCCAGCTGAGGGCAAAGCCCATTCCCTTCTGTCCCTGGGCTGGCTGCATTCCTGAGCTAATTGCACAGCAATTAAACAGTGCATGAGATATTGCAGTTGCAGTTCTGTCTCTTCTCGTTCACCATGCTGGGCTCTTGCCCATTGCCAGGATTCATCCCAATTCCATTTCTTGGAAAAGATCTCTTGGAGTGGGAGCCATGCAGCAGGGCAGGCTCGGGCTCCCCATCACGGGTCATTTACTGACAGCATCCTGGTTTGTAAACAGGAATTTCAGTTATTGTAGCTCCTTAAAGGAAAAACAGAGCTGACACCTAGATCAAATATCTAGACTCTATCAAATGTTAAGGTTGTTCAGGTACTAGTTTAAATTACTTAATCTTTTTTTTTTCCCCAGCACTAATTAATATTTCCCTAAACCCTTGGAATTCGTGTAATTTCATATCTATTTTAGCCAGGCAAAAGTCTTTAAAAATATTCTCCTACTATGTTAGGAAAAAAAAAAAGAAAAATAAAAAAAGAAGAAAAACAATCTACCAAAGGAAGGCTGTTGTTGGATTACTTCTGCATCCAGAGATCACCTTGCTCTTAAAATACATCAGAAGCCCCTCTCAGTGAACTGTGCACATTCTGTCCCCAAAGATCTCAGAGCAGCAGTGACCTCAGAGAGTCTCTGGAAGAGAAGCCCTTTATGTCTGAATGGGTGTCCTGACATGTGATGAAGAGATTGCCATGGCAAATCTGCATTTCTTGCTGTAATCAGAGAAAATAAGTGAATAAACCACATAAGTCTGAGTCACAGTTACTGCTGCTCAAGGCTGGAGTAAGCCCTCGCTCCTGTTGCGTGGCCAGAGCTTTTCTAATTAAAAAAAAAAAATAATAATAGATTGTTAAATTCAAATAAGGCCATTTAAATCCAGTTGTGCTCCCTTTGCCTTGCAGGTTTAGAAATGTTCAATTACAGCACAAAGGAGCCCAACCTCAAAAAGCTGCTCCTGCAGGTCCCAGCACACACAGAGCAGCAGCCACGATGGGCCCCTGGTGCTGAACCCCCTTTCCAGAGGGAGCAATCCCCTTGGTGCTGAACCCCCTTTCCCAATCCCCTTTGTGCTGAACCCCCTTTCCAGAGGGAGCAATCCCCTTGGTGCTGAACCCCCTTTCCAGGGGCAGCAATCCCCTTGGTGGTGCTGAACCCCCTTTCCAGGGGCAGCAATTCCCTGTGTGCTGAACCCCCTTTCCCAGTCCCCTTGGTGCTGAACCCCCTTTCCCAATCCCCTTTGTGCTGAACCCCCTTTCCCAATCCCCTTTGTGCTGAACCCCCTTTCCAGGGGGAGCAATCCCCTTGGTGCTGAACCCCCTTTCCCAATCCCCTTTGTGCTGAACCCCCTTTCCAGGGGCAGCAATCCCCTTTGTGCTGAACCCCCTTTCCAGGGGCAGCAATTCCCTGTGTGCTGAACCCCCTTTCCCAGTCCCCTTGGTGCTGAACCCCCTTTCCCAATCCCCTTGGTGCTGAACCCCCTTTCCAGAGGGAGCAATCCTTTGTGCTGAACCCCCTTTCCCAATCCCCTTTGTCCCCAGCCCCCTTCCCAGGAGGAGCAATCCCCTCTCAGAATGAGAACAGCCAGGGAGCACTCTGCCTTTGGCTCTGGTGTGTGTTGGTACCCGCAGCAATCTCCTGCTGGTGTCCTGGGGGTGTCCTACCTCCACAGCACAGCCTGCTTGCAGCAATTTACCCTCTCTGGGGTGAGCCCCTGCAGAGCTGCTGAAATCTGGTTAACCCTTGGAACCCTGGGGCACCGGGTGGAGAGAATCCTCATGGTTTCATCCAAAGTGCTGGAGTTTTTTTCCATTGTAATTGTTCAGTCCCAGGAAATGTTAAATGTTCAAGGCACTCTGTAAATGAAGGTGAATTTCTGATTCTGCCACCTGTGGGCTGTGACTGCTGCTGTGTGACTCTGGGTTAGCAAAGTCCCAAGCTGCTGAGAGGAAAATGATCCCATGATTGTCTAATGTGAGACCTGCCTCCACCAGGAGAAAAAACAGAACCAGGCATTAAATCAGTAGTTTTTTCAGTCTATAATTGGAAAAGTGAGGAGAGTTTTGATAAATAAAATGGGCAAGAAAATACTAAAGAGAAAAAACAGGGCCAGTAGATTTTTTTCAGTCTATAACTGGAAAAGTGAGGAGAGTTTTGATAAATAAAATGGGCAAGAAAATACTTTTTTTTTTTAGGCACTGGGGGCATTCCTGGGGTTTCCCTGTGCAGAGCAAGGAGCTGGACTTTGAGAGCCCTTGTGGGTCCCTTCCAGCTCAGGATCTTCCATGATTCTGTGTTCCAAGTGCTCCACAGCAGGGAAGGCACCACTGTTCCCCCCGGACCTCAGAGCTGCCCCCAATTCTGGCTGTCCCTCCCATGCTGGGGCTGCTGGGTGTCCCTGATTCCCCTGTACAACGGGATCCTGCAGGATCCAGCTGCAGGATTTCAGCTTGACCCATCCCTGCATGGTTGCAGTGGAAGTGCAGAGCTCTGCTCTCAGCCAGGACAGGGACCGAGGGATGGGGATGTGGGCAGGGACCGGGCGAGCTCTGCCAGGCCAGAGGAGCAGTCTGACCTCAGCCTGGAGCTGGGAAGGTCTCAGAGGGTACAAACATTGCCCAGTTAACAGGCAAAAGTCAACGCAGCAGAATGATTGGAAGCCTCTGGGTAGTGGCAGATTGTTTCTGGAAGCGGAGAAGTGGCAGTGTAATGGGAACGGCAGGTTTGCCTGGAATTCTGGATGTTGTACAAAAACAGCTCTTTTCAGACCCAGCAGACAGAAGCAGAATAAAATAGGGGTTTTGAGTGGAAAACTGCCAATTATTCCAGATTGTTGTGATAGTTTAGTGATTCACACAAGACTTTCATAGACTGCTAGAGAGAACTCCTTCTCCAAATGCTCTTCAGGCTACAGAGCCTGTTTGGGAATAAAGCACATTTGGAAAGAACTCTTCCATGCAGTCCTTCTGCTTCCTGAGGACTTTCAGTGTATCAGCAGGGTGGGCAGGGGGCGGCCACAAGCTCCACGGGTGACCCCAGGGGGCAGAACCAAGGCCCTGACAGGTGGGGCTGTGAACAGCCCAGGTGTGCTACTCACACCCAAGGCAGGGTGGGAGGAGTTTTAGCTGCAGCTCTGTGGTTAAATGAAGGTAGTAGCAAAAAAAGAAGCACTATGTTGACTCATTTTTACCTTACCTAAACTTCTCACTGAAATATGTGAGTGATAGAATGTGCATGTGGCATCAATTCTGTTATAAATGCCAAAAAATTTCTATACAGTTTATAGAAACCACAACAGATCTTTAAAACAAATGATTTTGGCGTTTTTTTCTTTATAATTTTGCAGTGTTGGCAGTTTAAGGAATCTGAAAATTGAATCCATCCATCTGGCATTGAGAAAACAAACAACATATTTGTCTCTGTTCTCTCTTCACTCCAAAGCTTAAAGATGAGAAACACAACCAAGTAAATGTGACACGGGAGGGGAAGGGAGGGCTGAAATCCCTTACCCCTCAGGCTGTTAGCTTGAACAGGTTCTAAAGACAAGATTTGACTCATTTACCAAAATTCCTCCCTGAAACTGAGACACTTCAGAAGTTACAGAAGGTCTGAGAAGTGCAGAGAGTGTAAAATCCCAGGAACCGATCCGACAGTGCCGGGGTCGGAGCCGTCCTCTCGAAGCAGGGCTGTGCTCCCTGGCATGGGGGCTCAGGGGACACACGGACCCACCCTGGCACCCTTTGGCTCCATGGAGGCTTTTCCAAGCAAGGCCAAGCAGCAGCAGTGCTGCTCCCAGGTAATTATTTGGAACACAGTGACCTGGAGCTGCTGGCTGCGGTGTCCTGGGCGCTCCACAGCGATGCTCTCACCGCAGCATTCAGCACTCTCCTCCACCACGCTCCTCAGCCATCTCAGGGGCTGATGGAGAGGTTCTACCATCACCTTTTTCTGCTGGACACGGGAGGAATGACAGCAGAAGAGTGATGGTGTCTCACCAGTGAGTCCAACTGGTCCCTCCACAAGTTGTGCTTATCGGGAAAAAGCAACAAGCCACAGATTCTCTTCTTCCATGTGCAGAACAGTTCCAGAAATTCACCCCCCCTCCCTGCAGTGACAGTTCCCAGATTGCCTCAGGGCTGTGAGCACTTGGCTGTCCCTGCTTCCAGAGGTGATTTCTTTAATTTTTCTGTTCTGGGCTCTAACAGTTTAAGTCCATCAGGAAAGCTCTGGCTGTGCAGAGCAGGTCCTGGGGCTGTGTGTGCCCTGAGCCTGTGAGCTGGAAGTCTCATGGGCTGGGCTGAAGATGTAGCATCCTCTCAGGGTGAAGGATAGCCCCTCTGATACTGCTTCCCTCTGGGAAGGTGTTCTGGCCTTCCACAGAAGGAATCACATCCTTCAGACACTGATTACATTCTGAGGACAGCTCAGGAAACTGAGGCTGTCAATTTTCCTTCCTGGGTTCAGGTCACTTGGGAATGGATCACTGGGCACTTGCTAAATGAGAGAAACTGCAAAGAGTTAATCTTTATCAGAAAAGCATAAGCACACTTAAGCACACATAATAGCCACATTATTTCCATTAAACTCCCTCCTCCCATCTATAACCTTGGTCACATAATCAGGAATGAAAATCATTATCTATTTCATTCACATCTGTTAGTAATTTTTTTGAAACCTCTTTTTAATCTGATTAGAACGTCTCCTCTAAACCAAACAAATTCTAAACTCAAGGCTAAAATATCAGGTTAGCTTAGTAATCCACGTAATATTTTCATTTTCTCTTCCTAATTGAATTTGTACATTGATCCACGTTACTGTTCTCCTGACCATTGTTACCAGCTGTTTCCAGAGGTGTGCAATGCTGCTTTTCCAGCCCCTGCACTCCTGTCCCTGCCCAGGCCATCCCTGTGCCTGCCCCGCTCTGCCACCCCTCAGCTCTCAGGAGGATTCTTCTCTGTATCCCCTGGGAATTTTGTTTGAGGTGAGCTCTTGATGTGAGCGTGGCTGAGGGCTGTGGAGGGACACCCCATCCCTGGCAGTGCCCAAGGCCAGGCTGTACAGTATTACAGTTGTATTTTCTGGAAAAATCCCTTTGCTTTGGATTCTTCTCTTGGAAAGCTGAGAAGCCTCAGAAAAAAAAGAAAAAACAATAATTATCTGATTTGCTTCTCCTGTGTTTTGCTGTTTGGGGATGTGTTTAGAGATTGTTTACCAACAGGTGGTTGTTTATTAGGTTTCAGCTGTGAATTGTTTTGACTTATTGGCCAATGAAGGCCAAGCTGTGTCGGACTCTGAAAAGAGAGTTACAAGTTTTATTATTATCTTTCTAGCCTTCTGTAAGTATGCTTTCAGTATTCTTGAGTATAGTTTAGTTTAATATTCTTTAATATAATATAGTATCATAAAATAATAAATTAGCCTTCTAGGAACATGGAGTCAGATTCATCACTCCTTCCTTTGTCTGGGAACCCCGTATGCTTTCTGTATTCTTTAGTATAGTTTAGTTTAGTATTCTTTAATGTAATATAGATAATAAAATAATAAATTAGCCTTCTAGGAACATGGAGTCAGATTCTTCTCTCCTTCCTTCGTCTGGGAACCCCGCAAATACAACAGGACGGGGCTTGGGCCACCCTGGGACAGTGGCAGGTGCCCGTGGCAGGAGTGGGACAGGATGGACTTTAAGGTCCCTCCAACCAAAGCATCCTGGGGTGGGTTCTCTGGCTCTAACTCTGAGGGAACGTCCTGCCTGGCAGTGGCAGCAGAGGCACAAAGAGAAGGCAGTCCAGGCCATTGTGTCCGCCTCCTCCTGAGGGTCTGCATTGCTCAGCAGGAGCAGGGCACTGTGGCACCGAGCGGGCACAGGGAACGTGCTCCATCCCCTCTGCAGGGCTGAGCTTTCCCGTTTTCTCCGTGGGTCGTTTACAGAGGTCTCTCAATACAAACAGCCAGCGGTGCCTCTGGGCTGCTCCTGGAGAGCCCGCACCCCGGCAGGGCCGGGCCAGGCCGGGCTGGGCACCACGGCCTGCCCGTGCCAGGGCCCGAGGGCACGGGCAGAAATCGCCCGGGAGTTTCACTTTCGTTCCGCTGGGGAGAACACATGCTGCCAGGCGGTTTCGCTGTGCAGAAACCCCTCAGTAAAGCAGCTCAAAGGCCGGTGGGAGCCGGTGCAGCCCCTCGGGAGGGGCGGGCAGAGAGCCCCAGCCCCGCGCTCCCGGCCCGGCACGGCGCTGCAGTTTGCTCTCATCCGGCCTCCGCTTTTCCTGCCTCCATCTCAGCCTAGGGGCTGCAGGCTTAGCGGAGTTTTGGCAAGGAGACCACGCTGTAAAGCTTTTATTTGCCTTTTGCAGTTGTTTCGGGTCCTGTTCCTTGTTAAGCAGTAATGGAAGAAGTTAAACACTGACCTTTCCTGTAAGCACAAGAGCCTTTTGGGGCACTGTAACAACCTCTGAGGACTCCTGTAGATCTTCACAAGTCTCTATAAAAGTTACTGTTAATAATCTGCTTTTTCCTTCCTCTCTGATGATGACTGGCTTATTTTAAATTAGTATTTATCAGTTTATTAGTAAATATTTCTCAGTCCTGTCCATTCATTGGGGAATACCCTCTGACACTGCTCATGTAAGGTGCAGGTGTCCCTGCCCGTGGCAGGGGTTGGATCAAAATCCTCTTTACTGGCCCTCCCAGCCCAAACCAATCTGGGATTCCCTAATTCTCCAAACATTCCCCTCATCTTTCCCAAAAAGAAATGCACGTTATGGGCACTCAGAACGCCCCGAGGAGGCTGTGCCCGTGGACCTGGGGGCTGTGCCCGTGGATGCAGGTCCAGGGCAGGGATGCTGGCACACCACACACCCCCGTGTGATGGCAGACCCTCTCCCGCAGGCAAACGATGCTGCAAGGCTCAGTACTGGACTGCTGACAGCACCCCGGGAGCTCCAGCTCCTGAGAGACGTGAGAAACTTTTGTAATAATTCCCAGCGAGTGCTGAGCCTCGGGTTCTCTTCATCTCTGCTAAACCCTATAAATCATCACACCTGCAGGACTTCTGCCATCACGCAGCCCCTTCGGCTGTGACAGCAGGGGTGTGGTTGGCTCTTACCTGCAAATTAACGACGAGTTCCACACCATACCTGAAAAACCAGAGAAGACTTGTTTCACAGGAGAAACATTTTTTTTTTTAGGAAGTTTTGCATTGATACACGAGAGTCCAAGCCTGCAGCTTCATTAGTGCCTCTAAGCCAATTAACCTCGCTCATGTTCTCCTGGGGAGAAGTTTGCAAGCTGAGGAGTTTAAATCCTGCCAGCGAGTCTGTGCTTGGGCAAAAGCCCTGGCTCCTCCTCGCTGCTGCAGCTGAGGGTTTCTGTCTGCAGGGTGAGTCAGGCTCTTGCTCCTCTCAGCAGGAATCTCTGATTTCCTTGTGCTGACACCCACAGAACTGGGCCTTCATCTCTCTTTGCTGGGGTTTTAATAAAAGGTCAGGCTTGTTCTCTGCTTTCTCGCCCCTTCAAGACAGCTTTCATGTCTGACAAATTGAGCTGCCCAGGGAAACAGAGAGGATCCTTTAAAGGGCCAAAAAGTGGTTAAAATGTGGAAGCAAAAGGTAGGAAGAAGTAGATAATTTCACAGCTAAGTGGAGTCCCACAGAGATCTCTGCCATTCCAAATACTCATAAGTGACTTGGAAAAGGAGAGGAGGTGGCAGGAGGTGGCAGGAAGTGACAAAGATATCTGCTGAAAATAAATTATTCAAACCTAAAATCTAACTGTAAAGAGCTGCAGAAGTACCTGACCAGGGTCCGACCTGAGAGTGAGCAGGTGATCAAATGCCAGGCTGAATTTATAATGCACAGAAGATTATAATGCACACAAGGAAAAGCAAGAAAAACAAATGAGTGTGTGCCATGATAAGCTGTGAATTAGATATTGCCACTGGAGATATGGAGTTCTCCTGAAACAAACTCCCCTCTGGCTCTCAGGAAAATCAACTGGAATGTTCAGAATGATGAGGGAAGGGAGAGAAAAGAGTTTTGTGTGACCATTTCTTGTGTACTGTGTGTGCTTCTGCTCGCCCCTCTCAGCAAGTATAGCCTAGAATTAAAAGATGTCGAAAAGATCAAGAAATGGGATTAGGGCAAAACAGCAGCTTTGGAGAGCACACGGGGCTCTGTGACACGAGGTGTGACACGGGACACACGTCCCCTCTGCTCCCACGTCCTGGCAGAGCTGAGCCCAGCCCCAGGAGCTGCAGGGGGCTGGCTCCAGCCTATTTCTGAACAAAAAGTGGGAGAGGCTCTGCTCCTTGAAATATTTTAAGTGAGGCTGTTCGTGGCAGAGCTGCTGCTTATTTACACTGAAGTGCTTCAGAGCCACTCGCAAGTCTGGGTTTCAATGCTGCTGGCAATACAGAAACTCTCAGGTGACAAAATAACCACCTGTTCTGGAGAGCTTTGTGTTACCAGAATGTTTAGGCTGTCTCTAAACTCATACTTAATTTAAATAAGAAAATATGATTTTCTTTTTATTTGTTTTCTTTTTTCAGCACCAATTTCTGTGATGTCAGTCTGATGACAAGCACAATCCCACAGAGGGAATACCTTGGTAAATCTTCAGGTTTTTTATAAGAGCTCCCAACTAAATCACAGAAAATGCCCATTTAAAACAGCAGTGCTTTGAAAGTTATATCAATGCAAATATTGGAACAACAAAACACAGGGAATAAAGAGGATGGAGCGCAAAGGATAAAGACAATTAAGCACTTTTTCCGTAAGAAATGAAAAGATCAAGACCTTGCATCAAATTAATTTCTACCATATTCCCTTCTTGTCTCCAGAAAAAGCATTTTAATTTTTTATGTCCCAGCTCCTTACCTAACTCCCTTTGAATTCTCCCATTTTGGGTTTGTGATATTTAAGAAAAGGTTTAAAAATCCTTTCTTCATCTGGCACTCATACTGCAAGTCCAAGAATCCTTCCTCTTGGCCCCTGGGAGTGCCTCAGGCTCTAATTTAGGACCCATCCAGGGTACTAAACATGGCAGAGTTTGGAATTATGGGTTCAGTTTGAAGAGGTACTATATCTCTTGCTGTAAAGGCAGATGTTTTAAAAGGCACGTGGCATTTCATAAAACATGCTTTTAGTGGTAACATTTTTGTTTTGTTCATACCTTTACTTACATATTTCACTCCTGAGTCCGAGCTGAAAACTCTGCCAGTGTCACAGCTGAATTTGTTTCATTAGTGAGCCCAGCTGCACATAACTCTGCTTTATTGCTGTCAAGGCCTGGATTTATAGAACGTGCTTTGAAATCCCAGCATGGGGAAGTAGGACTTGCTTTAAAACAAAATAGGTGTCAGCCTGCTGTGTGGTGCACTTCTGCAATGGATCTGCCGTGGCGGAGTCCCGTGGGAATGCAGTTCCAGAGTCCCTGGGAATACACAGCTGTGCCCACTCTGGTTCCAGCACTGCCTTGGCAGTGGTGTTAAACTGCCCCTTTGCAGCAGCAGCAGCAGCAGCACAACATTCCAAAACAAACAAAGGAGCTCCCAGCACTGTTGTTCATCATTTCTGCTTGCCTGGCTCCCTGCACGTGGCAGTTCGTGGAACTGGTGAGCTGGGTCAGGCTTCATCGACTCACCTGTCCAGGTAACTTCTCCTTGTCCCCAAGGACAGCTGAGCCAAGGTGGCCCCAGGAGCTGCCATCGGGTCTGTGTGACACAGGGAGCCCCAACAGCCCCCCTGCCTTGGCAGTGCCACAGAGCCCAGGCTCCACTCAAATCTCTGTGCCACTGGCTACTGGATTTCAGCAGGCATTGTGCTGCAGGAAAAAATACGGCTGCAATCAAAGGTGGTTCTCTTCTTGCAGGCATCCTGTAATTAGCTCAAGTTTTCTTTTTTTCATAGAGAGGTCTTGATGCATAAACCAAAGGTTTCCTTTTCCTTGCATGCTGTTGCCAGATGTTTCTGCAAAGCTTCAGAACAACAAAGTTGTTTGTGTGTACTTGCACATGACTTCACCCCATGCCTGTCACAAAGTGCTGCTCCTCCTCCTCATCATCAATTAACCCAATTAATTCCTCTCCAATTCTCCCCTCCATTTCTGACCACTGCATTTCGTTGTCTGTCTGTCCCAGCACCTTGGAGTTTCAGCCCTTTGTCTCAGATCCCACAGGAATGGGTTGAGCTTCAAGGGCCATTCCATGATGGGGGAAGGAACAAAGGGATTCAGGATGAAGCAGATCCATACATGAAAAGAGGAAGGAGCTGGGAAGAAGAATGTCACAGAGGGAGAACTACAGAATAGTTGATGTAGAAGTGAAGGACCTGCTGGCAAATCAAAGCACAAAACAGACCACAAGAGACAAGGGCTACCCTGGGAAATTCCGGAAAAAACATGGTAAAAATAGGAAAAATACCAGGAGTCATCGATGTGAGGAGAAGTTAGGAGGGCATGGCCCAGCCCCTCTGTGCCTCACTCTGTGTCTGACCACAGCTAATGGCAAAAGCACACTTGGAGTGAGCTGAGAGCCAGGAGCCTCCCTTGACAAGCTGTGATGTCCCACTGATAGAGCAGCAGCTCCTGAGCCATGGGAGCCACAGCTGGGGAACATCCTTATCCCACTGTGGCTTCCCTGCAGAGCTATTGACAGGCTGCAGGCACTGGCTGAGCGACTTTGATGTATGTTCAAGAATTAAACAGAATTACTCCCAAGCTGATAGGAAACAAAACGCAGCTCCATACAAGGCAACCAAGATCTTAAAAGATTTGGGCTTGGGAAGAGCCTTAGACACTGGGCATGTCACTGCCCTTTTGGGAGAGAGCAGATTGCAGAGGGAGGAGCAGTGTGGAACACTAAAACTCTGCTTTACATCAGCTGAGGCACAGCTACAGAACCAGCAGTTCATAGGAAAAGGCAACACAACCCTTACTTTTAGAAGTACTTCCAAGTAGGCTTAAGGACTTTAGGAGCTGTTATGTGTGGAGTCCATACAGCCTTCATTCCCTAAGTGCAAACTCTGATCTTTCCCCGTTGACTCCACACTGAGATGCTTCCTGTGGCCCACGTTCTGCACGCTCCCTTCTGTCAGATGTGACAGGATCTGCTTATCTCCAGGTGCCCCCATTGTCTGTGCTGACCCCAGGCAGATTTATGTCAGCATCTGGCAGCCATAGGAGTTCCCTTCAGATGTTCTTTCTGACCTTTGGAACGCTCCACTACAAAGCTCAAAGTGGCTCCTGCTTCCATGAATTGCCTGATCTCCTCAATGAGAGCCATAATTATGTTTTAATGATTTAATAATATTCTCCACTTCTATATTTTAAAGTCTATATTTAGTGTTTGTTAAGGTCAAGGCTCATTATCTCTGCAGTATTATTACATTGTGGCGTAGGAATGTGCAGCCATTTATAGATTTTTGAAATCTCTAGTATGACAATTAGCACCACTCTCCCTGAAGCTCCCCAAAATTCCTGGGGCTCTGGACTCCCACCAGACCTGCACTTACTTGGAAAAAAAAAAAAAATCACAAGTCTTTTAAAGCCTAACTTACTCCATGCATTTGTATAAACCAGCAAAGATGAGTTGTATTTAACTCCGACCATCATCACATAACACATGTGAAGCTGTTCTGTATTGGACACAGGTTAACGTGGTAAAACATCCAGAACAAACAGCTTATCAGCTTTTACATTACACTTATTGTCACAGTGTAGGAGTGTCCTAGGGAACACTTCTGTCTGAAGGAGAGCGAGGGGAGCTGCTTTGTTGGGTGCCTGAGCCCCAGAGGGCTGTATGAGAAAGGTTTGTGCAGCTCCAGGGGAGCCTCGGGCACAGGAGCATCCCCGGTCACTGCCCCGCGGGACGCTCCTGGGAGCGCCTGGAGCCGGGCAAGTCTGTAACGTCCTTTTCCCAGTTTTATAGAGAGAGGCAGAAAACATCTGATATTTTTTATCTGCTCCATGCAATAGAAAACCCTTTAATGGCAGCAGATCTCAGGGACAGAATCCGGTGCAGACCCGGAGCGGCCGGAGCGCGAACGGAGCTGCGGGGACGCACCGGGAGTGTCACCAACAGGGTGACAGAATTGTCACTGAGCGCTGCTGCAGCCAGCACCGAGGAGAAACAGCCCTCGGGAGAGAGGGACCGCTGGGGCCCGGGCAGAGCACACAGCCCCTGCCCCAAATCCCGCAGCGAGAGCTGGAGCTGGACGTGCCCGCCGCTCCCGGCACCGCACTGAGCCCGGCCGGATGAATTCACAGAGTCACGGCACGGCACGGCTTGGAAAGGACCTAACAGTCCCCTCGTTCCACCCACCCACACATCCCACTGTCCCAGGCTGCTCCCAGCCCTGTCCAGCCTGGCCGTGGGCACTGCCAGGGATCCAGGGGCAGCCACAGCTGCTCTGGGCACTGTGCCAGGGCCTGCCCGCCCTCACAGGGTACAGTAAAATTCCGTATAACAACTAAAATCGGGTTCTTTTGGATCAAAGGTGACATTAAGATAAAGAATCATTCATTAGAGAAGGAGTGTCCTCACCATTACTGCACAAACCCAGCTGTAATTAAGCACCTGAACGGGTGTTTATAAGCAGATGTTCTCATCTAAATGTCTTAGAAATAAACAGCTTTGTTATTCCAGTTTCCCCAGACTACAGAAGGAGCTAGAGCTCTCCTCCAGGCTGATATTCTCCCACGTGTACCCTAATATCAGAGTTCCCCAAAGTGCAGGGGTAAGAGGTGTCCCCAAATGCAGGATGGTTTCTGCAGCAGAACACTCACAGAGCAATAGTGTAAATTTCTGAGGTGTCGTCCCAGCAGCACTTTAGGATTTCATGCTTTGACAGACATCATTGCCTTTATTGAACAGCCAGGACCTCTGCAACAGCCCTGCACTGGTGACAGAGGTTTCACAGTCTCTGTGAACACTCTGACTTCTGCTATTCCAGTTCCCTCACATGGGAAGAAGCGTTTCCTGAGAGCTGTAAATCCATTGCATCATTCAAAATGCACCACAAGACAGTTCTGAGGGCTGCTTTAAACACATCTTTCAAAAATGGGGAAGAGCTACAATTTTTAGAACCATTTTTCATAACTTTTGGAGGAAAAAATACTGTTAATATAACATTGTGTGCATGTGTTTTGCATTTTAAAACAACAGCTTCCAAAAGTCAATGTGGCCCGAAAAAAAAGTGTAATTAAAAAAAAAAACAAAAAAAAAAACCAAGAGGGCATATAATTGTGCTGTAAAATCTCAGTCTTGTCCAAGCCTCTGCCAAGGCAGGGTCACCTGGAGGTGACACAGGAACGTGTCCAGGTGGGTTTGGGATGTCTTTAGAGGGGGAAACTCCAGCCCCTCCCTGGGCAGCCCTTCCAGTGCCTGCCACCCTCCATGGAAGGAAGTTCTTCTTTGTCTTGAGGCAGAACTCGTTGTGTTTGAGTTTATTGCTCCTTGTCCTGTCACTGGCACCACTGAGCAGGACCTGGCACCAACCTCTGCCAGCCCTTGGAGGTGTTTGTGCGGATTGATGGAATCCCCCTAAGTTTTCTCTGGACCAACCCAGCCTAGCTCCCACAGTCCCTCCTCCACGAGGAAGCTGCTCCAGACCCCTCAACATCTTCGTGGCCTCCACTGGACCTTGCCAGTTGCTCCTTGTCCCGCCCGTAGAGCAGAGCCCAGAGCTGGACACGGGCTCCAGCCGTGCCTCGCCAGGGCCGAGCGGGAGCATCTCCCCTGCCCTACTCTGCCCTGTCCTGCTCTGTCCTGCCCAGCCCTGTCCACTCTGCCCAGCCCGCTCTGCCTTTCTCTGTCCTGTCCCACTCTGCCCAGCCCTGTCCGTCCTGCTCTAACCACTCTGCCCTGCTCTGCCCAGCCCTGCCCGCTGTGCCCTGCCTGCCCCGCTGTGCCCATCCTGCTCTATCCACTCTGCCCAGCCCTGTCCGTCCTGCCCTGTCCACTCTGCCCGCTCTGCCCGTCCTGCTCTATCCACTCTGTCCACTCTGCCCTGCCTGCCCCGCCGTGCCCGCTCTGCCCCGTGCCCGGCTGCACTTTCCCGTCTCGGCCAACAGGTCGCACCGTTCCCCCTCGGCTGGGGCTGCCCCCGGAGCCGGGCGGCGGCGGCGGGGCCGGGCACGGCACGGCACAGCAGAGCCGAGGCGAGCCGGGGCGCGGAGCAGCTCCGGCCGCGGCCGCCCCTCGCCGAGCCGGCTGTCTCCACTCCCTCTCCACGTCGGGGAGGCGGAGGGAGGGAGGGAGAGAGGGAGGGGAAGGGGAGGAGGCGGCCGCCGCCGTCCTCCATTTTGTGGCGGGGGCAGAACCGCCGAGCGCGGCGCTGCCCGGCGGAGGGACGGGGCGGGGAGCGCGGGGCG